>NC_081444.1:5393463-5397706 GCF_007210705.1 Tigriopus californicus
GTCGAGCTCGTGCTGGGTTACATCATAACCCGACGATTTCGAGCTGGGCTGAGCCAGAGCCTTAACCCAGCTCGAGGTGCTTTGGGCCAAATGCATTTTAGGAGTTGGTTCTGGGCTGAGCCCTGGGCTAGCCCAGATGTCAAAATGTTGTCGAGTTTCGAGCTGGGTTCCAGCCCATTACACCTCTATCGTTTCCACAAAGTTCATTTGGGCTTTTATATGTATCCTTTAAAATTATAAACGTCATCAAACAGCTAAGCATGTTTCTCCAAGGCTAAAAGGCTATCTTTTATCGTATACATTTTAATATACTATCGATAAACACTTCCAAAACCTCCACTACAACAATAAAAGAAATCCCCATCCACAATGATAGAGCTCCCCCCAGATTTGTGAGAAGGCTGAAAAAATCCGGATAGACTGGATCTTCTTGAATAATGGTTCGACTTCCAGACGCGAAATAAAAATCCAAACGAAGAAGGTTTTCCTGGATATCCTTGCGTATTGGAGCAATAAGAGCTTCATCGTCCAGCATGCTCGTGTTAATGGGTTTGTAATCAAAGAGGAAAGAGCTGAAAACAATGCAGAAAGAAATCACTTATCTCCTTGTTAAGGCTGTTTTTGTTTTCTTGATACGTTCACACACGTTGCATGAGAAGTTGTTAAGGTCAATTTGTTGGCACAATATTGATTTTGATCATGAACGATATGATCCAAATTGACAGGTAGGTCTTGTAAACAAACGAACAAATAATTGTAGTGCTATATTTGAATGTCAATCAATAGTCACAATTTTTAATGGCAAAACCTGACCAAATGAGTGTGTTTAGACGACGAATCTGATTTCAAATCAGTCCAAAAATCAGTCTTAAGCGACATGAAGTTTTGTGCAGGAGTGTTTTTGGTTTTCTCCAATAGGAATAATGATTAAATTGCTCTTCAACCCTTTGGCTCACCTCACATTCAATTCTCGAGATTTATAAAACCATCCAATTTTGGACGGCCAGGTCAGCGACGAGGTTTGGATTTCATAAATGGTCTCATTACAACTAGGTTGACATCGGCATTCTTCGTTATTGTAGCGATCGTATTGCTCATCAATGCACTTTCGTTGGGTCTCGTTTCGCATGGAACAATAGTCAAAGGGTGGGACATTGATCTCTCGGTGAAGATCTCTCACGTTCATATCGTCATAGACATCAAAAATGCAATCGCATTCAAATACCAAATGCTCAAGGAGGCAGAATCTGGTGCATCCAACTTGGGTGTATCTTCGACTTTTAACAATGGGAAATGCCTCTTCAGTGAAAAGGGTTTCGTTCCACGATGTGACACACTTGGATGGATAGGGGTCTGGTTGGCGTTTGATTTGCTTAGAGTGCAAACTGAAACTAGTGGCTGTTCCGGGTAAGACATCTACTCCCAATTCCTCGATGAGTGGAACCTCTCTGGGTTGATGAAGAACCACACGAAGACCCTCCTGAAAGGATCCACCAAAGTGGAACAAAAAGGTTTGAACCCTTCTTTCCTTCTTTTCAAGCCTGTTGTTTAATCTAGACCGGTTTTCTCACCTTGTTGTTCAGTTTGTGCCAAATAAACTCATCTCGAGCCAAATAGAACTCCAAAGTGATCCCCTCTGTGGGACCAGGGCGCACTTGGATGGAACCATTTTGATTAAATCCAAAGCAGTTCCCTCGGGAGACAATGTTGGTAGTCTTGATCTCAAAGAATTGGGAGCAATTCTGTTTGGTAGCCATACAAATCTTGACCATCAACTCTTTGTTCATGCCAATCTTCCTGCGGTCCTCGGGATCAAACGCAGCGAAGATATCGTCCAATTCTTGGTCATCGATATTGGACGTATTGAAGGAGTTTTTGATGCTCCACTCCAATTTGGCAGCTTCATCAGGGCAAGTCTTGTTGAAACCCACGGGCTGACTATTGTTCACATTGGCCAAGGCCATCGTTAAAGAACATCCGGAACTCAATCCCAATTTACAAAAATGCGACAGATTGGAGCAGTTTTTAGCGAAACAATTGTTAAGCTCTCGCTGAAGGAAAGTGCATTTGATCCGATTGTAAGTGCACACCGTAATGGCAGGCAGAAATTGGCGTGGAGCTTCTTCAACCATGATCTGAATGAATTCGATACAAGCGAGTTGGTTCATTTAGAAAAAGACATTGGCTCCGACCATAGTAAGTTTAATCTAGTTGAGTGCAATGAAACGAATTGCCCAAAGATGTTAGCAAAGAGGGCATACAAGTTTTCCAATGTAATCTTTTTCGATGGAATCAAAAAAATCCCCAAGTGCAAAAGTACGAAGAAACAAAACTTTTGACTATGAAGTTTCTGGAAAGAGAGGTCTTTCATATGCATGGGATATTAGATATGTGCTTGAGATCAGAAAGCCCTTTGGGAGTGTCTGGAAATGCGGCTCAAACAAAATGAATCTTCCTAAAATTGTTCCAAATGTGCAATATGTGTTCTTAATACGAGTTAATTCTAAATGCTCGTGTCGATTTGATTTAGTCTGCGTACAGTTTGGGGCTTTTGAGCTTTGCAATATGCTTTTAGTCACGCTTGTATATAGAACGGACTATAGAAAAAAAGGTGAGTCACACATTTTGAGCTTAGTGATGGTTGAGTTCGGACTCGAGTCCTAGTGCACTCGAGTCACTTACTCGATTTTGGAGAAATTGGCCGGACTCGAGTCTTTTAGAAAGGACTCGAGCCCGGACTAGTCAAAAAGTAAATTGAAATTTCGCAAGACGAGTATTTTTGCTAAAACTGATTGTAGTAAAAGACTCGAGTCATTTGCCGGACTCGTCGAGTCCGGCCAAAAATAAAAAAAATCAAAGGACTCGCCCCACCACTACACCTTACCCTAGAGGTGATTCGGCTAATTACGGGGTAGAAAGAATGTCATAAGCTTAAAACACAATGAGCCCTCTCGAACTAATATGCAATATCCAGCCTTTTTTCACTCACAAACCACTTGATCTCCCTTTCAATGGTTTTATCTATAAGATTGACACGGTAATGAAACGGAAAAAGATTCTGCCTTCCTCTCAAAGTTCTTTGTCTCATTTCCTATCACACCCTTAGCCTTAAGTGGATCTTAAGTTGGTCTCTCAGTACTCACGTTTGTGGTTATGGGATACTTGCCATATTCTGTGAGAACAGTTTGAACTTGGTATAATGTGAGTAACAAGCCTAAAACCATCAAAGCCAGCCATATCTTCTTTCTTGTCATCGATATTTTCTCTCTTTCCTTGGCTTGTGTATATCCAGGGATACTGGTCTTTTCCCAAAGTGATGCCTTTTTGTTTGGAACATTAGCATTGGGCGATTTGTTGTTCACAGCTGAGTTTGTCAGCCGGATGGTCATTTTGTCATTAAGGAGCTGACAATCAAGTTTGAAGATTTCTTATGTTCCAGAACAAATGGAACAATGTCTATCCAAGGAGCTTGAAGGCACAACTGACATTTTTTTTTACAAAGGTGTGCAGGATATGTTGAGCTCTGCAATTGGGATTGTTGCATGTCTAATGAAGATCGCATTTACGAGAGCCCAGTTATGGAATGGATCGCCGCAATGAACAATGAGTCTCAATGGGGCACACTTTAACCAATTACAATGCACACGAAAAGAAAGAGAGTAAGTGGATAGGTTGAAGGTTATGTGCTTTGCCTCCAACATAGCTTGCCTATTTATTGGTCTTTTCAATTAATTTCTAATTCCAGTCCCATCAAGGGAGTACAAGGTAACATGTCCAAGAGCAAAGGTCTATTATGACAAATTAGTACCTTAAAAAGAGTTGAAGGTACAAATTTGATATCACTCTATAAAAGATTAGTGGTCTGGCGAGAAACGTCGTGAAAACAAGAACCGTATTTGAAGGTTACTAGACGAAGCAAAAAATCAGACCTGATTGTGATTGTAAGGCTGCGGGCTATTGTCTGACTTGCATTGTGTTTTCCTCTTGTGCCCTTCATATGGTGATATTTAAAATCCCTGCCAACATTTTCCCCTTATACACAGCAAATATTTCCTGAGTAGAGAGGGTTTTGTACAAAACTCACTTCAAAATGGAGTCGAAAGAAAAAGTGACCATGCTTGATGGAGATATCTCATGATAGAAATAAATGATAGTAGTAGGTTCAAATAACACTTCTATTCTTTAGGGGCCACTTTGTTTTGACTATCTGCCACCTTTTACCCCATTTATCAAGCATTGCGAC
>NC_081444.1:5397757-5407624 GCF_007210705.1 Tigriopus californicus
ATGTGCTTATGCACAACCATGGTAAATGCCGTATGTGTAGTAGGCAAACAACCACTGAATCAAGCCCTTGTGTAGATAAATTTACATAAGAGTGTTAGAATAAGATACCAGCCTCTTTTATGGATGAACTGACGGTGAATAGTTCTTTGAAAGACATCCTTTTAAGAAGTATGACAAGTAAAACGTATATTTTACGACCTTGTTGATTTTATCCATTGAGAAAAGGGCTTTGGAAGATGAACGGTTAGTGAAGCTGCCAAGTTTTAAGACATTTGACAAATAACAACAGTTGAGGCCAAAAGTGTTGGGACCTTGGTCGATTTGGAAAGACTTGAGCACACTTTAATTAAACAAACATCTAGACTGCATTTAAAGATTCAAAGCTGTCTAGATGTTTATTGTTCATCATAAAATCTAAACTAAAAGAGATTATTGGGAATTTTTTGAGAGCTGGCTTTGACGAAATTTGGTCATTTGCATAAATGGGTGTTGAATCGTAATTTGCTATTTGCCGGTGGCAACTTCTTTCTTAACTATCAATGGAATAATGAGTATGAAGCTTATTATATGTTGTCGGAATAATAATGAAAATCGATTAGTTTCAAATCATTCGGCCATGCTAAAATTAGCTATTGATTTGTTCCTTATGGACAAAAATAACAAATTAGAAGGTAAAAATTAGACTATTGATTAATGGAGTCATGATTAACAAAACTAACTTTTTGGTCAAGATTGCTTACCACTGGTCCCTAACAACACAAAATCAAATGACATTTGGCTTTGAAGGTGGTCTGAGCACTTATCAAGCATTTTTATTTCATGTTGATGATAATGTGTCAAATTGTCACTGAGCCACCTACCACTATGTACAAGGTGGTCTCAAAATCAAATTCATTTGCTTGCATCTATTTTTATTATTGACTATATTTCTTTCAAAATTCAAAATTTCTCCTCACACACACCCTCACTAGCAACGGAGCAACGTACTCTTGTCACTCGTACTTCATCTGGAACACCATGATGAAGCTCCTATGGGGATGGTTGCCACCCCCCTTTCTGAAAACCTTTTCGTGTGGTGGATAAGCTTGAATGAGCTGGTTTCACTTTTGAGGACAGAAAAAGCCAGTAGTGACAGGAGCTAGAAAAATTCTTGCTGTTTCGTCATCTGGAACAAGTTTTGGGACAATAACTCCTGCACGAACATGATTGTGTGAGCTGACATGTTTTCCTGAGGAAAATGTTCTGCTTTGAGAGTTTGGTATCGTCAATGATTTTTCCTCATATTTGATATAAAGTCAAAGGAACAACAGAACCGTAGTGATTTTCGACAAGGCATAAAGACGGGCTTTAACTGGGCTTTGGTTGTCCTTCTCAAACTACTGTTTGGATTGTTCTCTCGTGACTGAGGTGTGAGGGACACGGCGGACGAATCCAGGTGAAGTCAGGTCTAGCCACTCTATCCCTTCATCTCTAGGTTGGTTTTGAATTGGGCTGATAATTGTCAGTTAACAGTTTTGGCACCCATGAGACAGACTTCTTCAGAACCTGGTAGTCTTTCTTGGGATTGAAGTCAGTTTCATGACCGCTCCTTACTGACTAGACCATATTGAAAATGGCTCGAATCTAAATTTAGATCCATTGTCTGGGTGAGCAGCGCCCATCAGCTCTACGTATAATCTCCTTGGCGTTTTTCCTTGCCTTGACGAGGTTGACGGCAAAATAATGCTTCGAGTCATTCTGAACTTGGAATGAATTGGTGGTCTCGACAATGTTTTGCGAAATGAAAAAAGGGTTAGCCCATCTTGACTGTGGTGAAAATTTGAATTGTTAACACCTGTTCAAAGTTGGCCCAAATAATTCTACATTCGCAACTGCAGCTGTCAAACAAAAAAGCAAAACAATATGAAGCAATTGATTTTGAAACCACCACCTACTCAAATATAGTAAAATAAAAAAAAATGTTGCTTCGTGGAAAAGCAAGTTTTTTTTAATCGTTTCAAGACGTCATTTTTAAAACATGTGCCATATATGCAATGCTGCACCATACGTTGGATATTCTTCAGTTTTGGACCTCAGGGCACGCAGAAATCATCATTTCTCTTCAAATTGGACCCATCACTTCCAAATTGCGTGGATAAGTCCTTACTGGCCTCTTTGGCATGTCTCACATTCTGCACTGCCCTCTCTGTGACCCCTACAAGAGCAGAAATATGTTTTGATGAAATTTTCGCGTCAATAAGATCTGAGATCCTTCATCTTTTTGATTCTTGATTGGCCATGATAATTATTTTGAAAAACTGCACTAATATTGAATGTAAACAGATATCTCAGCTTGAGTAGCATTAGATTACTTTTAATCAAATCTTTTATTAAAATGGGAAATTTGAATTTCAAACTCCCCACAAAACTTTCTACTCTAATCATGAGCGGTTTTGCACAAGTACCAAAGAAAAGAATGATTGATCAATTTGAAACCTCAATGTCTTTTGAAACTATCCTAAGCACAAAGGTGTTGGCACGGCACTCATTTTAAACAATAAAAGCTCTGTTAGGCGCATACAAAAAAACCAAGGAATAAAGCAGAAGTTTGACTTTTGTTTTAAATTTATTGACATGAATAGAACTAAACTTGGCAGAATAAGACAATTAAACTAATTTATCCATATATAGTGTCCAAGTAGGTTAGGCTATTTCTTTTTTAACAGGAAGTTATGTAAGCGTTACAACTGCAAGCAAATTCAAAGCTATTTTGGCCTGTACGTTACTATCTATCCATTTTACAATTTATTTTTGTTATAAAATCCAACCTGAAAATGAACTTTGTTGGACATTTACATTTAATTTCTACTCCTAAAACCATTTATCTTTGTCAATTCAGACACATGTCAGGCACTTTATAAAGAGGAAACCAAACCTCAAATTTTGAGACCGTGTTTCCATGTCATGTATTGTTAAATTGTCAATGTGATTATATAACTTCAGTGTAATTGTTAACTCGAAACGTTCCACGCTACAACCATTGTGGTAAGGTCCTTGTCAGAGAGAACCTGCAAACTACTCATGTTCAATCCAAAATCAGAGCAATGAGTGATGCTAACCATATTAGACACTAGGTGCTCAATAAAACATATCCGTTAGATTACAATCCAAAATGCAACCCCAACCAGCCTCCTATTACAGTAACATCCCAAAACAGAAAATTTCGGGCTTTAGATTAATTGAAGCACAATGAAAAGAGAACTTTTTCATCAAATGGATGATTGAATCAGGCAATAATGTTTGGTTCTTGGTTGGACATAAATTAAAATTGCTCGATCTGATCAATGATCTCAGGCACTACCGATCTTGGTTGCAGACACCTTTTTGGCACTGACTTTTAAGTGCATTAATTCATGAAATTGATTTTCTAATATATTTCTTAATATATTGAGAAGTGATGGAATATATTTGATCAATACTCCCACATAGAAAATGTCAAGTTGCGTTTAGGTTACATCAGCCAAAGGTCTTTAAGCACTGAGTAGCCACAAAAGGTTTGCTTGGACCCAAATTGTCTGGGAGTCTAGATTCCTTTCTGAAAAAACCTCACAAAACCTAACCACCGTGATTAGAATGCTTTTTTAAGTTTTGGTGCAATTACCAAATGCATGTTTCCATTTTTCTACTTACAAAGCCGTAAAAACCGTCTTCAGTTTTATTGCGTAAGTCGTTCTCTTTGCTTTTTCACACATCGTTCAATTTATTTCCCCCTAGGAATCGTAGAGGGGTGTAAGCATTGATCCGGTCACATTTCCTAATCTTTAGTGGATCAGATACCATTTCCTTGTTCAGGCGAATGTATTATTTAACCTCCATGCTTATATCTAGTAGGGATAAGAAGCCCAGTGATAGTAAGAACTACTAAAATAAGAAGGAATAGACCATCACAAATCCAGTGATTGTACATTTGACACTGTTATCAAAAAAATAGATCTTACCCAAGTCTAGTTGAGTGATGCAAACACATGATTCCTTAACCAAATACAATTTTGAAAGGACGCGTTAACAGTCAAAAGACTAGATCTGGTATATAAGTGTAAGGTTTGGGACTGTAAACTACACCAGTAGAACTTTCCATTTTACTGGGTCTAGACATCAACAGGCAGTGTCAAACATGAAACTAGTTTTCATCCTCCTTCCAATCGTGGCTTTGGGTAAGGACACAACTGTTCTCTTCATTATTATTAATTAAACAAATGTTTTGAATTTCCCTCCCCCTTTTCGCAGCCTCAACTGCCGCTCATACGATAGGCGCTTCTGATCCTGACATCGATGAGTTTGGGATTGAATTTGGCGACATCGTGATTGATGCGGACGAAAAGGCCAAACGAGCTAAAGCCTTGATGGAAAACGAGGATGCCATCAGGAAGCACAATGATGAGTTCAGGCATGGAAAGTCTGGTTTCTACATGAAACTAAACGAGCTCTCGGATTTGCCAGCTGACGAGGAAGAGAAACAAAAATTCGGTGAGTCCATTGGCAGCTCTCCACCAAGGGTAAGGGAAATCCATGGTTATAATCCAAGGCTCAGCGGAAATCCTTGAATTTCAAATGATCCAAGTTTACCCACAAGCTGAAACATTTACTGTAATATCAAAGTCATAGACAAAGTCAAGTCATCTTTTGAGTCAAAATTGTCAACCACTGCCCGTCCCTTCACGCACAGTAAGCTAGGAGATTCATCCCACATATGGACCCGGAGGGGGTTCTGGGCACCCTGGACCCTATGCAAGCGCTAGAGAATATAGATATGATGTAGGTTTTGGGCTTCTTTGCTGTGGTGCGATAGATATTCAATACTGAACATATATATTTTTTTAAAAAAAATATTCCCTAAGTATTTGCAAGTTTGATTCCACTTAAATGTGTCCTGGCCTCAAAATAAATGGTGGCTAATCCAGACTCAATCACCAATTGTCTCTAATTTACAGGATTGATCCATGTGGAAGAGCCCACAGATGAGTATTCCCGTGGAGCATATCCTATGCATGAGGACACCTACGATCGAGCCTCCCAAACTTTGTTGGCTGAACTGCGTCAAAATGTCCAAGTCCCATCCTCGTTCTTTGTCAGCGAGAATCATCGGACCGCGGTGAAAAATCAAGCCCAATGCGGATCTTGCGCCGCCTTTGCCACTGTGGCTGCTGTTGAGACGTGCTTGTTGAAAAATGGTGCCAATTTGCAGGGCTTGGATCTTTCTGAACAATCTCTATTGGATTGCGCATACAACCCGGCCAAGTAAGTATGAATCAGCCCGGTTTTCATTGACCATGCTTTCGTTTTATTGCAATCCAAGGCGAATCTGAATTCGGCTCCATGTTTGCAGATACGCTAATGGTTGCAATGGAGCTACCATATCGGCTTATTCCATCTTCTTGGCTTCAAATCTGAATGGGAAACTTCCCCATGAGACTGTTGATCCTTATTTGAACACAAACCCCAGACTACAATGCCCCAATAAACCTTCTTTCAACGTTGGAGCCAAAGTAAGAGGGATATTACCAGGCGTGGTCGATGTATTGACAAAGCAAATTCAGCCTTGTTTTCGTCTCAGGTCACGAGTAAGATTGTCAACCACAATTGTGACGAGTCCACCATGGAGATGCTTGTTGTCCAATACGGACAAGTCATTACGTCGCTGTTTGCTGGAAACAGTTCCGAAGCTGCGATTCGAACATCATTTTCCAACTACGCAGGCGGCATTTACGATGGTTGCCCGTAAGCGCAATAATCAATGAAAAAAATCAAACACTATCGAAGGGTTGGGTTTACGTTGAACATTTTTTCGCTTGGTTCTATCCCATGTTAGAGCGAGCCACAGCGCAAGAAATAATGTCAACCATGCCGTGACTGTGGTTGGTTTCGGTGAAGACAATGGTCAAAAATATTGGCTCATGCGGAACTCCTGGGGACCTCATTGGGGAATGCAGGGATATATGAAGATCAAACGCGGAGTCAACATGTGTGCCATTGGACGGGTAGGTAAAGGCATTGGGATTTGATCAAGAAGTCGGTTTTTAGCCCGTGCTGCCATCTACTTCAGGAATGTACCGTGCCCATTTGCGGGTCCGACTCTGCCCCTCTCTCAAGCTTGCCACCACCACCTCCAGCAAGTCCCACTTGTGACGTCTCGGCCAGATATGTCATTACTGGCAACTACAACTGGATGTTCCGAAACGGTAGGTACCGAAGTCTACCGCACGAATGTACCCAAATGAAGGATACTGTATGACCTTCCTTGATTGAGAAAATCAATCAAAAACTACACCTCTCATTCTTCCAAGAGCAAAAAGTCTCTGAATCGTTTCTTCACAATACTCACACATACTTCTTTATCGATTGTTTGTCATAGGTGTTCAGGATTTGCAATTCATGAATCCCAATCCCATATAAACAATGCGATTTATCCGTCTTCAGCACTTATTCAGGGTTTACTGCTCCTTTTTTCAGTCACCTCGCAAGTACGTTGCACCGCAGGAATTTGCCAACTGCGAACGGGTACTATGATGGGTAACTCTCTTTGCAAACAATTGTGCGGATCCACAACCAGTGAATGTTTCGCGGCTTAACCTCATGATGGAAATGGCACCCATAGGGTCAATATGTCAGCCAATCTTAAGACAATAAATCAATTGCATCCGGGGAATTTCACATTGCTTCTTTTGCCAACGTTTTGGAAACGGGTAAATGTGTGGAAAAAGACTACCCTCAACCGTTGTATGTACAAAATGTCCTATGTATGCAGATAATTTTTCAGAAGCAGTTTTTTTTTTCTGGAAGTTCCTGGTCAAACCGAAATGTCATTTCTCATTTCAAAAAACCGCGAGGGAGAGTCAGTTTGTTAAGGCAGCTCGAACGAGCTTTTATACTTGGAAAAATGGAGTCCAATGAAATGCTTAGATTAATAAAATGGCAAACTCATCAAAATTGACCATAGTGTCTGAGCATATGCAAAGTCAAATGAGCTGAAACACAATTAGTTAGAATTGCATCATCGGTAGCTGTTTGCATCTTTAAACATAGGCTAGTTTTCGCCAACCTGAACAAAAATCCTAAGGGATAGAAAGCATTCACCCATATTCACCAAATTACTAAAAAGTCGAAAATTTTGAGTCGTAGAGGAACTTGATATTTCGACAACACCTAGGCCTACCCTTCCTTAACACGGTAGGCCTAATGCCGTTCGTTGAAGGCATCATTTACCTAATATGGAATCAGGGTCAGGCGTGTTAGTCTTGGGTTGCCTTTCAGATGCTGATCCACTGGAATCTGAGCAACCTGTGATAATAATAAAGCTTAACACATTGCTTTAAATAACTTAACATGCCATAACACTATAAAACATCTTTATAGTTTAATTGCATCCTTATTTGTTCAAAAGTTGATCATAGGCTTCAAAACATTGGTATCCAAGGCAAGGTTTTCCATTGGATAAGAAGCCTCATTCATGATAGGAAGCAAGAAGTTAGGGTTGAAGGGTCACTTAGTGACGTACATGATGTCAAGTCAGGCGTTCCCCAGGGCTCAACCTTAGGGTTCCTACTTTTTATAATGTTTGTGGTTGTGCACGATACCAGTTTCTAAGAACGAATGAGAGAGTGCTCAACTGGAGCAATGAGGTGCTCGCCACATATGCCTGTAGCCTGGCAAAGGACTTAGATAGAATCTACTCTTGGGTCAATGAAATTCCGCTCAATGACTTTTGGGTTGACGCCTTTGATTACTCCACTTGTAGATAATGGAGGTAAAGATAATGAGCAGGTCTCATCTATGAGACTTAGGTGTAGTCCTCCAAAATAATGGAAAGTTCGATGAGCATATCCAGTTGAAGGTGGGTAAAGCTTTTCCAATGTGTGATTGAATATATCATTTGTTTAAGTCCAGAGATATCATCACAATGCTATCTCTCCACAAGTCGATTGTTCAGCTACATCTTGAATATGCTTCACCCATTTGGGCTCGAAGGATTTCAGCAGGTTTGCTCAAGGTGAAACAAGTCCAAAGGTGTTTCTATAAGAACATTGATGGAATGAGAGAGCTCTCGTATTGGGAGAGAATCAAGTAGATAGGATCGTACAGTGTTTAGCGAAAGTTCGCATGGTATCTGATACTGTACATTTTTAAAAGCATACATGAGCCATGAGCCCAATCCAAGTTTTAGGATCAATTGTAGTGACCGTAGAGGCTTAGCGTGCGTTTTGAGAGGACCTTCAAGCCCTGGAAAATCCGGGCTAGTTCGAACAATGAAGTCCACTTCTCTTTTTTCGTCATCGTTCCTTAATTGTTTAATTTGCTTCCCTCTAATATTCCCAAGGAATATGTAGACTTTGTTGTTCCGGTAGAACCTATCAAGTCAGACTTGGACCCATTTGTAAGTACCAATCCAGATCAACTCTACGTTCAAGGATTAGCTCGGTCTGTCAACTCAAAATCATTGGAAGACCTAATGCCAAATAAAGATTAAAAGGTAATACAGAGACAATTGTAACCTTTCATTTTGATAAGTACTGGGAATTACATTCCCTGCAGCAGTTAGAAAAGCCCGTGAAAGAAAAAAAACCCACAAATAGTAATTGTATGTTTGTGTGGACAACATCCAAAAGGAGGTTAGGTAATTCGCAAGCTTTTCGAAATGCTCCCCTTTTGAGTGTCTTTTACTTTCCAATAATGCTTTCAAACTATAGATGTAATGCTTTAAAATAAGACAAAACCTTTGTGTTACATTACGTACACCAATTGCAAGAATTATTTTGTCTTTGGTTACATCCCTAATCTTCTACTCGGTCTCATCTGAACATAGGACATTTTGTACAGACAACGGTTGACGGTAGTCTTTTCCCACACATTTACCCGTTTCCAAAACGTTGGCAAAAGAAGCAATGTGAAAATCCCCGGATGCAATTGATTTATTGTCTTAAGATTGGCTGACATATTGACCCTATGGGTGCCATTTCCATCATGAGGTTAAGCCGCGAAACATTCACTGGTTGTGGATCCGCACAATTGTTTGCAAAGAGAGTTACCCATCATAGTACCCGTTCGCAGTTGGCAAATTCCTGCGGTGCAACGTACTTGCGAGGTGACTGAAAAAAGGAGCAGTAAACCCTGAATAAGTGCTGAAGACGGATAAATCGCATTGTTTATATGGGATTGGGATTCATGAATTGCAAATCCTGAACACCTATGACAAACAATCGATAAAGAAGTATGTGTGAGTATTGTGAAGAAACGATTCAGAGACTTTTTGCTCTTGGAAGAATGAGAGGTGTAGTTTTTGATTGATTTTCTCAATCAAGGAAGGTCATACAGTATCCTTCATTTGGGTACATTCGTGCGGTAGACTTCGGTACCTACCGTTTCGGAACATCCAGTTGTAGTTGCCAGTAATGACATATCTGGCCGAGACGTCACAAGTGGGACTTGCTGGAGGTGGTGGTGGCAAGCTTGAGAGAGGGGCAGAGTCGGACCCGCAAATGGGCACGGTACATTCCTGAAGTAGATGGCAGCACGGGCTAAAAACCGACTTCTTGATCAAATCCCAATGCCTTTACCTACCCGTCCAATGGCACACATGTTGACTCCGCGTTTGATCTTCATATATCCCTGCATTCCCCAATGAGGTCCCCAGGAGTTCCGCATGAGCCAATATTTTTGACCATTGTCTTCACCGAAACCAACCACAGTCACGGCATGGTTGACATTATTTCTTGCGCTGTGGCTCGCTCTAACATGGGATAGAACCAAGCGAAAAAATGTTCAACGTAAACCCAACCCTTCGATAGTGTTTGATTTTTTTCATTGATTATTGCGCTTACGGGCAACCATCGT
>NC_081444.1:5407675-5421825 GCF_007210705.1 Tigriopus californicus
GATCAATACTAAACTATCACCTGATCAAAAATCCTCCTATCTTTCTAAGTATTCAAAAGTGTACTTTTGAAATAAATTACATATTTGTTGGAAGTGCAGAGGAATATGACACCAAATGTTGACTTGTTCTTTTTGGTCCAGCCATTTAAAAAATGCCCCCTTTTACGATGTATTTTTCGTTTGATAGCTTAACGTTTTTTCAGACCGCGAGACAGAAGCCTAAGGAGGAAAAAGATCAATAAAGCTAACCTAATTATATTGTGAGACTTGTTGATCACGCACATACTGTAGAAGTTCCTCACTACAAGGCTTATGCAAGCTATTCCTCAAAAAGGGACTTGTTTCCCAACGGAACACTGAAGGGGGATTGAGAGACAGAAAACCTAGTAGTTCATCCACCTTTCACTCTACGAAACATGTTGAAAATTTCAATTTCATGAGTAGCATTGCGAACATCATGTGAATCTTAAATGCCTACGTCTTATTGTTTGCCTGGGGTTAAACACTTTTTTTAAAACAAAAAATACGCTCCTCCCAACTTCTAACTTTTACGTCTCATTTGTCGTCATGCCTTTTTTTAAAGACCTCTGTGAGGACGAGGCATGCGAGAATGTTCAAGCACAACTTTAACTCTTTGCGCAAAAGGGTCGTAGACGCCAATTAAAAAGGACTCTTGCAATTTGCTTTATGATGTCCATCTGAGACTTGCGCATCAAGATTTGTTGGCAATATTTTAACTCCAGGCTCAAGATGTGTGAACATCCGAAGTTAGCTCCAAGTGTTCCTAGATTCTTCTTTTAATCTGAATTTTATGTACTAATCAGTTTGATCAAAAAGGTTCAGTCCATTGATAAGGGTTCATGAACTATACTTCAGTTGATAAAACCTTATTTGCCTTCAAAGTCTGATATCAGCACACTCCCATTGATCTTCAGAAGGATTCCAATGGAGCCTGAGGGTGATAGTTGAAAGCAACATCAAACATCAGAAAAGCAAATCAGTTCCATTCGAGGCCAGCATTCATTGAGCTAACCCTTGAAAGATTTGTTAGTAGGCCTAAAATCCATCAAAATATGACGATTTTATGTGGACACAATCAAGTCATATTTTCCGCAAATGGCCAAAATCAAATAAAAAGAACTATACACGTTGCTGAAAGATTGAAGATGAAATGAACTAAATTAAAGAGATTTATGCTGTGGCAATATTGACCTTGCCCTGCCCCTTTTTTAAATGATGTCTCTCAGTTTGAGCTTTCTTAGCTATCGTGAGTTGCTCTCCTGCAAAATGAGATCGATTTGGTTGAAAGTAAATGCGTAAGAGTAATCATAAAAAAGATAATTATGTTTTACTGTTGTCTGCATTAGGACAATGGCCTAATAGCTTTGTGGTTCGTTTATAGTTTGTCAAAGCAAAATGATTAAACAATCTTGCATGGGTCTTGTCTCCATAATTTGGTAGTCAGTAATCAATTATGTTGGTGTTGTAGCCTTCATCAAACATGCCAAAAGATTCCATTAGCCTCAGAAGAATCGTTCCCATTCAAAGAAAACAACGACGTGCCTTAAGTGATGACTGTGATGCCCAGAGGCCTTTGATTTCGTCTAGCCAAGGCCTTCACATCATCATTCTTAGTCCGACCGGCTTTGTGCTGCTTGTCAAAGTTTGTTAATCAAAGTCTGTTATAGGTAAAGACTTCAGATGGAGTGATTGATTCCGAAAATCCAAAGCCAGGTGAATATTTATGAATTCTCTCTCCGTTTGAACTGATGGAAGCATGATTGGCATTAAATCAAAACGCTGAGATTATGTCCTTCTACAATAAAATGATCCCAATTCCAAAAGGAATATCAAGGATCACAATTTGAACGCTCAATAAGCTCGACCCAGCAAAATCGACGAGAACATCAACACTGATATTAAGGCTTGGCGATTTGCAACTGTTGGAGTTGACTTTTGCTAAATTTCGAGTGGCCACTAAATACTTGAATGAAGTGCTTTATACCCCAATTGTTTAGGAACACGTTTCATTTAAGAGGCTTTCCCAATAAGTCTGATAAAGTCAGTGACTTTTGAAACTAACCAAATACAAGGCATATTCAGCTCTTACCCACCGCAAATGCAGTTTATGTATTCTGTATGGTTGTTACGTTTTATATGATATCATTCTCTTTCCACAGGTGAAGTTATCTATCAAGAGGAAAGTTTCACCGATTTTGGTTGGGTGCCTGAAAATAGACCCGCGTATCAATTTTTCAACTGAATGCCACGATGTCTCTGGATTGGCATCAGATAGGCTGTTTGAACTTCATTGGCAAATTCAGTAGTAACCAAATTCTCCGACATTCTTTCATCAACTAAACTAATGAAAAAGCGCCATTCGTACATTCCCCTGCTGAAAAAAGAGTATGTTACAAGGCCATCAAATAGAAAAGTTATTTACTTACTTCCGATGTTTACCCAACACGTTATGCAAAGCAAAGAGTACGTCTGCCACTTATTTTGATATCTTTTTTATTCATCTAACTGTCGCACTCCCATCTCAATCTCCCTAAGGAGTTTCGATACTGTTCCACCCAAATTCACATTTGTTTACTAAATGTTCCGCAATTGATTTGGCTGTCTTGGGAGTTCGAAAACAAGAGCCCTTCATCCAGTAGAAACAAACTAAATTCTTCGGCCTTCCAATCTACGATTTACTGTAAGCAATCAGGAGGGTTTGTTGAGATAAATAAGTTAAGGGTTCGTATTGTTTTATCGGAATTTGATTAGAATCAAAGAATAGAAAACGAGTGGAGTGCATTTCCATTGACATGAAGGTCAAGAACGAAACACTTTTAAGGCTCGGAAAGTCTTTTGTCACGCACTATACTATGCGTATAAATCTGAAGCGCACACATTCACTTCCTTTAATAATGCTACCGAGATTAAATTCGAGTTACGTTTCCTGGGCTCCCCAAAAGCTGTCTTTGCCCAATTCTCCCGAATAATGCGTTCAATCACCACTTGACCTCTTGTTACGATCCATTCCTGCCAGGGTGGTTTATTTAAAGACTAAATCCTTGGAAATGCATTTTTTCGGAATCCGGTTGGTTATACTTTCAGAGCTCTAATTGAGTTGATGTTAACTGAAACAGGGAATTCGTGTTTCTTGTTGAGGTAAATCCAAGTTTAAATATCCCGTCTTTGGAGATGGCAATAGATGATGATGATGAAACTTTGAGCATTAGGGTTTTCGTGGTTGGATGTTGAAATCTGCTAAAGATTTAATTTGCGGTCGCAACAATAAAGTCTGATATTGTCCTCAGGTATTACAGGCTCCATTTCAACCGAGAGAAGGAATACCCTCATTTAAAATGAGAGATTCTGACTTTGCGTGACTTCCTCAGATAAGCACTAAATGCAAGGAAGGATAGAAGCTTAGCAAGTTGATCAATGGGATCTGAAGAATGAAAGTGAGATTGCTCAATTCAACATACTGGAAAATGGTTGCTGAAATGAGCCCATAACAAACCTTCAGTAAAATAAAGGAGCGTCATTTCTCTTTCCCAGAACTCTAATATCACTCATTTATCAACATGTACCACTAGCTTTCAAGTAATCAGTAAAAGAGGTAGGTAGAAATGGTAGAGAATCCTAATTCAGATCCACGTTTCTTTTTGTGGAAATAGAGTGATTCGTTATTCGAAGAGAGCATTGATGTATGTATTTTTAATATATAGGAGAGAAGAGTATTTGTTTCAAGAATAATTTCAAAATGATACTGCAGTTTCGTTGAAATAGGTAGATAGTGGGAAAGAGACAAGTCGATGGTTGAGTGTTTCATTCACTTTCACTTGATCTGACAAATGACATTCTTTGTTTGTGACTCAGTCATCATTTTGAGCTGATCAAGTTTGAGCCCCATTTCGAGGATCCTCTCGGATCCAGGTAATTGCTCCCATTCCGAAGTTCGATGAGGATTTCATCCCAATTGAGATGATTTCTCTATCATCTATCATGAATGATTTTCGTTGCCGTCGATCTTCATTGGATCTGAAGTGCTTTCATCGCAAGTTTGAGTTACTAACGTCTTGCCTGATTGGACCACAACCGTAGGCATTTGGTGGAGCGCACTGGTCTTGATCATCGCTAATTTGGACCCTCCTTAATGGACGCTGCATCTGTTGATTGGTCTGAAGAGTACGATGAGTGCCCGCTGAGATCGGAATACAACTGGGCTCACTGAAGATCTTGCATAAAACTTCTTGGCAACACTCTCGAAACACCAGGTCCTTGCAGTATATGGCAAAGTTTAGTGAGGAGTTCATTACTATCAAGAGATGATTAAGAACGATGAGGTTACGTATGAGTTGGGGGAACTCGACTTTCTCGCCATTGTCGATGAACAAGATCATCTCGTACATAGAAATGATCACCTCGCCGATATGGCACACGAAGAACAAGACAATGATCCCAATGAGCATGAGAGTAATGCTTCGGTTCCTCTTCTTCCGAGCTCGTTCCTGATTACACGTGTAAATGGAGGATTTGGGCAAGATCATTTGCCGCACAATTAAGAAGGTACTTATGAGCATGATCAGTGTGGGAAGAAGGAGAACACACACGGTATTGGCAATCAGGGTGTAATCCCGGACATAAGCCTCGTTTCGACGAAGCTCTGTTGTACCCACGACAATATCGGACACGTTGCTCAAAACCATTGTTCCGTTGACCATGGTCAGGTTGACCTCTTTCATCTCGTAATTGTACTCGAATTCGAACCATCTGGGCAGATTGAAGAAGCTGCTTGATAACGAACACGATGATCGACTGCCAGATCCCAGACTCAACCCGTGGAATGAGAATATTACTACCCGTGATCCGCATATCCATATAGCGATTCACTGCCACGGCCACTGTCATGTAGATCGAAGCCGTCATGAATGTGTTAGTAGCCGGATACAGAAACGGAACCAAAATTGGGAACACCTTTTCTTGGTACAGTGTCGACCAATCTGGGAGAGAGAACAGGAAGAACGTGCAGATCAGAAACACGATGTCGAAACAAGCCAAAGAACACAGCACTTCGATGAAATCCCGTTTTAGTTTAACGTCCTTATGTCGGAGGATGCAAATCGAAAATATATTCCCCAACACGCCAAACACGCTAATGGCAGGCATACAAAATGCCTCGACAACTAATTTAAAAGACATGACGAAGCTCTTGAGTCTATGGTTAGATCCGATTTGTCTCAGTAGGAGCAAGATCCATGGGTCCAATCACTTCGACAGATCCTCGTCGACTTGTTCCACATTCCTTGAGCGAACGAGGCGAGCCGAAGAGAAAGATCGGGTGGAAGAACAAAAGGGAGAAAGAGACTACGAATGAGAGGAAAGACGGGCAGAGGCAATGTGAAAGGGAGCAAGTTCGATGAAACGAGAAAGAGGGAAAATCTATGCGGGGCTGATATCGGAGGTCCACTCCAGTTAGCGCCCCCCCCCTCCTTCACTATGAGCTCAATTCAATGGAGATTGAAATTTACACTCGACAAAGTTTGGTGTTAGTCTTGGGCATTATGGTGGAGTCATAATTAAGGTTTTTTTCTTAAACCCCAAGTTAGTTCTTAAATGATGAAGGAGGAATCTCTAAACACAAGGAAGCTGTTTCAAATATTCGTGTTCCAATGTCAGTTTGAACCGTAAAATACGATAAGCTTCTTAACTATGGGGAAAATAGGAATTTATTGAATGGACCTTATTTTTGTATCATGCAGTTGAGACAACAAAGGCTTGACGAAAGTTGATGTGGTCCATACACTTGCGAACAAATGGAAGTGTGATTGTCCAAATTTGTCCTTTTTAAAATCTAAAAAAATGGATGAATATTTAACATCCAAATTTAACTATATCAGTGCCCTGCATTTTGATACAGGCACTAGAATAAACTATACAAAGAAAATACCCCTTCCTTGGACTTTGGTTTTCTTTTGCTATGAAAGGTTTTTAATAGAACAATTTGTGTGAAAATCTTGAAAAAGCCAAACGAGGCCCTTGGAAATTTACTTTCGATTCACTAGAGATTGGAAAGTCACTTTCAAAATAGTTGTTAACAAAGAGATATTAAATCAAGTCTGACATTGCCGATGGTTACCTTGACTGTAAAAATAAAACCGCTAGAGCGGAAATTCAGTACATAAAAAACAGGACAATAATCAAACTTTTGAAACTAATCATTTCGAGATTATGAAACATATTTCATTTAGGGCATTGATTTGTTTTGATGTTTTGATTTGTTCAATTTCCAACGTTCACATAAGTTGAATCTTTTAATAAGGCAAAATATGCTAAACATAACAATGTAGCATACATTTTTGTAGCAACTCATTGATCTGTTGGACCACATTGATGGTCAAACCTACCATACCCTGTCCTGGCTCACGCAAACAACCTGCACGCGAAATATAATCATAAGAAAGCAGCTCCTAGAGAGTGTGATAGGAGCTAGACAGGAGGACCAGTTTTCAGAGTTAATGAATGTCAACTGCCCGGCTACTAGGGTATAGTTTCTGATTATACAGGCACTGCTTCATTAACAAGAGTTACACTGTCCACTGGTTATGATTCAGCTGCAGTAAAAAAACACAACAAACTCGATTTTTACTGTTCTATGTTACTTCTTCTATGATACAACCAGCTTATGTCTGAACACGGGTGATCTTCATTCCCAAACCTAATCCGGATTTATGTGCAAGGTCACAACAAACAAGTGACCCCAAACGTGCCTAGTGTCATCTTTGAGCCTTAACCTCTGCATTTCTTACACTCATGGCTTCCTCAACACCAGCCCAGCCACACTTCAAATCCTTCAATCCAGCATGTGACGTCAAACTGTCACTCTTCACGCCATTCAATCTCGAACTCTGGTTCCTCCATTCTTTCGAAAAAGCGACAAAGTCTCTCACAGATCGCAGAAAGTTGGAGCAGGTTCCAAGTCCAGAACTGTGAGCCTGCGATGCTCGAATTGCGCTGTGAGTCACAGTTTTATCGACTCATTGTGTGAAAATTTGTGTCGTGCATCTGACCACACAGAGCTAGTTGGCTCTTTCTTTGGAGTCAAATTTGCCAATCAACAGCTTAAAAACAAAATGCAGTCGATTTGAAAATTTAAATGGGGATTTCAGCATCAAAATTGAAAAAATGAATTCATCAAGAAGTTTGGACTTGGAACAGGCTCCAACTTTCTGCAATCTCTGAGAGACTTAGTCGCGTTATCGGAAGAATTAGGAATGATTTCGAAAGTTTAAGTGACTCCTTTTTTGCTTACTGCGGGGAGATGAAAAAGCGTCACAAGGCCGTTTGGGTTGTCTTAGGTGGCTGGGACTAGCATGAGACATTGCATGTATTTTTTTTTTCCTTTTTTAACACTATTGTGGCCTTAATCATGCATCTAACTGTTTTGAATAAAAAATCAACTCTTTGACACACTTTACAATTCAAAAAAGTATTAATGACTTGCCTGAAAAGGTAAATTTAACGTCTCATGCTAGTCCCAGCCACCTAAGACAGCCCAAACGGCCCTGTGACACTATTTCATCTCCCTGCAGTAAGAAAAACTTAATGTTTCGAAATCATTCCTAATTGGTCCAAGCACAATCAGGTAGAGAATTTCAGTGAGTAAGGGAGAAAGTTAGCTCTTTTCTTTGGAGGCAAATTTGTCAATCAACAGCTTAACAACATAATACAATTCGATTAGAAAACTAAAATGGGAATTTTAGCATCAAAATAAACAATAATATATTCATCAAGAAGAATTGTAACAAGCCAAATGTGGTTGCCATGAGCAAAAGGATTGACTCCACATAGGTGTGAGATCCTTTTTTGGGCTATTTATGTCAAATCAAAGTGTTCAAAAAGTGAGGCAATGAGTCGTCTGCATTGATCTAACATCACGCGAATGATATTTTTTTTCAACTCAAATCAATATTGAATAAGTTTTATACCTTCTTTTGGTACCCTGATTTTGGATTTTGGGAAGGAACTAATGGTCAGTTACCTACACGAATTTAATCATATAAATTCGACGAGTACGATTCAACTCACAACCATCTGCCATATACCCCCAAGAGTTAGCCAAGCCCGCTCAACTCATTCAGGTGGTACATTTCAAATCCATAAGGCAACAACGAATGCAATATGTTGCTGTTGATTAAAATCATTACTGTTAATCAAAAATCATTACTTTATTCTAACCGAAATAATTTTTCACTATTTCTTGCACTCCTCCGGCTCTTTTCTTTTTGGCAGTCTTTAGAACTACGAAACGCTTCATCAAGAAAAAAATAAGCAGCAATGAAAACTACTTTGGGAAGTGTATATGGCAGAAGGGTTGGTCTGTGAGCTATGAATCGCTACTTCGTCGAATTTATATGATAAAATTCGTGTAGCGTAACTGGACCATTTAGATCAGCAGCTCTCTTCAATCTGCCCAGATGGTTCGAATTCGAGTACAATTACGAGATGAAAGAGGTCAACCTGACCATGGTCAACGGAACAATGGTTTTGAGCAACGTGTCCGATATTGTCGTGGGTACAACAGAGCTTCGTCGAAACGAGGCTTATGTCCGGGATTACACCCTGATTGCCAATACCGTGTGTGTTCTCCTTCTTCCCACACTGATCATGCTCATAAGTACCTTCTTAATTGTGCGGCAAATGATCTTGCCCAAATCCTCCATTTACACGTGTAATCAGGAACGAGCTCGGAAGAAGAGGAACCGAAGCATTACTCTCATGCTCATTGGGATCATTGTCTTGTTCTTCGTGTGCCATATCGGCGAGGTGATCATTTCTATGTACGAGATGATCTTGTTCATCGACAATGGCGAGAAAGTCGAGTTCCCCCAACTCATACGTAACCTCATCGTTCTTAATCATCTCTTGATAGTAATGAACTCCTCACTAAACTTTGCCATATACTGCAAGGACCTGGTGTTTCGAGAGTGTGCCAAGAAGTTTTATGCCAAGATCTTCAGTGAGCCCAGTTGTATTCCGATCTCAGCGGGCACTCATCGTATTCTTCAGACCAATCAACAGATGCAGCGTCCATTAAGGAGGGTCCAAATTAGCGATGATCAAGACCAGTGCGCTCCACCAATGCCTACGGTTGTGGTCCAATCAGGCAAGACGTTAGTAACTCAAACTTGCGATGAAAGCACTTCAGATCCAATGAAGATCGACGGCAACGAAAATCATTCATGATAGATGATAGAGAAATCATCTCAATTGGGATGAAATCCTCATCGAACTTCGGAATGGGAGCAATTACCTGGATCCGAGAGGATCCTCGAAATGGGGCTCAAACTTGATCAGCTCAAAATGATGACTGAGTCACAAACAAAGAATGTCATTTGTCAGATCAAGTGAAAGTGAATGAAACACTCAACCATCGACTTGTCTCTTTCCCACTATCTACCTATTTCAACGAAACTGCAGTATCATTTTGAAATTATTCTTGAAACAAATACTCTTCCTCTCCTATATATTAAAAATACATACATCAATGCTCTCTTCGAATAGCGAATCACTCTATTTCCACAAAAAGAAACGTGGATCTGAATTAGGATTCTCTACCATTTCTACCTACCTCTTTTACTGATTACTTGAAAGCTAGTGGTACATGTTGATAAATGAGTGATATTAGAGTTCTGGGAAAGAGAAATGACGCTCCTTTATTTTACTGAAGGTTTGTTATGGGCTCATTTCAGCAACCATTTTCCAGTATGTTGAATTGAGCAATCTCACTTTCATTCTTCAGATCCCATTGATCAACTTGCTAAGCTTCTATCCTTCCTTGCATTTAGTGCTTATCTGAGGAAGTCACGCAAAGTCAGAATCCTCTCATTTTAAATGAGGGTATTCCTTCTCTCGGTTGAAATGGAGCCTGTAATACCTGAGGACAATATCAGACTTTATTGTTGCGACCGCAAATTAAATCTTAGCAGATTTCAACATCCAACCACGAAAACCCTAATGCTCAAAGTTTCATCATCATCATCTATTGCCATCTCCAAAGACGGGATATTTAAACTTGGATTTACCTCAACAAGAAACAACACGAATTCCCTGTTTCAGTTAACATCAACTCAATTAGAGCTCTGAAAGTATAACCAACCGGATTCCGAAGAAATGCATTTCCAAGGATTTAGTCTTTAAATAAACACCCTGGCAGGAATGGATTCGTAACAAGAGGTCAAGTGGTGATTGAACGCATTATTCGGGAGAATTGGGCAAAGACAGCTTTTGGGGAGCCCAGGAAACGTAACTCGAATTTAATCTCGGTAGCATTATTAAAGGAAGTGAATGTGTGCGCTTCAGATTTATACGCATAGTATAGTGCGTGACAAAAGACTTTCCGAGCCTTAAAAGTGTTTCGTTCTTGACCTTCATGTCAATGGAAATGCACTCCACTCGTTTTCTATTCTTTGATTCTAATCAAAATTCCGATAAAACAATACGAACCCTTAACTTATTTATCTCAACAAACCCTCCTGATTGCTTACAGTAAATCGTAGATTGGAAGGCCGAAGAATTTAGTTTGTTTCTACTGGATGAAGGGCTCTTGTTTTCGAACTCCCAAGACAGCCAAATCAATTGCGGAACATTTAGTAAACAAATGTGAATTTGGGTGGAACAGTACTCGAAACTCCTTAGGGAGATTGAGATGGGAGTGCGACAGTTAGATGAATAAAAAAGATATCAAAATAAGTGGCAGACGTACTCTTTGCTTTGCATAACGTGTTGGGTAAACATCGGAAGTAAGTAAATAACTTTTCTATTTGATGGCCTTGTAACATACTCTTTTTTCAGCAGGGGAATGTACGAATGGCGCTTTTTCATTAGTTTAGTTGATGAAAGAATGTCGGAGAATTTGGTTACTACTGAATTTGCCAATGAAGTTCAAACAGCCTATCTGATGCCAATCCAGAGACATTGGTGGCATTCAGTTGAAAAATTGATACGCGGGTCTATTTTCAGGCACCCAACCAAAATCGGTGAAACTTTCCTCTTGATAGATAACTTCACCCTGTGGAAAGAGAATGATATCATATAAAACGTAACAACCATACAGAATACATAAACTGCATTTGCGGTGGGTAAGAGCTGAATATGCCTTGTATTTGGTTAGTTTCAAAAGTCACTGACTTTATCAGACTTATTGGGAAAAGCCTCTTAAATGAAACGTGTTCCCTAAACAATTGGGGGTATAAAGCACTTCATTCAAGTATTTAGTGGCCACTCGAAAATTTAGCAAAAGTCAACTCCAACAGTTGCAAATCGCCAAGCCTTAATATCAGTGTTGATGTTCTCGTCGATTTTGCTGGGTCGAGCTTATTGAGCGTTCAAATTGTGATCCTTGATATTCCTTTTGGAATTGGGATCATTTTATTGTAGAAGGACATAATCTCAGCGTTTGATTTAATGCCAATCATGCTTCCATCAGTTCAAACGGAGAGAGAATTCATAAATATTCACCTGGCTTTGGATTTTCGGAATCAATCACTCCATCTGAAGTCTTTACCTATAACAGACTTTGATTAACAAACTTTGACAAGCAGCACAAAGCCGGTCGGACTAAGAATGATGATGTGAAGGCCTTGGCTAGACGAAATCAAAGGCCTCTGGGCATCACAGTCATCACTTAAGGCACGTCGTTGTTTTCTTTGAATGGGAACGATTCTTCTGAGGCTAATGGAATCTTTTGGCATGTTTGATGAAGGCTACAACACCAACATAATTGATTACTGACTACCAAATTATGGAGACAAGACCCATGCAAGATTGTTTAATCATTTTGCTTTGACAAACTATAAACGAACCACAAGCTATTAGGCCATTGTCCTAATGCAGACAACAGTAAAACATAATTATCTTTTTTATGATTACTCTTACGCATTTACTTTCAACCAAATCGATCTCATTTTTGCAGGAGAGCAACTCACGATAGCTAAGAAAGCTCAAACTGAGAGACATCATTTAAAAAAGGGGCAGGGCAAGGTCAATATTGCCACAGCATAATCTCTTTAATTTAGTTCATTTCATCTTCAATCTTTCAGCAACGTGTATAGTTCTTTTTATTTGATTTTGGCCATTTGCGGAAAATATGACTTTGATTGTGTCCACATAAAATCGTCATTATTTTGATGGATTTTAGGCCTACTAACAAATCTTTCCAGGGTTAGCTCAATGAGTAGTGTGAATGAATGCTGGCCTCGAATGGAACTGATTTGCTTTTCTGATGTTTGATGTTGCTTTCAACTATCACCCTCAGGCTCCATTGGAATCCTTCTTAAGATCAATGGGAGTGTGCTGATATCAGACTTTGAAGGCAAATAAGGTTGTATCAACTGAAGTATAGTTCATGAACCCTTATCAATGGACTGAACCTTTTTTGATCAAACTGATTAGTACATAAAATTCAGATTAAAAGAAGAATCTAGGAACACTTGGAGCTAACTTCGGATGTTCACACATCTTGAGCCTGGAGTTAAAATATTGCCAACAAATCTTGATGCCAAGTCTCAGATGGACATCATAAAGCAAATTGCAAGAGTCCTATTTAATTGGCGTCTACGACCCTTTTGCGCAAAGAGTTAAAGTTGTGCTTGAACATTCTCGCATGCCTCGTCCTCAACAGAGGTCTTTAAAAAAAGGCATGACGACAAATGAGACGTAAAAGTTAGAAGTTGGGAGGAGCGTATTTTTTGTTTTAAAAAAGTGTTTAACCCCAGGCAACACAATAGACGTAGGCATTTAAGATTCACATGATGTTCGCAATGCTACTCATGAAATTGAAATTTTCAACATGTTTCGTAGAGTGAAAGGTGGATGAACTACTAGGTTTTCTGTCTCTCAATCCCCCTTCAGTGTTCCGTTGGGAACAAAGTCCCCTTTTGAGGAAATAGCTTGCATAAGCCTTGTAGTGAGGAACTTCTACAGTATGTGCGTGATCAACAAGTCTCACAATATAATTAGGTTAGCTTTATTGATCTTTTTCCTCCTTAGGCTTCTGTCTCGCGGTCTGAAAAAACGTTAAGCTATCAAAACGAAATACATCGTAAAAAGGGGCATTTTTTAAATGGCTGGACCAAAAAGAACAAGTCAACATTTGGTGTCATATTCCTCTGCACTTCCAACAAATATGTAATTTATTTCAAAGTACACTTTTGAATACTTAGAAAGATAGGAGGATTTTGATCAGGTGATAGTTTAGTATTGATCACTTATTGCCTATAACTAATGCTAGGGCGTGCCCATAATCAAGTCAATTTTTTATGAACTTGTAATGCCTCACGTTCTGGATAAACATGGCTTGTTTTCACTGAAGATGCTTAATATAGAAAGATCAGCAAAGGTCGTCAGCTGATTCTCCGTCTCTCTGATTGGACGATTTTTATCTTGGGTCCTTTATTCTTCTTGGTCAATGGTTTTCGAGGGCTGCCGTTATTAAAATTTCTCCTTCACAAAAAGCACCATGACATGTTGAGTTGCGGTAAAATTGGGAACCCTTCTAAGAGACTCCAGCGTGCGAACTGTTTTGATTTTCACATATGACTCTTCGAATATGGGGCGAGTTTTTGTGAATGAGTCTTCTGTTCGACTTGAATACAGTGAAAGTCGGGACTCAAGTCTTTTGACGAACTCGCCACAGCACTACTCCAACTTTAATCCTCAAAACGGATTCCATCTCGGTTTTCCATCCTATTGTAAAGATGCCCTTACAATCATGAAACACATGACACGGGCTGAATATCTTTGGCTTGAATGAAGTTCCTGAAAAGTCAGAATCTCTGCTTATCATTATTTTCTGACACTCTAACTTGTATGACATTCCCTCGCTTGCCTTGGGAATTCTATTTTTTAGTTTTTGAATTTTGCTAGCTGGCTCATTAACAATGAACAAATGATAAGTGCAATATTTCTCAAGTTGTACGAAATTGTGCAGATCATTCCAGCAATGAGAAAGTAGAGTTACGGTCTCTAGGGTGTGGTCTATCTCTCTGATAAGTAGGCCTCGGAGAAACTGGGGACGTTTAGGCAAGCCCTGGCAAGTGGGTTTGAGTGTTGGTACCAATGCCAATGATGTTTATTTGAGGCTTTTAACACGTTTT
>NC_081444.1:5421861-5438269 GCF_007210705.1 Tigriopus californicus
GTTCTGACCAAATTGAGAAAAATACCACCATTTGCATGGCTCATCCAAACATACTTGATTACTTTTTACCGACAAAAATGAATGCTGGCTTAAACGTTAAGGACGTTAGGCAGGAAATGTGAGTCTTTTGACGAAATTGTCACAAGTTTGCCTATTTTTCGTCGATCTGTGGTTGAGGGTGTAATTGGAAAATGAGTCTTGCCATTATTAGTTGAGTGATAAGCAATTACAGAGTAATCAAACCAAAAATTGACCTTTTCTGTTTCATCCTTAAACTTCCACCTTAAAGCCTAAGGCCCAATGAATATAGTATTCAATAACACATTGCTCCCAAAATTCGTTGTTGCCTTTCAAATGGTTTTAGGTGCCGTGTCATGCTAACATGAGGAAAAGTCAGCTTCGATAATACTACTTCAAAGCGTCAAATTTACATCACTGTCAGTGGCAGACAAGTTTGTTTGTTTGTCCCACATATTGCTTAAGTTCCACTTCGTTACGTCCTTTAAGATCAACTTGTAAATGATGTTATGCCAGACCCCATCTGGCAAAAACGAACTATTGACAGTTTGCTTGATATCGATCAGCCAAATTGTTTAACATGTTTGAATGTGGGCCAAAAATTGTCAAAGCTATCGATTCGTCATATTTGGCTGTTTTTTGTGTTCTTCAGCGCCAAAAGCATTACTTTTGTTCTTTCTCACGTTTTACACTAGAAATGGGCTGCTAAATATACTCTATTATTTGTCCAGAATTCGTCTAAATTCACTTCATCAGAGAAGACTTGGAAATTTGAGCAATAAAAATTTAATCACAAGGGTCATTCAAAATATGCATTAAAAATTTGTCTTATGCAATAAACTTGCATTGAAAACTGGTTAAAATATGAACCGAAATATGCTTTTCAACCCAAGCTATGAACTTCAGTGTTCATATATATCCGTCATTGTTCAATTTGCTGCCTTCAAATATTCGTAGGCGTATGTAGGCGTTGATCCAGAGTAGGATTGTTTTGTTTTTCATTTTGTTTGGGGTGTTAGGGTCGGAGAGGTGAGCCTCGCCCGGCCAGCGAAGCAGTTTGATGTCCGGTAACAGTTTTTAGTTCTCCGTCTGTGGTTGTGGTTAGCGTCTAAAAGTTTCCTTTGAGAAAGGTCGGGGAGGCGATTTGAACCGGGGACTTCTTTCCTGCTAGGAAATTGCTCTAACCACCACACCACGTCTCCTCCCCAAATTTAAGCCAGAATTTTCGACTAAAATTCCCGATTAACCTTCTATTCAAGGGTTAGCCAGATCAGTCAACTCTAATTCGTTGGTTGATAAAATACTATATATACATAAAAGTTAAGTGAAATGAATACATTTCTCGCCTTGAACTGCTGGGATTCCAATCACAATAGCGGTAATGAAGCCCGCAAAAAAATATGTAATTGAAAATGAAAAAGAACTGCAATGAACAGACAGGCAGTTGCAAAATTACGCCTTGCATATTTCACAAGCATCCTTTTGACCTTGGCAATAAGCTGATCAGTGAGAGGGTACTCGGGGCAGACCATCCCGGCCAAACTATATTGTTGGGAGTGAGCCACTGATTTTTCAAGACGTTTCACATTCACATCGTAAGTTTTGGTCAAAACCAAGCTAATTGTCCTTGGCTCGAAATCCCTTCGAAATATGGGCGTCACGCACCTTAGTCCAGCTTCCAGCCAAATTCCATTAAAGACGAAAGTTGATAAAGAATCTGCTCAATCTGGCCCACCAACTTTGCTCCAAAAACCAAGTCTTTCATCTTCATCTTTACCCACCTGTTTTTGTAGTCCCCGTGTGACTTGACTCTTCACTTTTCCCACGAGCACTGAACCAAATCAAGTCAATATTGCTATGACATTACGTTCTAGTCAACTGTTATCTCTCTGTCCATTTTAACCACTCATTCTTTTACCAATTTCTTTAATTACAGACTCTTGTTAATACGTTTTATACATTGACATGACCAAGAGTCGCAATAAATTGTTATTACACTACATTCAAATTTGCTTACACAAAAAGCCAGATATGATTAAACATATAAAATAAGTAATTCATTCAAAGAAGTTTTGGGGTTTGCTTTTTTTCGTAGGCTTTTCTACCCGCTTCAGGTCATGTAATTCCCAGTTCTATTAAACAGAAATATTATATCTAATCTATTTTGTACCTTTCGATCTTTACGTGTTATTTGGTCTACCAACGAATTTGAGTAATGTGAATAAAGGGTTGATCTACCTAGCCTAGACCAATGTAACACTTGAAACAAGAATCCCTATCCTTGCGGGGCTCAGATGCAAGAGTCCCTGTGCCTGCGGAGCTGCTAATGAATACTACCACGTAAAAAAAGTCAAACACAAATCCATGCATCAGGATGAAATGGAAGGCGTGCGACGATCATGAGAAAGGTGTTGAATGAGGTTGGATTCGGGAGTGAGAGAGATGCCCGATGTGGTTGCCAGAGACCCCGAAATGACGTTAGGCTGACCTCAAGGGACTGGTCATGACGTGAGCGTGATTTTATCAATTGGATTTGATGGCCAAACACTGTTTGTCTTGGGTTTCGATTTGAAAACTGATTGTGGCAAGAAAGACGAAATACATGAAGGCCTTGGGCTTTCAGTAGAGCGTTTTTCTCACATCCAATCCTAATTAGGCTATTAATTTTTTCTCGTGATGTTCTTGCGGTATATTAGACGTGCGTTGACGGAACTCATGTACAAAGGTTTTAGCATGATCGGGCCTTTCGTTTACGTGCAATTGCAAATCGAAATTTAGAATTGCTTTTGTACTAGGGCGAGTCCTTTGAGGGGAAAAAACTTAAATTGCTCTCACCCTCTCAGACCTACCAAAAATAATTCTATCTTGTCAAATTATTAAACATTTTATCTTCAAACCTAAGATCCGAATTGTCATACAAAAAGCTGGTATCAAAATAATCACCTTGGCTTGGCTAGAATTGGGAATAAAGCTTTTACCAGAAAGCTTCTTCATACACATCCATACATTGGGTCATCTTGACGGTAAACACGGTAAACATTTGGCAACGTCAGGACTCATCGGAAACAAGAGTTTGAGGTTGTGTGACCAAATTTGGCGAGTTCGGTGACCGGACAACTCGACCCAGTGGACAACTCGACCCAGCGAACAACTCGACCCAGAGGACAACCCGTCCCAGGACAACTCGACCCAGTACAATAACTAAACACAACATTTTGACCAAAAAGAACATGATTATGGAACGCAACTAAAGCTTGATGAGTCAACATTTGATTTGCATACAAAGATGTTAGCATCAGTAAGGCATTAAATAAAACATCAAGTTTGATTAAAACATTATCAAACTTAATTTTCACATCATGATCTTTTTAAAGGTAACTTGCATTCGGTGTTCCAAACTATGGTAGCTGAGTGGTCTAATGTGTTCCAAAGGGGTACGTTTTGGGTAACCCACAGAGGATAGGTTCGAATCCTCCCTTCAGAGGAAACCTCTTTTGTTTGCAAAATGTCGAACAAGTCCAAAAATGTTTGACTTGGAACATCACAGGAATGAGAGAGCTCTCGTATTGGGAGAGACTAAAAAAGTTGGGACTGTACAGTGTTCAGAGAAGGTACGAAAGGTATCTGATACTGTACGTCTTCAAAAGTATCCATGAGCTTTGTCCCGACCCAGGATTTAGGGTCAATTCTAGTAACCGTAAAAGCTTAATGTGCGTTTTGAGAGCACCTTCAAGTCCTCGAGAATCCAAGCTAGTTCAAACAATGAAATTCACTGCTCTTCTTTCTCGGGCTACTTCATTGTTTGATTTGCTGCCCTCCAATATTCGTAGGGAACACGTAGGCCTTGTTGATCCGGTCGCATCTTTCAAGTCAGACTTGGACAGATTCTTACAGTATACAGCATTCCTGATCAACCCTACATTCAACTCCAACTCGTTGTTAGACCAAAGGTCATATAAATATTGAAAGGTAATAAATTGCCGAACTATAACCTTTCATTTTAATAGTTCTGGGGATTACATTCCCTGTAGAGGTTAGAAAAGCACGTGAAAAATCAAAAACGAAAAAAGAAAGAAATGATGAATTGTCTAATACCTTTCAAAGTTTGACATGTTTTACATCACAGTTTCAATTTTGCTCCATAAGTGTGACCTACTGTATTTGCAAGCCAACATATTGGGCTTAATATCTGTACCGGGTCGAGTTGTCCGCTGGGTCGAGTTGTCCGTTGGTTCGAGTCGTCCAGGGTCGAAATGTCCTGGAACCGGCGAGTTCCTATCCACTTGATTTATTAAGCTTTTATGGGTTATCCTTGCTAAAGCAGAACATCAAACTCAAATGATTCGGGAAATTATCATTTCCTCCCCCAGGGCATTCTGCCAAAACTCATATTATCATTATAGATCGCTTGAAACATTATGTACGTACATATAGTCCAAATATGTGATCAACATTTACACCTGTATTACTTAACTTTTACACTACTTCTAAAAAAACAAATCATTTGTTTGCCACTATTGCTTAGCAATGCAGAATGTTATACCAAACAATGTCACATTTTACAATTGGGTCAAAATCGACAGGCAGAAAATCCGTCACTGCCTCCCTTCGAAAATCCCAAGGTATTTGGAATCGGAGTAAATGCTCCCTCCTTCACCCATCGTCTTTTCCCTTTCGTTTCAGAGCTTTTAAACCGAGAAAGAATGTGTAGAATTCGACAATTCTGTCCGAAAGTGACATGGATTTGATGACAAAGATTGCCCAGTTTGAGAACGAAAAAATTTTCAATTGACATCATCGAGGAATCTTCTTCCCAGAGGCCAGTCTGCTTTCACTCTCGCTCACAGTTTTGATTCCATTTTAAGGCATGAAATAACAAGAGGTAACTTTAGTTATGTAACTTCAACATAGCAGCGAATTTGGCCCACGAGCCTACAGTTCTTAAATCATTAGGAGTGTGGGAACTTTTCTTTGTAACCTTTGTATTCAACTGATTGAAGTCTTTCCCGAGACCTTGAATCTGTCGGTCTCTTTTTTTTGTCGGACTTGGTTTTATTGGAGAGGGAGACCGAGCTTGAAGTTGCTATCTTGAGGATGAAACCGAATACCAACGAAGCAAAAAGTTCAAGCTTTAAAATGCAAAGGACAAATGCCAGAGGCTGACAAAAGAAGATGGATCTGTTCCCACTCTCAAGGGTAAAAACCTGCATGGAATTCTTTCGATTCTCGAACAACGCAAATAGAGCAACCGTTGTTTTGGTTTCTGAGTGCGTTATTTTTCTCTGGTCTAATCTTTGAAACATTTGTGTCCAATTCGAGGAAACATTTTTCAATATTGACCAAGATCCAAGTTCATCGTACTCTTAAATCGCTAGAACTGAGAATCTAGAAAATCAAGAACTCGAGCAGCAAATTGCCTTGGCTTTCTCTTTACCGGTCGAGCATTCATGAACACCTGAACATCTCAAGGACTGAATCTCACTGAAGCCATTAAATTACATGTAAAAACACGCCTTACCCTGCCTTAGACAATTCAATACTTTTCACATCCTGGCCATATTCTGACCTGCTTTTTCTCTTAACAGCAAGTGCGCACAAGTTCATGAAGGATCGAGGACCCCTAGAACAAGGATGGATACTCTTAGGACATTTTCTGTCTCAATCCCCCATTATTATTACCTTACCCTTGAGTAAATGCTTTCTTTGCCAAATTTCAGCTCGATCGAAAGCCTAGGTTAAAAAGGCACCGTGTCAAACCTCTCAAGATAGAAATAAGTAGAAAGGATGAATTATGACTTCTTTTTCAAACTACTTATTGATGAGAAGACTATGGCCTATTCACAATGTATACAATTACGTAGTGAGCTTTGACCCTGTCGTTTGATTGACAAAAATTTCGAAATGCTGTACGTAGTTATAACGACGAGGGAGAGATCTCATTTGAAGAATTGTTCTTTTTTTTGGAAATGTCGATTCTCAAGTTACATTGTAACTGTCAAGTCCTTGTCCCTTGGAGGCACTGGGAAGGAGCAAGGTATTTGTCTTTTCGATCATACTACTTGTCTTCAAATTGAGAGTTGAGATTGGCATCTTGGCAACAACCACACTTTGATTTTAGGCCGTGACTCCGCGACCGGTCCAAATTTTAGAGGTCCATGTGCTGAGCGGTCTATTTAGGTTATTTTCTTGCGATGGGACGAAATGCCAAGACACAATTCACACGGCGATCCTTTTAACCTTTCATACCACTTGTTGAAGTAGGCTTAATGTCAAATTGTTTTGATGACCTTTCAGGTTTCTCAAGAAAGCATGTTTGAAAGGAAAATTTGCACTTGCGCACTTATTCATCGGACTTCACCACGTAGAACAATAGCAAGGCTCATGCTTCACTGAATTTGGGTTTATTTCAATGCTATTCTTTTTCTAGTCAATCATTGGTTCATATTGTATTACAACTCCAGGCAATCTCCTCACAAAATGGACACATCAAAACGAGCGGCGATAAATTATTCGCAAACTCGTTTTTTTTACCGCCGCCACCTTCATTCTTATTCACCCACGGAATAAAAGATAGATATCTTGGGAAAAAATGGGGATTGCTCAGAAGCTTCTAGTCAAGCTCTTCACAGAACAAGGAAAGCCAATCATCCCTGAATTGAAAAACAAATGTAAAAGATAACATCAGATCACAAAAATACCTTTTCATTGAGCACCTGAATACCGGGACAAGGTTGTAACTTGTATTGACGTCTTTGAATCCAACTTTGCCGACAAGGCAAACATTGACAAAAATCTAAATTAATTCACTCTTTTGCAAACAAATCTCATGACAAGTCATTACTTTAGGGTCCAAATTGAGGCCTAATGTTTGTCCTCAGCTAGCTAGCAACGAAATCAAACTTACGTTGATGAGTAGAGACGGCCAAATGCGCAAAAAGGTACATTTTATGAAACAAAATATGCATGAAAGCAGGTCAAATTAAGCATACAAATATGGGCTTAAGCTTAAAATATGCATAACAACATGCATCATCTTATTTTGACCTGCTTTGATGGATATTTTGTGTCATGAAACGGACCTTTTAGCATAATTTGGCCGTCTCTATTGAGGATTTTTGCACTACTAAAAACAAATAGAGAACCATTGCATCTCTTATTTTTCAAATTCAATTTAGCGTAGGTATTTGAAGTCGTAGAGCTTAAGCCTTTCACAGAAAACCTTTGAAACATGGCATAAACACGGGCGTTAAGTTGCAAGCAACAACAGCTTTCTTCTTTTTGGCTCAATTGGAATTCCCTATCGTACTAAAATGCCAATAGAATGAGACCCTGTTCAATTTGTGCCTATTTTTGCTTTCTATCTTAACAATTGTAACAATAAGCAACTACTTGTTAAGCTCTTGTCTGACAATCCGTATGTTTGTTTTCATTTGTAATACCAAATTAAAGTGAACCCCTCATCTATGGAAAACTCCTTGAGGAATCATCAAATTTAGGAGCACCTCTTGAGTATATTTTTCAGTGTGGAATATGATTTTGACTTTAAAGCAAATGTGTTTCTCCGAGAAAGAGAGGCATTAAGCTTGTTTCAAAAAATGTACAGTACCATTTGTTTCATCAACAAAATTGTCACAAGACTGCAAGTGAGAGTTGTAATGTGTTATGTGGGTCGTTTGTTAAAACACTAGCAAAGCTTTGTAAGAAAGGATGTCAATCAACTTTTTAAAGCACACTTTTGAAAATTGTAATCAATAAATCATGATTTCCTTGTTTGTGTTATAAATTTATTTGCAGGCTTTTTTGAACTGTTGCAGAAATTGAAATCCTTAGTATAATCAAAATGAATATTAATGAATATTTTTTATAATATTGTTCATATATTTGTTAGCAACATAATACTTACACTGCACTAACCTGAGGTCTAATCTGAAAGCTCATACCTCTGAGTTAAGGCTTTGAAGTTGCCAAGAATGAGCACTCGCTCGCCACTTTGGCGAGTGTATTTTCATACCGGTTAACGTCCATGCCCCTAATTCCGAGGTACGAGCTTTCAAAAACAGGCCTCTGGTCAATGGTCTTGTAGTAATTCTGGAAAAGGAGAATTTTCATTGATAAATTTCTGATAGTCCAACCTTTTCACTTATTTGATCCCAAATGTTATATTCAATGACAATGACAGTTTGAGAAAAACACAAATTTTTGTACAAAATAAACTGCCATGCATATGATCATATTCATTGGAAAACTTGTGTTTTTTTCATTAAATTACTTCCTCTTTCTCGCATCCTCATTCTCTTACTTGTTTCAATTGTGAAAGAAGTCAAATGCATCGTTAAATATCCGTTAAGGCTCAACTCTTCAGGTGTCCGTGAAAGGCTTCGCCAATTGTTAATGCTGCTTTCCCTTCCAATGTCTGCATGTCTGTCCCGAGACATCGACTACTTTGGACAAAAGGAATAATTTATGTGAGCTTTTCCAAGCAACGAACCTTGGCAAGTTCAACTGGCCCAGCAATCAGTGTCATACATGTATTTGAGCAAATTCCCCCACCTTTGAGTGTTCCACATGTCTCTTTAAAATTTATGAGCGAGTTCTCATGAACTTCACTCTGCCAAAAGATTGAATAATCGAGTGCCTATCTTATCAACCATCATATCTTATTACGTTGTAATGAGCATCATTAGGCGCCGATGTATCTTGACGAGCATTGAGTTCCACCTCAGGAAAAAGTTATTTATGATCAAATCCCCGTGTTTACTCGTCATAAAAGTCTTACCAGATCAGTGCCAAGGAAAAGTAGCCTTGCCAGAAAGGATCCAGGATATTCTATTGATGACTCGTAGACGACAAATGAAGCTCAATTGGGTCGATTTCGGCGGCTTGGCAACCCCAGCCAGTTATTTCTACTTTCTTTGATGTTGTCTTAAATCATGTGCTTTGACAGGTCTCTGCATCGACTTAGAATATTTCTTGAATCGGTGGTAATAGCCCTAACATACGTTTATTTAAGAATGCCCTCAATGAATAAAATTTTCGTCTTGAATTGCTGGGATTCAAATCCCGGTAACGGTAAGGAAGTCCGCAAAAAATACAAGCAAGATTATCGTTAGGTTTAGACTGGGAAATCGTCAGAGCTCAAATGGAGTTCCATTTAGAAATGAGTCTCGTTACCGTTTATTTCATTATACAGTTAACGTTATAACGTTCTCGGATTGATGGTATACTTGATCCATCTGGCAACCCTGTTTCCAGTCGCCTAGTTTTTCTTAGGGCTAAAGACCCTTGTCTTCTTTTTCAATGAATATGTATTTCCAGTCGAATTTGCCTCATGTTATAGTTTCCCAGACCAATGGCTATACATTTTTGACTTGGGCATTCTAATATCTTCTCGAACAGGTTAGTCATCATTACCAGCCATGTACCGAGTGGCCGCGAATTCGCGTCCTATTTCTCATGTTCTATGAACGTATTCTCCGCTACCCGGTTCGTGCTGAAATGGCAATGATATTCTTTTTGGATTTTTCATCAGCATAAAAACCTCTTTTGTTATTCTTAAAAGTCGTCCTTTTTATTGTCAAAGAAATTGCATCCATTATCAGAACTCGTGGCATTTGAGTGATCAGAAATCAGCACACTTACAGCAATCATTGTTGTAGGCATTATTGTGATAGTCCATGGCCTATTCTAAGTGCAACTTAGTTCGATAAGTCGTACTTACTCATTCCCATCAGTACAACTAAATTTTCCAAATCTTTTTTTACACGATAGCATTACCATGTTTCTGCATGTTTCTGTTTTAACTAGGAAATATCGCCGTCAAAATAGAATGCCTAGCTGATCTTGCCAGTTCCAGCCATATTCTTTTTTGGTTACTGCAAGCGACCTTGGCTCCATTTGTCCGTGAGTAAATGTTTCAGGCATGATTTACAAGACAGATTTACCCTACCTAGAAAAGGCTATTTCTGTGGATTCCCTATGGTGTGCTCTGAGTGTGTATGGGAAATCAAGTTGAACGCTTGTCCTCGTCTTGAGGGACATTTCTTCCTGTCGAAAGCCAGACTTGCTGTCTTGGCCAACTCAATGGAGGACCGTAAGACGCACTAATGTTGTTTCTTTTGGTGCCACTGGGCACTAATTCGAACCACAACGATTATCGGAAGAAGCATTAGACAATGTCTTTGGGATATTGAGCACCCACTGCCAACCTTTAAGGGGAATCATTTTTCATCCAAACTTACTAAATCATGCTTAGAGTGAATGGTTATGCCAAGCATTAGGAGAGGCCTCAAAGAAGGTGCTTAATACTTATGCCTTAGTACTTAACTTAATACTCATAACAAAAATGATAGCGCGAAACTGTTAGGGAATGAAAATTAGACCGTATCCGTTGGAGATATGGGTTATTTTTCTCATCACTCACTATGACAAGGACCACTGAAGCATTTTTTCAGGAAAGACCTTGTTTGTCGCGTTTTTAATAAAAATCTTGTGCTGAACCACAAACAGGTTTTCTATGAGCGACTAAGCAGAAGTGAGAAGTATTTCAAATGACAATCACCGATTTGTCATTTAATTTCCCACTAAATTTTATTTCAACTAATGATATTGCAAACCAAAGTGGTCGGGAATGCGATTTTTAACATTTGAAGCTTGTGTAGTTGCAGTTAATAGAAATCTGAATATATTGAGGACTAATTTGTTCGTATGATTATTGTTGTATAAATGACAAATACACAATAAGCGCCTGCAATGTTTTGCGAGATAAATGAATTATCCAATGAGAGAGAATTGGATTTCCTTTGATGGAAAAATAGTTGTTTTTATTTTCAGCAAGCTGAATTGCATTAAACACTTTCAATGATTGTTTCCATATGACCTGCTATCATTGGCTTTATGTTCGTTTAATCCCTTTTTTGCTCAAATATTTTTTGCCTGCTGCCAGTTGGGCTAATGGCTTTGGTTAAAGAAAAAGGACCAGCAAAAACAACCTCAATGGAACCTCTTGCTCCACCAATTGACTTTTTTGCGGGAAACGGGGTTTTTGAGGCTAATAAGTTCAAGTAAAAGAGCAAGCCATCCGTAGTCGTCCCAATTCTTTATTTTGCATCCCCAAAAGAATGCAGACCATTCGTTGAAAGTCCCACGATTCAACCCAACTCGTCAAATGAGATATGAGATAAAACGTTATTTCTTTTCAAGGCAATTAGAAACCAGCATAATAAAAAAGTATAAATGATGTTCAAGGCATTGACATATTTCTCATATGAACAGGAGTTTATTTCTACACACACATCATTGACTTCTTGAGACCAAATATGGAGTAACATTTCCCCTGTAAAGTCGCTCCCTCAAATGCACTACCTTTGTGTTTCTTGATAGTTAGATAGCCTCAAAAAGAGCCTCCGACTCAACAAAAGTCATTATCGCGTTCGCACATGGCATTAAACCAATCTTGCAGTTGGCCATCAGTCTCCACTAAGCTGGAATGTCGACTGAAGTTGGTCCATTGCGCCAAGGCTCGTGGCAACGGGAACAATCTTTGGTAGGTTCCTCTATTCTGATTCTCCACATACACAGTGTAGAGTGTGTCCAGCATGCTTGGGGATATGCATTGAAAGCAAATGCGACATTCTTTCTGTTGACAGGCATTGTGACATTTTAGGCATTGCTCTGGCCGAGCCATGAGCTCCACAGTGGTGATAAAGTCCCGCTCTCGAGCATTGATATTGCCTCCCAGAGAGCCCAAATCCATCATGTGGAACGCTGTGGATCGAAAAGATACGACGATATACCCACATTCAGGAACTGGTATGAATATTAACGTAGGGAAACCTATGTAGTTTCAGGGAGGGTCGGACATTTGAGAGCTCGAGGTGTTCGATTTCAGGGAACTCCTACGCTTTCCTAGATCAAGTTAAGGACTACTGCAGTGTCTGGACATTATAAGTCATATTCTGATGGTATGGCTTACGTTGAAGGCGGGCCAAGAAATCTTAAGATCTGAGAATCAAAGATGCAATGTGTTATCTGTTCTGACTAAATTGTGTAAAAAATCCAAATACTGAAGCACCGTTTTTAATACAATTGGTGCTTTTACTTTGTTACGACGTCATTCCAATAGAAAGAAAAAAATACAATATTCTAAACATTCATTATAGTAGATCAGCCAGTTTTATTGTTTAGGGTATTTTTACTTAGTTTACATTGTAATAACGCTATGGTGCAAATGATTTTTTTTGTTGAAAAACGAACTTGTTTCGTTACGTACAAAATAATGTATGGTCTGGATCACATAACCGCGGAAGAGATATACACTCCTATAACCCATTCCAAAATAACACGTGGGCAAGTACAAGGAAATCTCCGAGTGCCAAAAACGAGATTAGATTTGCGAAAACATTTCTTCAGTGTTCGCTCTGTTAAGATATGGAACGATCTCCCAGGCGAAGTGCGACAGTGTCATACCGTCAACGAATTCAAAAATAAATATGACTCCCATAACAAGATTTAACTTTCAACATAATCACCCTTCCCATGTCAAAATGTGTTCTCTTTTTCACTATTTCCATAATGCAAGTAACCCAAATATCTTCATAATGACTATTAATGGTCCCTGAAGATTAATAAAACCTTGTAACCTTGTGTTATTTCTTGCTTCTTGTTTGAAAGTTTCAACAAAAACTTTTTAAAAATCACAGCTTTTGATGACTTTTAAAAGTTTCCCTTGATGTTTCAACTTTTCTATGTATTTTTTCTCAATATTTAGCGATTGCTTTGGGAGTAAAAGTAAGTCAAATATTTCACCACTAAAGCTGAAATATTAATGAAGACTTTCATTAAACATTTTTCCGAACAGGTTATTTCATACTTACACAGATAACAAGAAAAAGGGGTTACATTGCTTCATTGAGTTTATCATCCTTTTTCCGTTTTTGTCCTATGTAATTTAGTGGTCCTGTAAGAGGAGCAATTAATTTTCCTAGCTTTCTGGCAATCCTGATTTTGAAAATTTGTTTGATCCCATCACTAGGGGAAACACAGAACAGAAAGTAAATAACCTGTTCAGAAGGAAAAAGGAAGTGTGAATGAATCAACTGAGTGGGAGAGTAGTTTGTGTTTCCTATTTATTGTGGCGCCATAAAGAATGAACGAAATAATGCGTTTCGATGTGTTGGCGAAATTATGTGTTTTACTGGACGCCTGGGAAATGATCTTGTTTACCATGCATTCATGATCAGTTTCGTCGAAGGGTCGGTTCTCTATGACAAATCCCTCCCAATTTAACATCACATATTAGGTCTTGTTCTATCAATCATGAGTTGTATTAAATAACTCGTTTGACTGTCTTATTCACATTCAGCGATGGTCATGAAAAGAAACCAAATATGGTACAATATTCACCCAAAAACTAGTATTTGCACCTTTGTTAAGTGGCAGAGCTCATTTAAACTGATTGTTTTTAGAGTCAATCTCTGAAAGTGACTCAAGTCTTCCTAAGCACATCAAAGTACAACAAGACCATGTATTTCGAAACATGAGCAAGTCTAGCACATTCTTAAGCTTCAGATTTTACAAAATGGCCAAAAAAGCTGCTTTATGAGACAAACCAATGACTCTTGAAATAGATTCAAATTTATAAACTATTTAAGGAATGTGAAAGCACGGTCTTCAAAGTTTTCAACAATAAAGAATGTAGAGTTTCCTACTTCAATGACAACAATTACTAACGTTCATTATTTAGTATGAATAAGTAGAGTATTAGGCCAACTTACCGTCAAAAAGATACCGTGAACTTCGTTTGACGTTCAGCTCGATATGTCTTCCCAGATCTGGTGATCCATTAGCCTCGAGCAAATAAGGCTGAAGGTTATCATCTAACACAAAGTCCCATCTGGTGAGTTGAAAAAAAGAGGAATTCCCTGCTTTAGGAAAGTCTTCAGCAGCACGCCTTAATCTTGGTAGACTTTCAAGGATCACATCCAACACCATCTGCTTCATTTTCAAAAATAAGACATCTGGATCTTGACCCTGATCGCGAATGTAAGCGGCCAAGGCCGCATGATGAGGATACCGCAGGGTCGTATAATTTTTCACACCCGGTATCCAGATGGCATGAGCAAAGTCGTGGTCCCGAATCACGTAAGAGTCCACGGAACTTGAGATTGGGTCCGCTTGGAACTCGTGGTACGGATTGGGACAGAACCTCAGCATAAGCTTCTTGTTGGTGTACACTCTCAATGGATTAATCGATGTAATCAGCACGTACATGGTCAAGTCGAATTTGTACCCTCCCACCAAGTAGGGTGGATGAATGAGTTCTTGAATCAGGAGTTCTTCATTCTGCCAACTAGGGACATCTGAAGGATTGATGAGGGAAACAACGTGTTGATGTGGGTGCTTGGTGAGAAACAACTTCTTGGGATGGTTCTTTACAAAAGCCTTCAAATGGTGTGCGTCGCGTGGAACGAGAAATGTTTTGGGCACAAACGGAAATCCCTTGGTCGACAGTTGAGACTTCTTGACAATGGCATTTAGGCCCGGAATCTTGTTGAAACGTTGATGGAAGCCCATGGTTTTCATTTTGAGGAACATGTCGTCCCAAGGGCAGTTCAGACCCCAGACCAGATCAGCCTGTTCCATATCATTAGTTGGCACAAATCCAAACTTTTCAGTCACCGACCGGACAGTTCGGAGCCAGATTTCTGGCCCACAAAGATGGACCGTGCGAGACTTTTCTAATGCGAAGAAACAAAAGGAACCATTCAGCATTTTCAGTATTAAAGACCCCTCTCCCCCCTCCAAGATGTGAATTATCAAATCATATGAATCACACGTTTCCAGGAATGTCACTTATTGAAACTAAAGCTCGAGGACGAGATTTGTTGACCTATCTGATGCTTGCTTATGAAGCATAGTGTATATTTAATTATTTAAGGCATTGTGTGACTGTTTCCTTAAATTTGAAGGCTAAACTGTGGAACCCTTCTTTCAAAATTGACACTTTAAATACTTTGTTCCCAAATTTGTTTGAGTAGTGACAAATAAACTTGACACCATTAAATACATGTCACACACACTTCTTCTCACCTGGATAACTGCTTTTGAAAAGCAAGCAATAGAGAATAACATTTTGAATTAGCGTCACCGCCACAATAGCCATCAAAATGTATTTGATGAGATGACTGCGCATTCTCCATCAAAGCAAGTCAGACACCATAAAAAGCATTAAGAACACTACTGGGAAAACGAGTGTTTCCTTTTTCTTTTCGAAGATAATGTCATTATTAGCAACTACTGGCGTGAAGTAGAATGTGCTCAGTCAGAACAAAAGCTTTCTGTTGACGAGATTGAAGCAACCATCTCATACGTACGAGAGGGCATCAACCAACAATGGGACTGGTTTTGATTTTTTTAAATGATTTGAAGAAAGTGAAAAATCCTTTGTACTACAGTAATATATTGTGCTGAAAATGGTGGTTGCATTTATCTCCCACACTAAAAACTTTAGTTTAAGCTGAAACCATCGAATTTTTCATCTTTCCACTCAAGAGAGAGAAAAAAAGAATCTGTTCAGAGGCCACAGGTATATGGTTTAGGCTGGTTGTTAAGACCGGTAGGCTGTTTCTATCGTGTAAAATATATAGTTTGACATAACTAAAGGTTACAAGAGCCTGTTCCGAAGAACTTGTACAATGATCTTTTAACTCGCTTTTAGAATAGCTGTTTTTGTGGTATACGCAAAAGAAGATCAAAGTTTTGGTCCAGTTTTGATATGAATCACCCTCGTTCAATTCATGGTTTTGGAAACTTGTGTGGGAGTTTTTCTTAGCTGTTGGCTCAATTAATGAAGCTTGAAGAAAAGTTTCGTGCAACGTGATTAGTGTTGTAAATTGTCACACCTCTAGTCTTACAAGTGTACCATACAGTCTGATTCACTTCAGTTGAGACGAGTATTACGTGTGCTTTTCCAGGTAAAGTCACTTTTGGAACGGAAGACAGAAAAAGTTAAGCAACAAATGTATCTCCAAAAATATATTATAATAAGATTGAGATCAAGAAAATGAACCCTCTTTTGCTAAGGTTGCTGTTATTCCTTTGTCCCCGGTTTGTACCATACCTGTCTCAACAAAATGGAGGCTAACTTTGATTTGTTATTTTGCATTCATACTTTATTATGTTGAAAAGATGGTTTTTCTACTTAGAAGCGTTTATTTATCATATAAAGTAGAAAGTCCTTGGAAATATGAATATTTTTTAAAGGGATGGTCTGGGATTATTACAAAGGAAAGCGAAATTTGTTTTGCTATTATGCCTATCAATCTTTGTTTTGAACAAGGATATCATATTTTGTCTGCAAGAATATTTGCGAGAAATTTATCACTGGGGTTGC
>NC_081444.1:5438294-5451120 GCF_007210705.1 Tigriopus californicus
TTTTCCAGTAAATGACTGTAATGTTTAGTAGAGCTGAAATAAGTTTCCGCCTCGCTTGAACGCTTCATAATTAATATATAGAGAGATTAATTGATGCAGTACTATAGTACCAAAGCCATTTGCCATGTTCCATAACAAATCATTCAAAATGTCGATTTATTTGCAAACATGCTTTGCTCAATGCAAGGAAAAGGGGGTTTACTGATAATATGATCATGTAATCTAATAATATAAAGATGATATTTTTATCATATAACTTAACATACTTCAACTCTTGTGGCTTGGCCGCCTAGCCCACTGAAGATGACAAACGTGATGTTGTGACATTAAGGGTGGGTTGAATTGAACATTAAAGCGTGACTTTTTGAAGGCACCAGTGAGTTCCCTTTTGAAGCCAGTCTTGCAATTTTCGGTGCATTTTTGATACGTCCAAACACGCCTGCTTATCATTCTAATCTACTACTTAAAAACAGGTGACGTTGGTTGTTGGTCGTTTATTTGTTCGAAGTCAGATGGCAGCACTCAAATCAAACGTTTACGTCGCAAAGCAGTTTCCCTTAAAGGTCACAAGACCATTGATAATTACTAGGCCTCGGGAAAAAAGATAGGAAAAATAAGCAAAAGAGGTAACTTAAAATTTGCCAATAAAGGTCAGGATAAAGGTGGCAAAACCAGCCATAAAAAGGTAGAAAAACGGCAAACCTGCAAGAAAGGTTGAAGATACCTGTAAGCTTGTCAAAAAGGTAAAGAAAATAGATAATTTATTTCATTACTGTTTTTAACACAAAGCATAAAAAAGAACCAACTGCTTTAGCAATAGAAATACAGCTAACTGCTCATCATCTTTGAGATTTTGTTTTTCTAAGACTAAGGGGTTGCTCTGAAAGCATTTAATTGTTGTATGAGAATGATCTTTCTACATAAGTGCTTACTAGGGAGCTAAACTTGAGGTTCTATACATAAGCAGCGAAGACAACATTGGGTGACAGTTTTGCTGCTTATCATGTGTTGCCATCATGGCATAGGGGTTGTCAATTCCCTCAGGATCGATTTCATGCACTTTCATCTGCTTGGGAGGGAAATAGAAGTCAACAAGGAAGCAAGGTGTCAACTCATAACATTGTTTGTTAATGAAGGTTGAAGTTTAAATTGCTTTGGATTTAGGGTATTATGACCATTTTTTTGAGGTTCTTCTAAAATCTTGGTTGTTTTTATACCCATCTTACAATTGTTTATTTATTACTTTTGTAAGTAAAAGAACCATTTTAATCTCGCCCATTTTTAACAAGTAAGGATGAAAAACGTCAAAAAAGCTACAAAAAGGGATTTTTTCCCAAAAGCGACAATTTAGGTAATTTGACCAAAATTTGGCCGCAAAAGGTAAAAACCTAGGTTTTAGGTCTTTAGCTTCTTTTCATAGGTCTAATGATAAAACGAAAAAAGTTACACGCTGACTTTGTTTTTGATCCAACGACCTCAAATCTATTTGGAAGCTGAAACTTGATGCAATTATACTTTTATAGCCAGAGTAAGCTCCATTAAACCGGGCTATAATATTCATTATCCGCAGTATGTCGGTCCCTATTTTGGGTGGTTCTTGCACCGGTGACCATTGGTTGGCATTCCACTGACCCTCACTTTAATCGATTGTGGCGAAGGAATTCGTGACCCACGAAATCTAAGAATTTGGTTGGAATGTCAGATATGTTGAACAAAGTCTTCTTCATATGAAGCTGGACAAAAATGATTACTTTCCCCACAGATGCAGTATATTCATACTAAAGTACATCATAAGCCATAACCAAATATTAACAGCAATTTGATTTGCCTGTTTTTTTTGTCCTTATCGTTTAATTAATTTACAATAAGTCATGGTTTGTGGTTTCTGCTAACAAGCATTTTGCTTTGGGGTTAATATCCAAATCCCTTGCAACGTAATGATAAACAAGCGTATTGCCCTAAGCAATTATTTAGTTTTATCAGAGTGGATCAATTACGACGAATAGATGTAAACTACTCATAGGTCATTGAAGTAACTAGAAGTGATCTTTGTTTGCTCTGCATTTTTGAGTATATTAGTTTTGAACCCAAATCAAATCCCTTGACTTTTTGATTATCGAAATCCATCAGACGTCGGGAGCAATTCTAACCTCAATTTTAGTTATAATTTCTATTCAGGGCATTTGTCAGTAAATATGTTTTTTTTTCGGGCATATGGATGCACTTGTAAGCAATTACAAGTTTTGAGTATATTACTGACCGTTTTCTTATCTAAACCCAGAAGTGATTTTCCAGCAATTCCTATGGGATCGTTACAACAAGTGCAAAAAGAAGAGCTTGCAACATTACAGTTTTGGAGACAGTAGTCAGGTGAATGTATCTGTGATTGAAAAATGATCATGACCTAGGTTTGTCGTATTACTTTGGTGCTATATTCCTTTAACTAATTGTCTGGCATTTTCAGGTGAAAATTACACTTCAAATGTAAGGCAATTTGTTAATATTTTTCATGTTAGCCTACGACAAAAGAGGGGTAATGTAACTTATATGTAATATAAAAACATCTCTTCTAGACCACATTTTCAAAAGTACCTTGCACTCAGGAACAAAGAATAAGCCAGCCTTCCTTAATGTCAAATTAGGTCTTCACTTTTGTTTTTCGTCATTACATGTATCGTGCAAGGTCCCGCCTGATTCCAGCACAATTCCCCTCTCTTTTGTATTCTCCGCGCTTTCGGTAGCTGAACTCACTCCATCTAGGTGGAAAAAGTGTCAAACTCGCAGCTTAGTGGGTGCGCATCGTGCGCATGCAGTACCCAACAAGCCGAAAATCAATCGAACAGCTGAGCAAAAGACAGCACATGTCTCTCCCTCTTGAGCAAGCATGCATGGATGCATGCATTGCGGCGGAAGAATAAGATGGCTGAGAAACACGTTTTTCCAGTTTTTCTGGGGGCACCGTGGAACAACAGCCCAAGTGGCTTGTGTCTCTTTTACCATTAGAGTGGTAAAACGAGACAAAGACACGGTTTCCCAGTCTCTCTACAGCCTCACCTGAACACTCAAAAAGGCTCTAGGCACTAGAGAGAACGCGTTCCCCGTTCCACCCGGTCTCATCCTCCTCCTTCTTTTCCCATAGCGCGGTTCTCAGTGCAACCTTTATTGGCGGCCTTCTCCTCCCGCCTTCTCCATTCTCACTGAACATGACCTTTTGTGACATGGGAATAGCTAATTTCTAGTTCTTGTGTTGTTTTTGTTCGGCAAGTGTGAAGCAGGACCATCATCTGACAGGTGTGATGAAGCCTGTGGCATTCCTATAAAATGCTTTGGAATCCATTGCGATCAAGAGTGTTCTGGGTGCCTTACTACCGAATAGTCATGACTTCTCCGATCCAAAACCGACGTCTTCATAGCTATGATGAGGCCATCATCGCTCTGAACTCTCTGCAAAGCAATGTCAGTACCATTCGCCAAAGTTTGGCTGAGCGGCAGAAGAATGCGCAAACCAATTTGCCCCGAACGGTGGCCTTCTTGGAAAAATCGGGCATGACTATGGACGACATGAGACAGATCAAGTTCGTTCATGTGAGTGGAACCAAAGGCAAAGGGTCCACATGTGCCTTCCTTGAGTCGATCTTGCGCAAACATGGTCTGAAAACGGGCTTTTTCTCATCACCGCATTTGGTGACGGCCACAGAACGCATCCGATTGAATGGTGTGCCCATCAGTCAGGAGAAGTTCACGCCTTACTTCTGGTCTGTGTTTGACAGGTTGTGTGGTCCCAATGAGGTGGAACGACCACCCTACTTTATGTTCATGACGCTCTTGGCGTTCCACGTGTTCTGGAAGGAGAACGTCGATGTGGCTATTATGGAGGTGGGCATTGGCGGCTCTTACGATTGTACTAATGTCATTCCCACGCCATTGGTTTGTGGTATCACGGCCTTAGGCATCGATCATACCTCCATGTTGGGCAATACGATCGAAGAAATCGCTTGGCACAAGGCTGGGATCATGAAACCCGGCGCTCTGACCTTTGTTGACTCCAATCAACCCCCTGCAGCTCTCCATGTCATCAAAACCGAGGCACATCGCGTAGGTGCTCAAGCTTGGGTGGTTCCACAACTCGACGACTACGATTGGGGCTCTTTCCCGGCCAAAAAGTTGGGTTTGTTTGGCACCATCCAGGAAAGGAACGCTTCCATAGCGCTGCAGATGTCCCGAGCGTTTCTGCAAGCCGCCAAGGGGTGGGAAGTGCCTGCCACGGTAAGGGACGGTGACCTTGAAGTGGCCCAACCGTATCCCTTGAGCGTCGAGGATGCATTGGGATTGCGCCTTTGTTTTTGGCCGGGACGCTCTCAAACCTTGATCTTTGACGACGTGGTGTTCATGCTGGATGGCGCCCACACCAAGGAGAGTATGCAAGCTTGCAAAGCTTGGTTCGAGCATGAATCGCCTAACCAGATGAACCGTCTTGATCCGAGCAATGCAGGTCGAGATCGCGTTTTTAAGGTTCTTCTATTCAACTCGACGGGTGATCATTCATTTGAGGAAATGCTCTTCATTCTCTCCACACTCGACTTCGACATGGTGGTGTTCTGTACCAATTCCGCTTCGAAGAAGATGGCTGATAACATCAACCATATGTCCACTATGACCGATCGATTGGAACGCTGTCGTCTTCACAAGGCCATCTGGGATTTGATGAACCCCCATGTTCCTAGTCTGATCATTCCCTTCCTGGACAACGCTTTGGTTTGGATTACCCAATGTCACGGTGATTTGAGACGATTGTGTTGCCACAGTGGGAACGGTTTGGAAGAATGTAATGGAAGTAAATATTCCGAGGTCCATCTCAAGGGCGTACAGAAGCTACTTGGAGATGGCTCACCTTGCCCTGAGAAACTCACCCAGGCAAGTCAGGTGCAAGTGTTGGCCACTGGATCCCTTCATCTGATTGGAGGAGTCTTGGAGATAGCTAATCCCGATATCTCTATGATGAGCGAACAGGAGAAAGAGCAGCAACAAGCCGTTGAAGACGAGTACGTCTCTCTCGGTGGGAACAGATCGGCTGTCTCTTCATAGAAGGAAGATAGGAGCAATATGATTCGACTACGCACACGTGAGAGTTGAATGATTGGGCGTTCTGTGGTGTTTAATTCAAGATTTTACATATATTTCATAGCAAATCATGGAAAAATACAACTCTTTTAATCCAAAATGCGGGAGGTCTTTCCAGGTTTTGTTACGAGGATTGTTCTTTTTCTACTTCAAAGCAGCGCACGCTTTTTGAGCGGCGTCATCCAAATTCAGGGCACTGGAATAGAAGAAAACATGGTTTTACATGATGGAACACGCTTCTCTTCAGTGGTAACCGTACCTTATGTATCTATTTCAGGTTCCATATTGTGATACTCAAGTGACTTCAAGCTCTCATATAACTGAGAAATAGGGCTCGTAAATGTTTCAAAACAAAAACCATTTTGCTAGAAGATTGGCAATTTCCGGCCATAGCACAAAAGACACGTTTGCAAAATTCACCTGTTTCCTTAATTTTCCCTCTCAATGTGTGTTAGAATATGCTTTCATTTTTTGCAATGTTTTGCCTTCCTCATCCAAGACACTGTCGCATACAATCGACTTTCAAAAAGACGCTCTAAAACAACCTCAATATAACATTGGTTTTCGATCTTCACCTTAAAACCAATGCACACTATGCAAAATTTTGATGCATGCAACATTATCATTAACAACACATAATTCGATCAAGATTTTATTATTTTTCCGAACTGGACTAATAAGCATTCTCCAATTACGCTCAAACTATAGTTATTATTCGACTTATTCTTGGTACGGCAATCGTATGCAAAAAGAATCGGTATCGATTCCAAAGCAAAGGACGTTGTAAGTCCTTATTTAATCCACGGTGAGCAACGTGAAAAACCTTCGATCCATTTCGATACGAATCATTCGAGACTTCTCTTGCTTTTATCATAATTGAGTAGTAGGGTCTGCTAACAATGCTTTCAAAATACAAAATTCGTCATTTCAATCGATAGTTCAAATCCCATCAATCAAAGAAAAGGGATCATTCAATCTGAGATTTTTGCCTATTCATGGCACACTATGCGTGGAAAAAATGCTTCGCGTTTCCTTAGGAACCAACCTTCCTTCGTGTACAAAAGCATTTACAAAACAGGCGTGAAGTATATTCAGGATACAACGACACTATCCCGCCTCTTTCAAAAAATCTTATAAGGGAGCAAAGGGAAGAGGAGGGGATCCACATAAAAAATGTGTACTTGGATGAAAGGCTTATATCGCAACGTCTTCTTCCTCCGGGCGTTTCATCAGCTTCTTTAGATGTTCGGTTATCACTTTGCAAATTCGCCTCAAGGGGATATCTCCTCCATTGAAAAAAGTGAGAGCCATGATATTTGAGCACCCCCATGACGGTGGAATTTGATTCGAGTGTATTGAAAAGTTCCAACTTCTTGGCATTACCACAAACTCATTGAATTGGATGAGTTGCACAGAGCGACAGAGACTCGTAAATTTGGAGAAAGGCGTGAAAGAAGAGCCCAACCAATCTAAAGAGATAGACGCAGGAAGGCAGCCTTCGTTTCAGGGAAAACTTTTTCAGCCTTCGACATTCGATAAGCGGAAACCTTCATTTGCAGATACCTTCTTCAAAGTGTTGGATCGTCCTTTCCGCCCAGTCAGTTCTTCCATGACCCCACAAGGAATGGCATTCATTGAATGGAAACAAGGGCATTTACGATGCAAGGGTTCTACTGATTCCGGCTCATCCCCTCTCCCTTCAAATGTTCCACATTATGGCACATGCACAAGGAACGAATTGCATTGTGAAGAACTACACATTAGTTGACCTTCAAGTCATAATCAGCTTAAGACACCTCCAGGATTGAACGTGATAAACAACAGGAAAACCGATCTACATTATTCATAACCCCGAATTACTCTGTCAGAAGGATTTGTTTTGACAACTTAACATATGCTCGAGTCCTACTAGTGTAGTAATTTACCCTTTTCGGTCAAATTGCCCCCTGGGGGAAACACGTAACACCCACTACTCTTACCTTTGAATTGGGAGCCCAGAATCGGCCAGGATCTTCTTGGCCTCATCCACGTTGGTTCCTTCCAAACGAACCACCAACGGTAACTTGAGGTCAATGGAGCGACACGCATTCACCACACCGTTAGCGATGGTGGCACAGTTCACAATCCCGCCAAACACATTCACCAGAATGGCTTTGACTTTGGAGTCTTCGCTAATGATGCGGAAAGCCTCCTTCACCTGAGAATAATCAATAGATTTGTTATAGCAAAATGGGAACATTTTTCGAGGAAGTAACGCAATGTAAGATAAGGGCTAAAAGACTTGAGGCAGGTTTATAGTTGAAAAGAATACTAATAAGATCACATTGCGAATTTTGAAGAGGTGAAGAGGAGCGCAATTTTTTCAGGGAAGTTTTGTTGGATTGCACCCGTGTTTGGAACATTTCTTCTTTTGTCTCGAATTTCTTATTCAAACAGGCAGACATACATTTGGTATGCTTTGAATTGCTGATCTCGTTGACCCCGAGCCTCTTGGATGCAGGAAAAAGCCAATTCCAAGCAACGTAATGGACTTGAAATGGATGATCCCTTCACATTTAGAACAACCCCCTTGCTTGAATCTTTATAAAGGGCATTTCCTTTCTTGAGCTCTTTTTATCGACCCCCAACAAAGAAGCTCAATTTGGAAACCACAGCTGGACGATTCATTAGAACAAGTCTCCAACAACTGGAGATGATGAAACCAATGCCGTAAACCGCAAATACACATCTGCTTTGGATGCGAACCGCCTGTTCTCGCTCTTTAAGCTCAGAAAATCATATCGATGTTCCAGTCTTTCTGTTCCAAGTCAGAATACGGCCAAGTCTTGAGATGTAAATACATTACCTGATGCTCCTGGACAGATCCGCCAACGTCCAAAAAGTTAGCTGGCTCTCCACCATAAAGTTTGATGATGTCCATTGTGGCCATGGCCAAGCCAGCTCCATTCACCAGGCATCCGATATTTCCGTCCATCTGGAACAAGGAACAGTATCATTTCATCATCATCATTAAAGGAGGTTCCCCAAAACTAGTATCAATTCAACGGCGACAAACATCGTTCATTCAGGAACAAAACTAGAAATTGCCAAGGCTTATCAGAAATGACTTTCCTTTGAAGAATAGCATCAATAAAATGACAAAAGAAATGAACATAAATGTCGCACAAGAGATCGCGTTCTAAGCAGGTGTTCATTTACACACGACTCGTAACTGAAAGAATGCTCGCTTTTCCTCCAAGAGAAGAAGTGAGAACCATAATAACGTTTCTAAGAATTTCTCATTTGTATTTACTTGGAAAAGGCAGCAATCATATAGTATTATTACTTTTCAATAACGCGAATGAACAAAATTACATTCGCCATCCCATAGTACATTCGAGATCTCCCAAAACTGATCCCATCGATGGGTACACTGTCTTTACTACCGTTAAGCCACCACGTTCAGGACAGTCTTTCATTATTGGCCGAGCACTCGAAGTCCTAATTCCGACCAGATATTGGATGTACATTTCTCGCTCCCATCAGCAATCAGACTCAAAATCTGATAGATATGATTTAGGAGCTTCATCTTTAAGGACCGCTTGGATCATCAAATCAAAAGGCTAGATTGTTTTGTGTCTCCTATGGTCCAAAGTAAAATGATTATTTGGAATGCCAGAAAAGAATAGAGAAGTATCTACCAAACAAACTATAGCCATAAAACGGCAGCAAATTGTTTTGATTGAAAAACATGAATCACTCGTCGTTCTTTGGGCTCCGGCAAACGAAAAACAAGGCTATTTATTCAAGGTTAGTATTTATTGATCACTAGAGACTCCGAAAACAACAAAGCTTTGGATATGAAATCATTGAAAACTATCAATGAGAGACAGTTCTGAAAGTACTGGCAAAAACTAGCAAAATTGTGCCACAACCGAACCTAATTTAAGATAACTGAACCACAAACTAACTAACGATCTCAAATAAATCAAAAAATGTAGTAAACCGAGCTTTGCATCAATACAGAACAAATCAAAAGCTATCAATAAGTCGCAGATTTCCTCTTGAAAGTCAAATTGAACTCTACCTCTAAAAATCCATCCAACTTCTGCCAAGGGTCAAAAAGTCAAATACCTGAAACATTTAGGCTTCTTTATTGTTCTTGAGGGCTAATTAGTCTCTTAAGGGGAGTGTTCTTTCAATGAGTACGAGTACAACCAATTTTATCACTTTGCCATTCGGTGAGTTGCTACATGAATTTGGCTCGCCCAGACATCTTTCTACTATGCTTCAAGTGCTTCTTTTCAAAGCCGCTGGGGTTAGGACTGCTTGAAACAACAATCATTAATTTGTATAAGTGAGGACAAAACCACCCAAACTTCTAAAAAAATGCCCAAAATAGCAACATGTTCAAAACAACATTCATTAACATAATCTTTTTCGGAGTCTCTTTTGATCATTATCGAGCCAGTTATTCCTGTCGTCAAGGTTTAAAAAAGCACGGCTAGACCTTGTCTACGAAGCGTAAAAGGTTTCCATGGCGGCTTCCAGCTTTAGGCTCTTTCAATCAAAGGATGAACCTAGGGCCCAAAAGTGAATTTTGTCTCAGTGAATACCATTAGCAACCAAGCCTGCTTAACCTGGCTTGCCAAAATGCACCAAAAAACCAATTTGTAAATAATTCTAAATGAGTTCCTAATAGATTTCAACCATGTTTTCAATCAAAAAAATACTCTCTCAATTCTCGACCTTCAATTGAGTTCCAAAACACGAGAGGATTCTCCAAAGATGAGCTTATGTACTTTAAAGTGAGCTGCACTCCCCGAAAAGCGACCTTTGTTTTTCTTTAAAAAGTGGTTTCATCACAATGAAATATTTGTCTGAAGGTGACAATAATAATAATAATAGTAATAATAACATTACACATAGAGTTAAGAATCATTCTTTTTAAGTTTAAGATGAATGTTGTTAAGAATCATTCTTTTTCGTAAAACAAAGGAGCCAAAACTGCGTACATGCTGTTTGTGACTTAGATCATATTGCTCTGGATCGTAACTTCTTCATGGGAACCAATTTTCGCCGTCCCAAGTACATACTCCCTAATATCAAGCCCCCTTTTCGTTGAAGTGGAAAGCATTCAACAAAAGGGAAATGCGACTTCCCATTCCATTTTTCTCATTGTCTTGGAGATCAGGCACCCAACAAAGGAGCTGAATGTTTCAACTGAATTGAACAATTCCTTTCTCTTGGCACCAGAGAGTGAGGTATTCCACAAAAATTATTCGCAAGGTATGAGATGGAGGTGTCAAAAAACACAGGGCTGATCCTGGAACAGACGCATCTACGTATTGTGTCTCATTGGTATTCCGACCGAAACTCGTTTCCCAGCTCACTTGATGAAGCGGAGTATGCTATTTGGCAGACACTTCTACTTTGGGTAAAAATGAGTAGATTGAGGAAGTTCTCATGGCAAATCATGTTTTGTGGGATCTTTTCCTTCAGGGTGGAACAGTTTTCATTTGGGAATCCCGCAGGGCTTGCTTCTCAGTATGATATAAGGAAGCCCCATCTCCCAGGAGCCTCAAAAAGGTCAGAGATATGACCATGAAAACTTCCAGAAGAGGGCGAGACATTTACGGCATAAAATGGACCAAATTTGTTCAGTACCATCGCCCATGGGCATAGGGCACCGTCTCCATCAGAGCAGACGAATATTGATTGGCCTTTATGTGGAGAAAGGATGACGACAGAGCTAATATTGTGATGAGAAAGAAGATTTCTTGGGTTTGTGATCGATATTGAACGAACCGTAAAAAAGCCAATTTGATTTTGGGATCTCACAATTTGCCAATCCTGTGCATGTGCTTTTCAAAGGGCTTTAGGGCTCAATTTCCATTACAATACCAATGTTCGCTGCTTTTGAAATTGAGATGTAAGCAGCCATTAAGACGACTCTAGGAATCTGACAGACGAGAAGATGTCAGCCAATTTTGAATTATCATACTTTCAAAAATGACCAAATATGTGCAGAATACTTCACTATTGAGCTTGCTGTCTGGTCACAAGGAGACCTTCGCTACAAAAAAGGGAGTGCTCCAATTGATTGGCGTTTTCTGAAAGACTTCAGGGTAAACCATTTTGGACAGAATACTCATGAGTATTTCAGGAGCATTTTCGTCGCGAAAAAACTCGTAATCACTTTTTGCTCGCGGGGGTTAATTTAATCGTGGATCCCGAGTCATTGTTAAGGACTCGTTTATTCTGCTTAACCATGAAAAATAGTCGTTTTAATTCAAACCTGTTATCGTGGATCTTTCGGTCCATCATCAAGCCGAAGAGAACCAAAGAAGTGTTAATAGCTTCATTTTCTTTCATACAACTTTTGCTGACATTCTTGCACCCTGAAGTGCCCAAATTTGTTGAGAAACTTTTTCTCGCCATTGATGAGAAAAGGTAATCGAATCACAAGTCCTCGAACCCGTTATTCAGTGTAAGGAAAACAATAGCCAATACATCGGAGCTCAGAGTGCATGAATTAGTATTCAGGGAGCATTGACTTCGCATGATGGTTCTACCCTAGCATGAAAAATATACCTCGAGTATTCAGCATGAAGAATTCTCTCATGTGGAAAGCTCAGTAGCTCTTACTTTCTTTTCCGACTAAAAAGTCTTACCCAAAGGGAGGCACACAAAAACGTCAACTTTAAACAGGTTTCTCTCTTAGTCCCTCTGGACCAGGAACAAGCACATGTGCACCTTCCCTAAATCGTAAATATTGTCCAAGAAAGGAGGATTAATTCCAGTTTGGGGCGGAGTTAGGCGATTTATGAGCCTTAAGCACCTTCCTCTTCACCCTGGGTAGCAGGGATCTTTAGTGTTCCAAGACGGGCCACACTCCGTTGGGAGTCAAAGTGTTTTAACTTCAGCATGTCCATTTCACGGTCTTTATAATCGACCTCAACTTAGTCGAGGTCCGACAACCTCCGACAACCTGTCTTATTATCAACAACCTCGGATGGATGGAGCATCTGTCTGTCAACTTCTGAAAAGAGGTTACAAACATGGGAAAAGAAGGAGTGGACCACTCAATTTCTACTCCTGCTGCTGCAAAACCTATCCAGCTTTGAACCAACCCAAGTAAGGGAGTGCCCTCCAGGGAGCCTGAATCCATTATCTTCAGAATACTAGCCAATATCCTTACTGAGTGCATTAGCTCTATCCATTTAGGTGCAGGGATGAGTGCAAAGTGGGAGAAGAAACGGAATAGTTTGGAAAACGAAGTCGAGAAGCCTCCAAGAGAATGACATTGGGAGGCTGTGTGCATTTAGAAGGGTCGGTCCTACCATTTGCTTCTTTTCTTAAGGAATGATAAAATCGTTAAAGAATTTGGCAATACTATCACATTGTCACTTTCACACTTGTTTCATTAAAAAAAAAGGGAGTCCCACAAATCGATTATGAACAAAACGCTTTTGACTGTACTAAGAAATGGTCCTAGAAACAAAACACGTTTTTCCAATAATCTAATGTCTACCCTCTAAAATTGAGTGAGTGAGCTTGCTATCACATTTTTGCCAAGACAGCTTTATGATCAGGTCGTTGAAGCCGTTTTGCCATCTTCGTTTCTTTGACTATTGCTAATACGAATAATCATTTCAGCACACGATGTCTGAGGCTACGACTTGAGACACGTCAGTTGCGTTCCATAAAGCAATTAACTTTGTTA
>NC_081444.1:5451156-5566708 GCF_007210705.1 Tigriopus californicus
GACTTGAGACACGTCAGTTGCGTTCCATAAAGCAATTAACTTTGTTCGACCCATTGCCACACTGAGTTTCTTAGTTGGAACAACATAGATGTCTCGTTTAAAAATCAAGTGACAGGCCAGGAGCTAATATATAGTGCACAACGCTTAAAAGGATGTTGTAGCCAAGGGAGTTGTCAAAGACTCCATTTGTTCAGAATCATATTGATCCAAGCGATTGAAATTTGACGGATGACGATACCATTTCCATCCCGTTCCTAAACTTACATCGAACGGTCCCAAATAAAATGATCGACTATTTCACGGACCAGATCAATTCTGGCACCATGTTGCCCGATAAAACTTCGGAGATGGCCAGTCGCATCATTGCCTCTTTCATTACATGAACCATCAGCTCCTCTCTCAGAAAGGCCGTTGGGGTAGGAGGCCTAGCAATGAAATGGCCTTCAATAGCACGGAAGGGTTGCCTAGTCATCCGTGGAATGTTATCTCCCAAGAGGACAAGCACAGCCTAAATTCCTTCACATACCAAAACTTTCGGTTTAGGGAAGTATGGTGCAACAACATAGGTACACGAAATTTCTAATTGTTTTTGGTCTATTGTTTACGGCCTTGGTTTGGGATCGAACGCAGGGTTGAAGAACCTTCAACTAAATTAGGCAGCGATCCAAATGAAGTGGAACAAGAAACGGAATTTTGGAATTCTCTTTTACGATATGAACTTTGACAGCCGCGATTTCGCAGCAGGGTCAAAGCCTTAGAGTTGGTCAATCCTCCAAGACTACTGACCTTCGAGATCAACCTTTCGTTGTATGAGTTTTCTTCGCACAACAAAAGACAGAAACCTAGTGGAGATAAAAGCTCGTCACAAAGCTTCCTTCAGAAAGCATCTCCGTAAATTTGATGAAACAAATAGCGTTGAATGCAAGTGTGCATTCAGGTCTGAACTCTTCCATCCATGAATATTGGATTTCTTGGTTGACTCTGTCTTGGCAAAATCTTCTAATAACTGTATGTACCGTATTAGAGTAATATTTTCTGCCTGATTCCCTTCATACCCTAGAAACTAGTATATTAGATCATAGCTTACTGAAGATATCTGGTCCTTTTTGAAAGACACTACGAAAACAAAAACAAAATCAGCGACAAATATAGGAGGAGAGATATAGGATACATCCTAGGAGTATAGAGTGAGAGCAAAAGTGTCGACAAGGTACTCAGCCAAATTATTTTTTCCACTCTTTTTAATCTAACTTTACATTGGGGAACCAAGAGGAATCTTTTTGCTGATTGAAACATACATATGTAGTCATTTAAAGTTCATGATAACACAAGATGTATTTTCAAATATACCTTACAAAAAAGGTGTTTTCTGGTGTTATATGAGCTACACATGTCATCTACAATAAACTTGATTTTTTAGGTTCCCAGATTTCAAAAAAGCGCCCCTGATATGACTATATCTTTTCAGGGCTAAATTCTAGCTTAGACCAGGCGTGCATGAGTACCCACTCGATGTGTCACTCAAACCAGATGAAATGAAATTCCTCTCAAGCAAATATTACAAAGTCCGGACACTTTGAAATAACTTAAATCCTTACAGACCGGTCCGTTCTAACAGATTGGACGGAGATGCATAAATGTAACCGAAAGTATGAAGAGAGTTCAAGTCTGGCAAAAAAGGTGCAACTTTCTGAAGACTTTGCTTGCCATTTGAGATTGCATACGAATGCGTATGTTGTATCATTTCCATGGGAACCAAACGAAATTAGAGGTGGTGACAATACAGACGTTTACAAACTTGAGCCGGACTAAATCCACAGGGAAGTGGGTCTGTCTGTATTTTGAGTCCTCAGTTGACAATGTCCAGCATCGTATGATTCAGTATGAGACCAGACGAAAACACTTTCGTTCCGGTGGGTAAATTTTCATGTTTTTGATGCGAAACAGCAATTTGTAAATACATGTCGTCAAGTTTACACACAGTATGTGTGAACTTCCTAAGTGAAGCGTTAAGTTCCTGGCCTCAGATCAAAATATAAAACTGAGACAAAGCAATTTCAAGCACGCAAAACCCCGTGAAACTGACACACATTAATCACTGTTGTATTCAATGACACGAGCATCTCGTAACAATTGTTTATACTAAAAAAAAGTCTACGCCATCACTTTTCGAAGATGGCTAATTGGCCCTATCTGGACTTAATATCCCCATCCTGAAACATGATGAAGAGCTTATCGAAAAGTTCATTTTATCTATTGATATGACATCTGGAGAGGATGTAAGTTTTGGGAAGAGTTAAAATTTACTTCAAATGAAGCATGGCAAAATATATTCTGCCGCCCGTGTCTTAAAATGTTTCGAACTTCCACAAGATCTTCGTGATGATCTGCGAGGGAAATAGATCATTTCACCTTTGTGCCTTCAAGATGTCGTTAGTCATCGTGCAGGCTTTTCAAATGAAAATCTTGCACCACATCGGCATTGTTATTGCGAGGAGCTAACACAATTATTTACCTGTTTTAAAACCACACGTTTTCATGTCTCAAAACAGAGTGATCCAATAAAACAAGTGTTTTGTTTTAAAGGTTTATATTCTGGACAAACGATTCTAAAACAAGTTTACAAATGACATATCTGCCTTACATCTACTTGCAAGAATCAGCTCTAAATGACTCAAAGTTGGTTCCAGTGAGGCTGCATTGTGTGTCCAATGAGGATTGACATTGCACACATTTGGTTACGTGATTCTCAAAATTAAGATCCGAATTCAGGGAGCCAGTGGGTATATGGCTTGTATGAATGCTTTGGTTGGAACCTAGTAACGTAATGGAAGTAGATCAGCCCGACACCCTGCTGCCGCCGAACCACCAAAATGTGTCAAGTGGTTGGGCTGGAGTGGCACTTCTCTCCCTAGAGCTCTAGTCCAGGCTAATGAATCTTAGCAAAACAATTAGCATCCAGTGCTCGAGCATCTTGAATAAAGGTGTGCCAGGTCAAAGTTTCCATCATAGCACTTCTTCAACGCAAGTGAAACTCTCTTTGTCGGCAAAAAGTTGACATCCTAGTCTTTGGTAAGCATCCTCGGAAACCAACATCAAAGAGCAACCTCTCAGGCAACCGAAATAAGAACCAACTTCAAAATGAAGTAAAAGGCTTCATTTGAAGGAGGTTCTGGCGGAAATCCAAGTAAATTGTTGGAGCAAAAAAGACTTTTTTGGTTCGATCGTCTTTCTTTGAGAGGAGCGAGTTATTTCGAACGCAAACTTATTTCGTTTTCCGTTTGATTGCACCGCCATTGCCAATTATAACTAGAGTAAATGATAGGGTTAAAAACGACACCAAAAGGGATTGAAGACATGACTCGCAGAAGAGGCTGATTTTTGAGTCAATTTATAACAAAGGCTGACTTAAAATACTCCCTTATTGGCAATCGAATTTTCCTTGTGTTGCTTTTATGCACATATATAAGCTTTTACAGCATCGACTCGCATGATTAGAAAATAAATGTCCAAAGTTGAAATGTTTGCTCAAATCATGTGAAAATAACTCTAGTCTTTCACAACCACTAAAAAATGATAAATGGTTCCGGGGTTACGGGTCATGTCGATAAATATTTACAGTGCTGATGTAACCAACCTGCCTGCCTGCGCCGGCAGATCGCAATCCAGGATTGCCGAGATTGTTCCCTGACTGTTTTTTGGGTCAGAATGTGCTACCAGACCTGATTCAAAAAACAATATGGGACCAATCTCAGCAGTCCTGGATTGTATGTTTGTGTAGAAGACAGATTGGTATCATCAGTAATTTACAGCCGTAAAATAAATGGAAAGGGTTTGTGAGACATCCCATTTTAGCATTGTCAGATCCTCCAATTTCTGTCAATTCCAAAATGAAACGAGAGTACTGGAGAGGGGTTATGTCCCACCAACTTTTTTCCCCGACGAGCAAACTCTTGAACACACTCAAGTGGGGAAGAAGACAAATACAGATTAATGGAAGTTTGTTTTCTTAGAGATCCCAAATCTTGAAATCCAGCCATCGACTCCTCACGTTTCATATCCCTTTCTCATCATTTTTTTTGGTGTGATTCAGTAACCTGTAGACCAGCGTTTTGTTCGAGAATCCGCTTACGTGGACACAGCTATCTCAAAATCTATTTTTATTCACAAATACAATCCTGAAAATACCTTCTCCTAGCTTGCATTATTCTTTTGTATTGTGCGAACAATAAGTGCAGATACGGGATGAAGTGAGGAGAGTAATTGACTTATGTACTGTCTATTCATTGTGCCAAGTTAACACGTGGCCCGTAGAAGTATCAAAGGACTTTACCCATTGATGGAGAGGTACTCCACCAGGCATTTCTCTAGGAAGGCAGTGTGGTTTGAGTTGCACAGTATGATGGCTGTTCGATAGGCGCCCTCATTTGATTGGCAACAATCCAAATTCAGTGTGGGTTTTGGAAGTTTCCAATGCCCTTGAAAACTTGTTCATCTGAACCCATTGCCGCCTTACTTCAGCTTGTTGGTATTTACGTCAGAAAAGCCTCTGAACTAATATCTATCCTGGCTTAGTTAAGAAATCATGGTTTGCAAGCTAATACATATGGTGAAACTTCAAACTCCTGAGTTGTTAACTTGGCATGTAGTTTGGGATGTCCAATTGCAACCTTTGTTTCCCCAACTTTATACGAGACCCATAGATCTTACCTGAACGTAGTTGAGGTTGTAAGAGGCGGCTTCGACCTCCCTTGGGTCGGATTCCGTGGTGTCTTCCATGTCGAAAATGGCCTTTTGTCGGAATGCGGCATTATCATCGAAACCCAACTTGGCATCGGCGGTATAAATCTTACCCTGGGGAGTCTCAGCCAAAGGGTTCACCTCCAATTGAAGACAGTCCACCTTCACAAACATGTCATACAAGCGTTGAACCTACAAAGCAAATTAACTGGTTTGTAGCGAGATTTAGCGGCAATTGAAAGTTGTAACTAATTATCGTGGGCATTTAATGGGTACACTTAAGGCTATTTGTAATTTCAATTTACACGAGCTCTCAGAATGGCTCCTTTATTCTCACAGACCCAAACTATGTATATTGAACAAGCAGGAACATAAGGATAGTATGTAATGGAAGGAAAGATACAGTTATAAATCACGAAACTCCTTAATGGAGGAGGAAAATGGAAGCTTGGCCACATCACTTGAGATATGATGTACGAAAGTTCCAAAGCACTCCCATGATGCAGAGAAATACTTCAGAAGGCTTTGTAGCCTTACTTAGTACACTTCATTCATTCAACTTCAAAGCGCCAAGGAAGCGTTGGACTTAGTGGATCACACTAACGCCTTTTGGAGAAAAATGTGGAATTCAACTGTTTTTTATTTGCACCAAACAAACGGAAATTATCGGGCTCAATTGTATCAAATGTTTCTTTTTTCGATTTGTAACCCAAGCTTCTCAAGGATACTGCATAACAAAGTACTGTGAGATTCATTTATGTATAAATGCACTTGATTATAATTCCTTGATTTCAAAGTCAAAACATCATTTGCTTTTGACATGAAACTTATTTCAAACGCTGGTTTTCGATGAGCAAGTTCTTACAATTTCTTTATTCTCAAATTCAATCAATAACAATCACGTGAATTTGAAATGCAAGTAATTACCAATAATTAAAACTACAATTAATTGGAAACTCAATTCCAGCCATCCAATATAACTTCAACTTGGATTAAAACACAAGTCCGACAATACTGTGCATTAAAGGTGGGTTATCCCGATAGTTGGTAGTCGTTGCACTTCAGGTCGTCCAGATTAAGTTTCCAACAATGCTCATACAAAGCCAATCAACTCGTGTAAGCTATCGCATTAACAGAGAGAGAGATAATTTAGGTCCCCAATGGGTTTTCCCTGATTAATCTGCCTAAACCTCGCATTCAGCATCTACAAAAGCAGAGAGGCCCAACCAATTTCCCCTTTCCTCATAAAAAAGATTCTATCACGGGGAGGAAACTCATTCGAATCTTCTTGAAAGTGACACGAGGTTCGCTCACAAATGGAAATATTATTTTCCTAGCATCCCAAAATTGTATTTGGAATTCATTGCCTCCATTCGTCAAGTCTGGATCTGTGGTCGTAACTCATTTACCACTGGAGAGGGATGTAAAGATAGATAAAAGAAAGAAAAGAAGGAAGTATTTGACACCTCGTTCATCTTGAAGCGTGAACTACATCGACGTGGTCTCTTTGCTCCTAAGCTCAATCAGGTCCAGTAACGAGTCCCTCCCTTGCTGCCACTCATCCATAACATTTTATGCCAAACGTGGAGAAGAACGATGCCATCCATTTTCGATACTCGGCATTCATGTACATATTACTATATAGTATATGTATAGGGGCATAATATGGGCGGGGGTCTTAGTGGTGAGAATACTCGGAGTCTCCCTTGGTTACCATTGATGATCGTGGATTGTGCTTACATTCTAACCACCAAAATTATCCAATATGGTTTGCCAAGAAACCCACCCAGTTTTCTTCTCTTTTGGGAATTGGAAATGAGCTCTATATGTTTGTGGGAGGCACTTGGGCAATCGGATTGGACCCAATGACACTTCTTGGTGGCGGAAACTACAATACTTGTATTGAATATCATATTCAAGATTGCATCTTGACTCAGGCGCTACACGACGAAAGCCAAGATGGTGAGAGATCTCCAACCATCTTTCACAGAACAAGACGAAATATCATTCATGTTGTCATTCTTGTATTGAAGAAATCCTTTGGGTCTTCATCGCTGGCTGCAGTACTTTCCAGCTTCACTCATAACGTGGGAAATGTCCTATTTGTGCAATGAATTCATGTTCCTGGACTCTGAACAGTAGGCTAGATAGGACCCCGGATTCTAACCCCCGAATGGATCGGAATTCCAATTTGCAGGGCCCATAAACAATATTTGGTCCTAGAAACTTCTGACCCGATCAAGAAGGCCCAACAAGGCCCAACTGAGCCTACAGCCTGGTCCTACAAAGCTCAAGTTATCTCGGGTTCGGTTGAGTGACCTTGCAACATTCTCTAATCCTAGCGATCATCCTGCCATTCCAGGACCTCTTAAGTTTCCTGGAGGTAAAGTGTACCTCCAGTTACTTCGGAATTCTAGTAGCATAAAATAGCATTCTACACAGACATTCTCACAAGTGTTGCGTTTGTAAGAATTTTAAGTTTTAACCAAACTTAATATCATGGCGAACGATTCGTACAAAATGAACTTACAGGCAATATGAATCTTGTTTCAGCCACTGCAGTCAAAGGCTTTTTGTTAAACAGTGTATGTAATTGGAATCCTCGAGAATTGTTAAATGAGGTGTAAATTGCTTGGTCACTAATAATCATTATCTGAAATACCTTAGGGCCAAAAAGATAATAATATTCCGAGACTAACCAGAAGGTGCTTGATGTGAAGAATTGCATTAAATAGTGTAACAGTTTTTGATGTTAGTCACACGATCATGTGTCAAAAAATCTGAAATCGGAACAGTAATATAGGGAAATAAAAGCGCACGAAAAGTAGATAATCATAACAACTGCTGCATGACCATTTCCGTATCTCTGTACCATATGAATATGCTTGGTAAATAAAGGTCAGACCATCTACGTGAACAAGGGCCTTTGCAGGCACTATCTAATGGATGAGGAGGAGGCTCCAAAGGTTATTGATATGTTGCATCGAATGACCAACGGAGATTAAGGCTCTAGTAGAAACTCGCCACGAGCATTCTCCAGTTCCGTTCATCCAGTAACACTTTGACTCTTCCACTCGTCCTTGACATCGTTCAATTGGTGTCCAAAACAGACTTTCAATGCTCAAACGCTCGCAGATCGCATTTGGCATTTCGTGTGAGCTCAAAGTCGCCCATTTCACGAGCCTTGAGGCCAAAATGGAGATTGAAGCTTTCGTGGGTCCCACATTGAATTACCTGCTCAGCACATTGACTCTTCAGTTCGCCTTTGAAGCCCAAGAAATCGGCCACCTCATTGGCCACGGCTGGGGTGCATCCAGTGGAAATGCCCACGGGGATCTTCTTGATACGATCAGGCGTTTTTTCGGCGACTTCCTCAATGTCCATGCCTCCATCGGGCGAGCACACAATCACTGGACCATTGTGCTCACGATCCATTACAATGCAGAAATAGGTTTCTCGGGTAATATCGATGGCCTCGGCCACCATCACCTTCAAAGAGAGATCGAAAATGAAAATAATTCGAATGGGACTCTTCACGGTATTATTTCATTTTTTTTCTTGGGCCGAATGGAATCGTATTTCGGATAATGCCAGAAGGATATCCCGACACTCTCTTTTCAATTTCAGTGAGGAAAGTACCTGTCAAAAGTATTTGTTGCGGATTGGATATAGAAAAGGACAGTGCGAACAATGGCAAAGATTTTGAAAAAAAAATGGCTCCGAAAGGAAGGCAAAGAAACGTTTTGGTTGGGAAACTTTCGAACTAAGATACGAAACTCGCCGAGTGTCAGGACCAGTTACTTTCAGTAATTGGTTGGGTGAGCCCAATACCATTTTTTCTATTTGCAGTGGTATAGACCAACCATCATCATTAGATAATGAAGCTTGATGTGATAATCATTGGCTACATCAGTACACGTTTCATTTAGTTGTGATTTCCCCTCAGACTGATCAAGATTGCTTCTTCATCTCCAAAGGCATTAACAACGGTCCATGAGGTAATAATGCGACATTAGAATATTACGCGCAGGGGCATTTGGCCACGGACCTTTTCCAGGGTTAGTTTTGGAACCATTTTCCTCCTACACAATTACCTAATAAAGCCTGCACCAACAAGCACGCGTCCGATCTTCCATCCTATGATTTAGGTCATTGGAAGGTCTATTAAGTCACAGCAAACAAGCTCTTAACTTCAAGGCCCCGATTCACGGTCGCAAAATGGGCCGCGGATGCAGTTGATCTTACGAGTGCTAAACATGATTTATGCCAAGATTTACGATCACCTGAAGTCCAAGGAAGCGGTTCCAGGTTGCTTTTGTCACCTTACAAATCCACCCAAGAATCGTCTTACGTACCTTAGAGACTGGAATTCCGTCCTTTGGAGTCTGCTTTGTGATAAGGCGGTTTCCAATCATGCTGGTGACCAAATCCGGGACTTTCTTGGGATCCTTGGTCAAATGAACGCCTCCCTAAAAAAAAAAAAGGAAAAGAAAGTAAGCGTCTGTGTGTTTATGGCACGTCGGTTTTATTTCTCTTCGGCATTAATAATTATATGAGAAGGGAGTACCCGAGAAGGACACAGGTTATATATTTCTGTATTGCTTCCAGAAGTACAACTATCGTCAGAGTTCATGAATATTCAGAGTTTGCCGTAATTTGGTCTCGAGATGGTCAGAATGACACGCAGAGCTTGCCATCTCCCCCACATTTTACGACAAAATGGAGGGGAGGGTCTTCAAACACAAACAAGGCATTATATATTGCCTTTGAATAATGGACCTTTCTTCTCTCGGAAATCTTAAGGGATTGGTCACAATAATGCATGAAAAAAAACACCATCAAATATTCATTTTGTCCACCAGGTCGACCCAGAAAGCATTACCTTCAGGATTGAGAGTCACTAGCACCCTTACCCAAGATGGATGAAAATATACGTAGAAGAATTGGATGCCGTTATCAAAAATTGCACAAGTTACAATCACAAGTTTCATAATCCTTTTAGGAAGCTAAGGCCTTGAGGTGAGACGTAGTTCTTTGTAAGAAAGTGCAATCGACAGGATCGGAAATTTTTTGATCGAGGAAAGCTTTTATCACCCATTAGTGGTCCATTTTGGTTCCTTTCTATTGGCGATAGTGGCACAGGTGAAAGGTACTTTCATTTTGAAGTGATTCGAATCTGAACTCGAAAGGAAAATCCTCTTCTTGGAGAGACAATCTAGACCCCGATGACGTTGGGGCCCTCTGGACATCAAATCGTGTTCCCATTTTGAAAAGAAGCATTAACGTAATTCTATAGAAACCCAATTACTCCATTTGTTGAGAGAGTACATTTTTAGACCACTAGCATATGACTTGAACAAAGGACTACTCAAAAGATATTGATTGTTTTAATATTTCTACTATGATCCCCAATCGATTTCAAAGAGGTCGCTCATTTAATCTTTTTCAATACTGTACATGTGTAAGTTGAAAGTTTGGGACATTAATTATGCACTCTGAAAGCAAAAAGAAAATTGGACTCTTTGGACCGATATGACTTAAACTCTTCATTGTACTGAGATTTGAGATTAGATAATGTAGGTATTTCTTGCTGAATTGGAACATTTCATGGCTTTGAATTTGTTCAAATAAATTTGATACATGACAAAGTTAAAAGTCTGAGTAATAAATCAAGCACTCCGAAAGCAAAGAAAAAATATTCTATTATTAAGGTGGTTTTCTTTTATTTTTCTTAATTAGGACATCTTATGGCCTTGAATTTGATTAACGCTATTTGTAACACTGGAGTAAAATAATTCCAGCTTGGCCTTTAAATCGTCCTGAAATAATAAAGTACAGTGGAACCCGCTTTTCTCGACAATTCCCTTACATTTTCGTTTCTTTTTAAAAATTCCGATTAATTTTTACAGTTTTAATATGAATTGACTCGGCTTACAACGTCGCCTCCCTCCGGACATATCGTCGTTTTGAGGCAAGTTTTTATGCACCATTCTTTTACGCAACCTACTTTTGTTTAAAAAATCCTTCGTTTCTGATTACACCACATCTGAACCAAATTGTTGCGTGTAAATTTGAAACATATTAACTTTTCTTGTCACTTTGACATTGAAAACAAGACCAGACCACAGGAAAAAAACTGATCACCAGGCTTGTTTATTTATTATAAGCCGTATTCAACTTGGTCCTGAGTTTGAATGTTCCTCCAATACCTTCCATGATATTGTAATGCATAAGTACGCAGAAAAAAATACTTTTCATCTTTCCTACCCCAATCTATTTCTTAGCCTATTTTTCCACTTTTGCAGAGGTTTCACATTTGATCAAATAAGTGGTTGAATACGCATTTTTGGGCATGCTCGAGAAAGTAATCCGGTCGAAAAAGGTCAAAAGAAAGGCTCTTTGAAAAGTTCACGCGGACACTTAAAAAAAATTTGTTCATCAAAGTGTTACCTTGAATCCATTGTCGAAGTGTCCTTTGCCTCGACCTCCGGCTAAAACTTGCGCCTTAATAACATACTCATCACAGGGAAACTCCTTGGGAATGTTTTCAGCCTCGCTCTTGTTCGCAGCCACACGAAACTTCTGAACGGTCACGGCATGATCCTAGAATGACAAACACATCTCTAAACAAGTTAAGAAGCGACCGGACAACATTGCCTAACTTTTCACTCAAACTGTTCACCTTTGGTAATTAATAATAACGCGTGAGTTTCAGCTCATTGTGACCGGTTAAGAAGTCGCAATGAGGATGATACATCGCTATTTAAAGGCATCATGACATGTAATATTGCATGAGACATTGTCATTTTGCCTGTGAAAAGTTCCTTTATCCTCTTGTTAGTGGATCCAAAATCAAGCTGTCATCTAACGATTGAAATCAAAGAGTCTTCTGAGGCTGAGACTTCAAAAGTAGGTAGAAAAATATACAGCAAAGCCTTCATTCTAAGACATGGAAACTTGTCATGCCAGGAGCTTATTCTTATAATCATTTCACGGTCCTTTCAAAAGGAGGCACCATTGACATTGAATTCATACTCACATGGGCTCCAGTCATTTTTTGTACAACACATACTTTTTCTCAGACCAAAGATAAATATAGATAATATACATAAAGATAAAGATATATATTGAATCAAGTGATTGGTGCTGACAAAACCTTGAACAGAAATATAAAATAATTGAGGAACTTTGTAATGGGAAGTCTATTATTAGATAGGTAATCCCTGATTAAGACATCCTTAATAAAACGTGCGTCTGCACCTATTTTCGGCTAAAAAGTAACGCCATTTTAATATCGATATCGAACAATGAGCACACAGCTCAATGAACCACAATTGACCCAAAAATGTAACGCCTATTTATACATTTATATATGAGCCTCATTGAAGTAGTCCAGTCCGAATAATTCCTGGAATGAGTGGATCATACGAGGAAAAACTTCAAAACTTGGGTCGAACCACTTTGCAAGAAAGTAGAGCACGTGGAGGCACCATTGAAGTATTCAAGATGATTATTATAACAAACGACAGGCTCGAAGATGGTTGTGGGCTTTTCTTGCCTCTTTAAGATGACGTAAACACTGGGTTCCGGGCAAGGGGGAACCTCGAAGACCCGCAAGGCCAACCTAGACGTCCGAAATTTCTCTTTCAAATCCAGAGCTTTGTGAATGTGGAATAAATTACCACAAGCATGTCGAGATTGTCCCTCAGCAGAACACTTCAAAGCATGGTTGTGATGCCTTGTGAGTTGGGAATACCATCAATTCGCCACATCTGGTGACTCCTTGACAAACATATTTTCTTGCTCTAGTAACCATAATGGTTCCTGGACACTATTCTTACATTATATTATATCTTATCCGTCTTAACTCATCTTTGGGAGTTTTCTTTAACGTACCTTAATTCGCTGAAACCCATTACAAAGTAAGAACAAATAGATTTAGTTTAAGTCTACTTTTTCCCGATAGGTTTGGAATTTAAAAAAACTCTCGTCTTCTAGAGATATGGACTTAAAACGTCCATCTCTTAAACCATTTATCTTATCTAAAATTAGCATTTAATAACATCGATAGACCTGGCCAAAACGATAAAACATGGCTCAAAATTTGTAAATGGAACTCAGGAGGGCCTTTTTTTAAGTCTTCTCTCTCTTAAAGCTATAACTTTGGCTCGAACCAATCACATGCTATAGGAGTAATTTGCTTTCAATTGCAACAATTTACATGTCCAACTTGATGCATTTACTGTCAAAAGTGACTCCAGACTGGATGTGACCTAAAGCCGGCCAATTCTCAGCCGACCATTTGAACCATATACAAAATTCCAGCTCTGTTATACCAAATATCTTATAAACCATGACGTGACTGGCTGGGAAATCATTTCCAATCAAACATCACTTGGATGAGACATTCATGTGCAGGTTGCTTAAGTAAGGACACAATTACTTTCTATCTTTCTTGTACCTTAGACACACCATTTTAGCTTTTGGGCAGGGGTCTTCCAATTCTTAGGTTCATATGTTCGAGCACCCAAGCACAAAGAAGGGGCAAAAAACCAATGTTAGAATACTTAAGTGTGTTTGAAAGTATATTATACATATTATGCATATTATGATGAGGTCTCCTCACTGAAACACAAGATTACTCCATTTTCTATAATGAGTCTGGGAATGTGGTACCTGGAGAAGTCCCTTGGCTTGATATTCCAAAAGATCGAGATGTCTCACGGCTTGTTGACCAATGGTCGTCGAAGGACCCGAGGCTGCTCCCAAGAGAGCCGGAGAGCTCTTGTACAAGAACGAGGTCAAAGTTTTGCTTAGAATCGGCATGGTCGGACAAGTACGTAGAATGGAGGACTTGGAATGCTGGCGAGCTCAAGTTCACACTTCAAACAACAGAGGTTGGTAGTAGTTGGATGGATGATGGATGCATGGATCAAACTCAGCAAGAGAAGGGCTTCGTGGAGGTCAGCTGATGATGATGATCCTCATGTGTACGTTAACGACTCAGTTTATGGGTTCACAGTTGGGCAATGGGGGGGATTGTGGAATGGGTATGGTTTCATAATTGGCCAAGACGGCTTTATTGTTTAGTTGCATGGTTAATGAATCAATGTAATTAACCTAATAAAGCCAGCCTGAAGCAAATAACCGAGCCTTTGAAAGGTTTGGTGAAAGCGTATTATTTTCTTGCGCGGGGGTTTTATCTTTTTTCCCTCTATCTGGCATGATCTTAAGGTGACGTAAATTGCATGATATCATTAGATTAGGAAGATGGAGGGGGTGGTTCATGAGAACTTGGTTGAATTGATGGGATTGTTTTGATCGCCATTAGTCGTTTCTGGTCGTAACAAATCAAGTTATCAAACTAAATAGGCGTGCTTTTCTCTTTAAAGGTTCATATTATGGCCACCTCAGACACGCGAAGGGAACATGGAGCCCTAAATGGGTTCGATAGGAATATGAAAAGCTTCCCATAAACGTTGGAACCCATTTACTCATTTTTGATTTGATTGAAGGACTTTGTGCATGGAGCAATGCGAGCGTAATTGAATTTCATGTTTATTTGAACGATTATGAGTTGGAGCGTCTACCTGCATGACTTCATTTCAAATATATACATCCATTTTCATGCATCAAAGTCAATCATTCTTTCGTATCATTGATTCGAAAATTTTTCAAAAATACTGATAAGTGACTGCTAGAAATATCTTTGGTCCAGCACGAAGTTTTGCTGCGCTTTTTTCGACTTTTACGATTGTACCAAGGTTGGACTGTCACAATTATCATTAATTGCACATAGTCTATGAAAAAAAAATGTACAGGCTTGACTGTAGGCTTGTGAAAAAAGATATCAATCAATTAGTCCTCGGGTAGAGATTTGTTCGTTCTGTTATTTTTTTGAGCATTATGAAGACATAAAAGTATTTCTCTAAATTAGTTTGGGAGGGGCCAAGACGCAGAAAAATTTACCTTGATTTTAACCTTGTTGCTATTGCATACTTTACATTTTAGCCAACAAAACGGAGGAGAACTTCGACATATTTGCCGAAAATGCTCCAAGATCTATGGTTTTTCTCATTGATCATTTGGCCATTCAGTGACAAAATTGAGAAAACGGAGCTTAGAACGAGCCATTTCTCAGCTGCTCTGACCAAATATTAAAGTTGCTTCACTCTCTACACCGCTGATCAGTGTCCGATCTTTCTTCACAATTCTACCGTCAAACTTGACTTTTTTCGCATTTTTTCAGAGCCCTCTAGGAGAAGCGGTTGTCACCTGTTGACTCCCGGCCAGCGTTGGACTTGAGCTCGCCGGGCGTAGTCTGGTCAATTCAGGACTTGGGCCAAAACCTTGCGCTCTCTTGCTCACTTGCTCGCCTTCTTGTTCTTAGTGGCCTCCAAATGAACACGGCCAAGTCAGAGAAGGAAGCAGGCAGAGTTCTCGGGCCATCCATCCATCCATGTGGCGTGTCCCTTCATCCATCGTCTCGTCGTCTTCCTCATTGTCATACTCGCCCTCATCGCCCTCATCGTCGTCATTGGGGGCAGCGTGCACATTCAGTCCGTCATCACCCCTGGACGTCTCCGGTGTGAAGTGGGCAACAATTATTGTTATCATCCCAATAATCCCCTCGTCCTCTAGCTTTTCTCCGTGTCTCTAATCAGTGTTGTCGTTGGGACTGGTTAGGGAGTGCCTGAGTACTCGGCCAGCATAGCATCCTCCATCCTGGTTGCTACTATTACTATATCCTACCCTATCAGTGGGGCTCTGCGGTCACCTGTGATCCATCTCAGTCCACCTACACCCCTCAGATAGTTGCTGGAAGTGTTGTTGTTGGGTGATGTTGATGAAGTTTGAAAAGTGATTGGTAGGATCCATTGATCCCCAGTGAAGTGGAACCAGGGAACAACACACTGGCTAGGGCAGGAATGGGCTCGAATGGACCAGTGATTAGTTGCCGCTCTGTGTGCCATCCATAAGCATCCTTTCTAATCAGCATGGCCTATGTCAATGTGACTGAGTGGAGGGCCGAACAAGTGGCCGATTGGTTACAAGGTAGGGCCACTAATCTTGATTGCCAATCCCGGTTCGTGCATGAAAGGCCTTGAAGGTCAGAGAATGGAGGTGATTGGAAGAGTTCCCAAGAATGCTGATATCTCTAGAGGGCAGTTCCACGACATTTGGATGAAAGTTCAGATGGAGATTGGGTTGGAAAATCCTTGTTTCGAGGGACTGTCAAGTAAATTGAATTGATGAAACACTCTAAGGAAAGCTAGTCTTAACGATCTTGGGAACCGGTTCGATAATTCTTTAGAACTAAGCTCATTACAGTACAGGCAAGAGCAAGTAGAAGCTTTTCAATAGTACGATTGCTTTCCTGGCATGCATCAGAAAGCTGGCATCAAGGTACTGGAACTAGCTTGTTGATAAAGAATAATGGATCCCCTCTAAGTATATCTTCAGTATACCACATGGCTTGACGTATACCTAGACTATTCCCGATTAGTTGTGAGAAAATACTGGAGCAATATGAAACATCAACCTTAGGTGGAAATGATGGCCAAAGGTAATATGTTACAATTGCAAACTCTGTTTAGTTTCTACTATTTTATACTACATCAAGATACCACAGACACATTCCGCGATATTGTATGTTTTTTTTCATTTCCCCCCGAGAATGACATCAAAAGTCTCATAAGCTGGCATTTCAAATTAGATTTGCATGAACGAGTTTATTTTGGCTATTTTGTCCACTTTTGAACGAGTCGCCAACACATTTTACTTCACAATTTGCAAAATGCTGTATAATATGAGACAATCTGTGAGGCAATCTGTGAGGCATGCTGTCAACAAGTGTTCATGGTTCCAGGGGCTTTCTTCCTCCTTCGAAGGAAGTTTCTTGGCTTGTGATGACGAGGCCCAACTTCTTGACAGTTTAGCGAGATTGGACAAGTTTCCTCGCTCAGGTTCCATTTTCTGACACATTTCTCCGGCGAGGTATTAGCTGATTGCTATTTTTGACTTTGGGAGAGTGTCAGAAAAAAGTGTTTCGCCGTTGCCTCGAGATTATTAAATAGACACAGACATAGCTTCTCCTGCACATTCTTTTAGGTTATGGACCTCTCCATTTTGTGTTTGAATGCTCATGGAGGTCTCTTGGCTGCCATGGTGGAAAAGAAGAAGCCAATAAAGCAAGTGCTGACGGAAAGAAAATGCGAAAGCAAGCTAGACAAACCTTTATTTGTCCTGTGTTTTTTCCCGAGTTGAGCTTTTCACGAGTCAGCCTTTGGATGGTCATAAAAGGCAAGCTGCCATATCTTATTGACATTCTTGGTTGAAGTGGTGAGTGACTCGACCAACTTAATGGAAGCAGTCCGTTCTTGCAAGCATTCTATTCGATTCTGGAATGGACATATTTGGCTCCATTTGAAGTTGAAAACTAAATGTGTCCCGACTCCCATGATATCCATGCAGCAAAACCATCAATGAATTGTTCTCTTCTTCTTCTTGAGTTTCCTCTCATACTTGAACCTCTTTTGAATCGAGTAGGATGCTCTTCTCGTCGAGTCCCATTTGTGATTCTCTAAGATTAGCAGCCTTTCCTTTGAGATAGCTCGCGAGAAAAGAAGGCGAGCGAAGGCCAACAAGGCCAAACCAATGCCACGAAGAGATTGGATCTCGAAGAGTGGAGAAATGTCAACCTGAAGAGGCTTTTTTCCCCTAAGCCGTCTTCTTCCTCGCTCCACCTTTCACGAATAGGCTCTGGAAGACATCGTTGTCGTGCTTGACGTCAAAAGGCTGAAGCATTTCATTTTCGCCTCACGAACTACCCACGAGCACTTGTCGCCGCTCACTTAGACACATGGGTATGAGACAAGTCCAAAAGTGTTTGGATTAAATGCTTACTATGCTGCCCATCTGACCGATTTTAGTCGCAGGAATTTCGGAGATAGGGTCAAACGTGACAGGAGCAAGTAGTCGACGGCGCCATTTCAACTTTGTCTGTCTATCTTCTGTTCATTCCTGCCGTCAAATGTGAAACTTTAGAATGCAAGAGCACTGCTCATTGCTCGACACACTCGTACTCATTTTAGAAGCCATAGTTTTGACCATCAACATGTTTGTACGACTCCTCTGTGGACTCCATTGTTATGGCGAAACTATTCAGGCACTTTGTTTGGGTTTGAATATGCTTCCAAATGGAAAGGGCACGAGTGTGACCTTTGAAGACCTAAGGAAAACAGAGCTTCCCTACTTAAAAGGGTGGGAGTGGTTCTCATGTAAAGTTTTAGGAAAGTACAAGCCCGTTGTTAGGCTACATCAAAAAAAAGTTTGACTCGTGGATTATCCAACAAAACTAAGCTTCCCTTCTCTTGGATGGGATCACTTTGGCCTTAAGGTTGGATGCCCCCACTGTGTAATCTATACCTTCTCTTCTTCCTGGTCCATGTCGTCCTCGAAGTAGTCTTCAACATCATTTGCACCTCAAGCAAATTTGCGCCTGAGGAACTTCCTTCGAGCTCATTATAAGAACACTCGGTAAAGTGCTGAAGAAGTGGAACAAGGATCCGAGGTCTTTTCCCTTCTGTTGATTGGGAAAGAGAGTCTCTTTGTACTTTGCATCCGTGTTTATAAGATCCAATTCCCAACCCAGGAGGCCATCATACATTATTCACTGGAGATTGTTTACAAAGACTATAAACCTGGCACCCAATGTGCCTTTGCCCATTAAATTTTAAAGCAGAATCAGAAACGGCTTTGCACTCTCAATTCTGAATTTGGCACTCTTTGAACTTCATCCCTCCAGACCCTGATTCGGGGTCATATTGTGTTCGTGTTTTGAGTCGAACCCATTGGAAGAACTGGGGGTGATGATGATGAAGCCACGGGTGTATGCGTGTGTGTGTATGCTCACCCACCCTGTTCATGTCGAATGCTTGAGTGTGTCTTCAGTGGTTCCTCACCCCCGCCAACAATCATCATCCACAAACCTTCCCTCTTGACACGAACGAACACTTCCACGAGAAGCAGGCAGAGGAACCCGCGGCTCAGATTTTAGGGTTGGGATGTGCTGGATTCTGCTACTGTGTTACCGACCAGGGCCATGAGGAGCACCTATTGGGAGAACGACGGGACTTGGTGTTGCTCACTGAATGGAAGAAGAGTACTGAAGAGCACTAGATGGGCAGGGCACTGCCGCTGTGTGTCCGCTTAATTTAGGATCGTGGGAACCGTCTCTGGACAGGAAACGCCTTCGGGGTTTCTGGTGTCGTCAAAATCGCTTGTGCAGCACTTCCAGCCCCAACAAATATCCATCCGATGAAGACGACTCCGTTTCAATGAAGCTCTCAGACATGTGTTGCACAAGCCCGGGAAACGTATCCATCATTCAAATCAAGAGAAAATATGGGCTGAGCGGACATTCCTGATCTCTTGCTTTCTCATTTTGGAGACCGTTTTGAATGATAATTGATGGAGACTTCTCTTGGATGAACACATCACGAGGTCTCCCTTAGTAGGATCGAAGAACATGTTCTTCGGATTCAGGGATCTCCACTAGCATTGCTATCGCTTCCATCAAGGTCTGGTCATCCAATTAGAGAGACTAGAGAAAGTACGATTGGAGAATCACTCGGGAAAATTATGAGGAGGGATGACCAGAATATTTGCACCTGAGGTTACTTACTCCCTTTGTGCGGTATGCGAAACGGATGAGGTTTTTCGAGTACTCTAGAATTTGGTTCTAATGGGCGGATACAGCAATAACTTCTTCCTGGGAAGATTTCAAGATCACGAAAGGAAGACTCTCCAGAACGAACCTGACAAAGTTCCCATCTGACAAATGCCCGGCTTTCGTCGATGATTGTTTCCCGAAGTGCGAAACACGAATACAACTCTCTTTTCGGGGACTTGATTTTAACTCAACACGACACACGACAGGGATGGGATATCAGTTGTAAAATCAGGGCAAGAAAGTGAAGCAAAAGTGTTTCGCGAAAGGTCGAGTGTCATTTATCTTGATAATGTTGGCAAATTGACACCCACTGCAGAAAGAAATACTGGGACAGGGGGACAAAATCGAGCGAACCCAGCCCGAAAGATGATGACAAGTTCGTAAAATACGAGGTTCTCTGGAGTGTCATTTATCTTGATAATGTTGGCAAATTGACACCCACTGCAGAAAGAAATACTGGGACAGGGGGCAAAATCGAGCGAACCCAGCCCGAAAGATGATGACAAGTTCGTAAAATACGAGGTTCTCTGGAGTGTCTTTATTTCGCCAATGACAGGTGGACTTTGAGCTGAGACAAAAGAACTCTTCGGTGACATGTTCTTGAGCACAATCACAAGACGCCAGCAGGGATTGACGCCATCATCCAAAGTTTTCTTCGGTCAAATTCGGAAATGCTTACTTGTCAACAACAACTTTGATTTAGCCCACTGCCATACATTTTCACGATTCGTTAGTGTTTTTGGCCAATAAGCATATGCCTTGAGATGAGTGTATACGTTTCTACATTGGGTATTGTTCAGGGGAGACCTATTGACTATTCAAGTCTCGAGGTGGGCCACGGGTTCTTCGCAATCGGGCTCCATTGATTTCATTCTTTTGTCGAAGCATTTCAAACAAAAAGCCCAATTGAAAGTCTCTTTTTGTTCAATTAACTCTCTTCAAATACAGATCGGGGAGGTGCGTGCTTGTTTCTGTTGGGACAAAGATGTGATTGCGTGTGGCCTCCCGTCATTAACCAAAGGAGTAAAAAGAGTCCAAAGACTCCAAAGAGCTTAAGGGCTCACCTCTCGTCATCCAAAAGAGATTTAATGCAAAGGTGAGCAATGAGCGACCAACATTGCTTCGGGGATCTCTTAGGAGTCTTACAAATTCGTCGGCACGACCATGGACATGGGATATGTACCAAGTAAAATGCCACGCCAGTTTTCTTCTCGCGTCTCAAAAAATGACGATCCAGATTCCAGACCATCCACCACACACACTGACCATTATGATCAACATCAACAACCGTGATTTCCTACGCATTCCTGATGCTCTCATGCAGCCATTACCAATTTTGGACCTCGGCTTCCTGGACGGACATAGCCCCACCTTCCTTCAGCTTTCATTCCTGAATAATAGCAGACGCGACGCTATTTTTTGATGTGTCGTCCCCCTAGATAAAAAAAGAACGAACGCCTTTCCGTGTATTTGGTAGCTGGTTCACAAGTTCAATCGTGCCAAGTCATCAAAGAAAGCGTTCTTCGCCTGTGGAATGTGGCATCACTTCCCAGATTTTCACCCCGCCTCATCTCACGCTCATGACGGTGTCCAAACATGCTACGCTATAAATTCTCTTGTCTCGATCTCTCGAGCATCAAGGAGGATGTTTTGAGCGGAGAACTCTACTATGGCAAGGAGCTAGCTGATAATCCTTTTGAGGAACAAAAAGATTCTTATCATGTCGTATTGATGGTCATCTCCCGCTTGGTAATCACTCAAAGAAAGACATTCCAACCGGTCGAAAGATCTCCCATACTCCAGAAAGAGAGGAGAACTATTTAAGTCGTCTCCAGAAGCTCATACACCTATAGATGGGGCTGTGGACATTCCACGCAGGATTTATGTGGAGGGCATCCTCCATTGCCCAAATCTAAACTCGTCTGATTCCTGAAACTTCTTCAAGTCTGCGTGCCATTCCATGTGAAGCCAATGCGAAACACCGCGGACCTCGGTCATTGACAAAGAAGGCTCTTTCTCTTTGTGCAGGAGTGGATGTTGTGGTTGAACCTCTACCAGAAGGCTCTTCAGGAGGAAAAGGTGAGGCACATTGCGAGTAAGTGGCCATTCCAGATTCTGAGGAGAAAGGGATTTCGCTACTCGTTTGAAGGGAGCCTTCAATAGGTGAAAGAACACCACGATGATAGCTAAGGGTCTATAAATTCCACTCAGAAACAAAAGACTCCTGCACGCTCAATAGTATCCCTTGAGATCAGGAAGGAGCTCAAGTTTCTGTCTTCCTCGTCATTCCTCAAAAGTGAGTCAGTCTTGCCTTGCTTAGTAGTCAGTAGTCCAATCAGCGTTCGCTTGAATCTTCCATTGGCGGCAACTCCCAAGCCAACCAAGTAGTCAACGAGCCGCTTTGTCAAATCAATGCAACGTGAGATCATTATCAAGAAGACCATCTTCTCTCAAACGCGATACAAAAGCTGCCTTCACAAAAAAAACCTTCTCTCTGGTTTGAAGGGTGGTGGCTCGTTCGTTCTAATCCCGATCAAAGATCAAAGTCGGATGGGCATGAGTCATTTACGATGAATTATTTTCTTCATTTCGGGTGGGAAGGAATTCCATCCCCTCCACGACAATTGAGTCCCGAAGAGCAAGGTGAAGGAGGTCAATCGGCGGCTCGTATTTCGATGCCAGGCCTGAATCTCGCTATCCCATTTCATTCTCCGTGAAGCGAATAGCGAATCATTCCCACTTGGGCGTTTTTTCCAGGAATTGGCCAGAAATTCCACACCAAGGTGCTTGATAATTGGTAGCTCACATGGTATATTTGGCTCGTCTATTTAAATTTGCCGTGTTGTCCCAGATGTTGTGGGATCATTGCTGCTGGACACCAATAGTTCACAGTGACCCTTGGAAGAGAATGGCATTGGTTCCAGTATCCATTTGAGCATTACTCGTGATAATTAAGTACTCTGAGCATTCCTGATTCGCTTCAAATGAATGAAACCATCCACGATCTTGGGAAGGTTGTTGGCCGGTTCTCATCATTGGGGTCGTCTTTTTCTAATGATGATGAAAGGTGGAAGTGACCTCTGAGTGAAGCCAAAATGCATCACTTGAATGTGTTTCTTCCCCTCGCTAAAGCGAATCCAATCAAAAGATCTGGCCACTCGCCCGATCTTTCCACAATCAAGGCTCTTCCATTTGAGCAACGAGTGACTTGAAGTACAGTACATGGCCACACTTGATTACGTACTACTCAGATCTAGACATACCATGTTTTTCAAAGGTGAGGCGTTCTCATTCCTACACTGTTCAGTGGAGTGAAAAGGAATTTCTACTCATGAAAGGAAATTGGGTATTTAAAGCTGCCTTTCAAAATGGTCTCGTTGGCCCGATCTGAGTGAGATTGCCTCGTTCTTCTTCACCTGTTCCTCGAGTGATGCTAAAAGCTCGAAAAAAATGAATTAAACCCCCTACACAAGCTCATAAGACAGTCGAAACAAAAACTGAAAGCCCAAACGCCAAACATTTGTGGCGTTGAGGAATGTTCTCTTCATCCATCCGCGTTTGAAAACATCTCCTAAACTTGTTTTTCCAAAGTATAAGGACCACCAATCCAAAATTGCCAGTGACACCTTGGTTTTATTTCATCGTTGTGGTTATTGTTGTTGCTGCTGTTGTTGTTATTAGAGAGATATGCTCTTGCTGGCACTCCAACCTGATTGGCAGATGAAAAGAGGCAGACAACCTATAGATTCGAACTCAAACAAGGAGCTCGCTGGGCTTGTCAACGGCTTTGGAAGGCAATGAATGGGAATTGGATCTGAATAGTACACGACAGAATTCTTTGTGACTCATATCGCCCCAGTCTCCTACTCTTCTTGCCCATCATACGAGTGCCTGAATGCCTGCCTCTATGTACTGGATGTACTGCCCTAGGTTCTTCGGTTGGTGGTCGACTTGTTGGTCGACAATGGAGAAGCAAAAAGAACGGAGCGAGAGAAGAGCTTCATTCATTCATTCATTTTTCCTCCACTGAATGAATGTCAGAGGCCAAAAGAAGATTGGTGGGAAACCGAAGACAAAGACAAATAGGCATGACAGTGGTAACATTTGCCAGTTTCGGGGTCTAATCCGATCCACGCACAGTCTGCTAGAAACGAGACGTACATAGGACAGTAGCTCCGAACCTTTGCGAAAGGAAAACGTCCTAAAAAACTAGCCTAAAATTAGTCATGGTTCGGTACATGTTATTATTTGTCTCATCTATCTTTGCATGCTTGAAGCCTGGTAGTCTGAGGAATTTGAAGGTCCTAATGGCACATGACCTGTGGACACAAAACAAGAACAAGCAAATTGGGCTTCATAATTAGTTACCTAGAGAGCTTCAGCTAATGTATTAGATCACCCCCCTACTCTGAGAAAGAGCTCAGGCAAAAATCGGAATGCCGAGCTCGTTCACGAAATTGCTTTTTCAAGTCATCTTGGTGCACCAACCACTTTGGCCAGGGCCACACAAAAGTAGTTTCAATGTACCTTCCTGTTTTGCTAGAGTGAAATATGACCGAGCTTTTAGTGACTCCCCGGACATTGTGCTCAAATATGTTTCAGAGGTGCTTTGGAGCCAGAAAGAGAGAGAGAGAAAGAGAGAGAGAGGCTCAAGGTAATCTGAACGTGTGTAATTGAAGCAAATTGAGCCACTTTCTGTGTCAGACTCTGTGTGAATGGCATTTGAAATTGACCAGGCTCAGTTGTCCAAGGGAGAGTTTCCGTCTCAATTTAATCGACAATGTCTTTGTTTCATTTTCCAGGTCTGGATGATTCCGTGTATTCTTACGCACACTTCTTCATCAACAATAACGTGACCGGTCAAGGACTCCTGAATCTTACCGTGGATGATCTTTACAAGCTTCATGTGGAGAAACTAGGTCATCAAGAGATCATATTGGAGGCCTTGGAATTGCTCAAGAACTTGGTATGTTTCTGAATTATGATACAATGTAAGAAGTTGCGTGAATAGTTTTCTTAAGTCCCGACACTGTTCGGAACTTCTCTCAAGTTTCCTTTGGAAGCAAAGCATGCATGCATAGAACTCCGAATAAAATTTCCCTGTATTCAGTGACATTCAGTGAGCCCAACTCTCATCGCCATTGAATGTAGCCAGTAGTTCGCTCTCATTAACACCCAAGCTCAAGGTTGACAAAAAGAGTCTTTTGAATGGCAAGTCGTAAAGTTTAATGGCTCCGTGAATGGCTTTGATTCAGGACAGAACTTCAGAAGGTAAGAACTAAAATTCACACAGGCTCGTCTCGTGAAGGATGAAGTATCATATTTATCTGCATTTCCGCTTCTGTTCTCAAGATCTGAATCTCCTTTTTGATAGGGAAACTCTTGAGGGCTCCTAACAGGAGTTGTGTCAATTCGACCTGTTTTGACGTTTTCGAGAAACCGTGATTCCTGAGCCCACCTTTTAGAGAGGGGGGGGGGGGGGGGAATGAAAATTGGAACATTATTTGACCTTTTCTTGTGTCCACGAGAATTGGAAAAGTCATCTGAAGATGAAGGATCGGGTCCATATTCTGACAAATCCAATTGTGGCAATTTGTTCCACCAAAAAGAGGCAATAGCTTCACGTTTGGATCGAGGCCTGGACGAATAGGGATTGTACTCGATCGAATGGGAAATCTCAGATGTCGTTTGAGTGGCTCGAGAAAGGTTCAGAAATGGATTTAGCTTTTCCACTCATCCGGGTTAGTGCTCTTAGCTTAATCTAGAACGACGAGAAAAGTCTTTTCCTTCCGTATGATATATCCCAATATGGCATTGTTCACAGTGACAAAGCCAGTAGGGGATTATTGATGTTCTACACAGATGTAACCAACGCAAAGATGAGAGCAACTTCCGAGGCCATCAGAACTAATTGAAAAAAATGATACATAAAACTACTTAAAACCCAAAAATGACACACTACGTCGATCTGAGGAAAGATTATTCTGTCTTTTATGGCTTTCATAATTGTTGGTTGATGGGCCGTTTGAATGGCAATTGTCAATTGTCTGGGGAGGTCGAATTAGCTCCAGAAAAGAACTCGATCTATTCTTCTTGGGATAGAGTGCCCTTCGTAAAAGAACGGAATTAGGTTTAGCTTCGGGTTCGGGTTCCCTCTTGAAAGATAGCATGACTGAGAATGAGTAATCGTAGGATATCAAATGTTGTCTGGATCACTCAAATTGATAGCTTTCGATCCAAGCCGTAATCCCCATTCTATGTACATGTTATCGACCAATGAGCACATTCCAACCAATCCATTCTCCATAAACATGAATGGAATATCGGTTGGCTCTCGTTCCCTCTATCAACCACGACAACATGGGCTCAGTAATTTGGATTATTATTTTTTTCCTCCTCTTCTTTCAGCATTACAACTTGGACACGGAAAATCTGCAATATGTCTGCCTCCGACTCAGTTGCAAAGCACGATCACTTTGGAACGAAATCCGAGTGGCTGGATACCCGCAGGTATGATGATGATGATGATACTCTGCAATACTTTGAATGCTAACTCGCTTTTTGTATGTAGGTATACCTAGCGACCTGTCGGTTCTCTGTGTTGTGTGTACCGTAGTTTGTAGCATTCGGCAAAATTGCGAGTAAGCTAGAGTCGATTAATAACCAACTAGAACCAATCTCGGTGGGGTTTTCACACGATGAATTGGAGCTGGAAAATGACCACATTTTGTACACACAAATGTTGTTTGAGGGCATTGTCTCCATTTCCTCTCTCGGTTTTGACGTCAAAAACTTGTGTTTGTTGCAATTTGGTGGCAATCTCTCAAAACTCAGTGAAGCGCAAATTGGAGGTAGAGCAGGCAAACCCTTTTGCCGACCATGATTATTGCTCAATAGCCTCGAGCGAAATTAGAGGATGTTTGATATTTAACATGGAACACACACGTTATTACAAAGGGTCCCAATCCATTTTTTTTTCAATCTTTAAGGGGGGTAACGTGCTCAGTATGCAATGTTTCGTTTTTGTTTCCAGGATAAGAAAACCGTTCCAACTGAAATGATGGCAGCTTGCGCAGACGTCTTGGATTCGCTCCAGGTCCTGATCTCTTGGTTGGATCGCCATCCTTTCCGTCAGAATCAGCATTACACAATATTCAAATGGGAGATGCTCAAGATCAGTATTGACTTGGCAACGAGCACCAACCGCGACCAATTCTCGGAAAGGCCGATTCAAGTCATTAGGTAAATTGATGCCCTTAAACTGGACCCAATTGAGCTAATGGATTGCTTGGTAGAATTGGATGGATGGCGCTAAGTTTTGACTCTTGGCCTTGATTTGATTTGATGTTCTAGTGACTCCTGCAAGAGCTTGGCCGATGTGTCAGATCGTCTCATCCAGGACTGTAAGGACTCATTGTTCCTTCAACCCGCCTATTTGGATGTGATGACCACCAAGCGAAAAGCGGATGAAACTGACTTCGGTGTGATCTTGTGCAAGCATTTCTCGGGCGCCCATTTGGTCCGAGACATCCGATTCGGCTCTTTGGCCTATCAATCCGGACGGATAGGTATCGGCGACGAGATCGTTCAAATCAACTATCAAACCGTGGTTGGCTGGCAGTTGAAGAAAGTGAAGAAGATCATGGAGGAAAATCCGTCCTCGCTCATCCTCACCCTCAAGAAGATCCCCACCGAGTCCCCTGTCATCGGGCAGATTTACATTAAACCCTTTCGGATCCCTGCCCGACAGAAGAACACAAAGAACATATTCAACAACCTGTCCAGTCCAAGAGCCGAGTTACTCACCATTTCGTCCTTGAATTTGTAAGCATGCATGTCTCAAGTCATTCGTTCACTTAGCTCGCTTTTGGGATCCAACTCCTGAGTTTAGAGTAATGATGGCTTGGCCACAATACAATACGAGCACTGANGGAATTACGGGAGTCCTCGAGGGGGGGGGAAATCAGCCTGAATTATTTATTGAGCCGTCCGAGGAATTGGCAAGGTCAGCCTGTCGGAACTCGAAGTCCTTTCAACTCGATTATTGTTACCCATTGAATGTCAGAATGGCAGAATAGGAATAGCATTCAGTATTTTATGAATGTGTCTGTCTTTCTGTCAATTTCAGCCCGGCTATTCCAAGGAATATCCTCAATACGGATCCCGGTTTAAGTTCCGATGAGGATCGGGCCTCTCCCCTGAACATCGTCGACACATCAGACTTGGAACCAGATGATCCTCAATCGATCGTGGACCCTTCAGAAAGTGGTAAATCTCCGACTCAATCAATCCGATCCGTGATCTCTCGACTTTCGAGGCCAAGAAGTGCTCCACAGAGAAGAAACACCATTTCAGGACCGTCTCCGTCTCAAGAGATCCCTTATATCAATCTCAGAGAGGTAATATGATATGACAGACGGTCGCTTACTTGATCTTGCCACGACCACGGAAAAACACTACCTTGAAACTTGAAGTGTTTTTTTTCTATCCGTAAACGAAGCTCCTGCTTTGTTCCAAACTAAACCTTTCACATGAATTAGCTTTATCTGTATAGATATATGAGAGCTGTTATCCAAAGATATCTGTTGTTTTTGAATTGTCCGAATGCAATTAAATTCTCAGATATCTCAGAGAATCAATTGGAATTTTCGTGTCTGGACCGATACTGTAATTCACTTTAAAAAAAACCCAACGTTTCAGATCTGGGAACACGTCAACAATCGCAATAACAACACTTCAAATGGGTCGAGTGCTCACTCCACGATGCAATCTAAGGACTCTGGGCTCTCAACGATGTCCTCGCATTTGCAAGGTGACTCAAGTTTGGACATGGAACTGCGACAAAAACAAGGCGATCCTTCGAGTGGCAGACCCGTGACAGTGGCCGCATTTAATCTTCAAAGCCAACAACGCAATCGTGCCTCGTACATGAATGTGCCGGGGAAAGGAAGCAAGTCCTTCGAATTACCCGCCACCAATACTTCACTCGATTCGGGTTTCAGTCAATTCCCGTCTGATGAACAGAGTCAGCGAATAGCCAACCGTAGTAGGAAGCGTTGTACTTTGAGATGAGCCTTTGTGGACCCTCTTAACATTCTTGTCTTTTTCTTGTCCACACAGATCCCCTACCAATCCCGAGAGTGGCTGGCACGCCTCAAATTAGAAAAGCCACTCCTCAAAAGGAGCCCTCACTAAAGAAGAGACCAATTCCCCAGCCTCGAAAACTGCCTCAAAACCAAGCACAATCATCGCCCACCCGATCCAGTCCGTCCCGTAAGAGTTCCACGGGTATGGACTCTAGTTATGGGACCGACACGTCCACCCCTGCCACGCCCAATTCTCTCTCAAAGTCTCTGAGGAACTTCATTCCAGAGTCGGTGAAGGGACCCCCAGTTTTGCCCGTGCCCACGGCCAATTTCAAGAGCTTTAAACGGGTCACCCCGACGCCCACCCCGCTTACTGAAGGCAAGACAAGAGCTCCGACCCCACAGCATCGACCTACCCCACCCCCCACCCCCTCTCGCGGCAGTTCTCTGCAGAGCCCAGCTAATCCAAATCTTCCCGAATATGTCAATACTACTCCGCCTGTGATACCCGCCAGAGCCAAGCCTAATAATAATCATCACCCAACAGACCCCACTCCTCCAAAGAAGCAGACTTCGTCATCCAGGTTGCAGGAAAACATACCGCTTCCTACAACTGCACCGCCTCCAAGACCTCAAAAGTCGGGATCGTCTTCCCATGACCTCAATGAGCCCGAAGCCGTCTTGAGACAAAAGAGTTCGTCGCCCCATCACAATCCTAGTCCGTCCATGTTTACCCAAAGACATGGACTCTATTGTGCTCCTGAGGTGAAGCCGTCGCCCTCGAGAAAGATAAGTGCCTCCAATTCTGGGCCAGAGGGCTCACCTGGGCCTCAGGCCTCGGACCATTATCGCGAAGGGTCACCGGAGAAGAATTGGATCGACTCTTTGCGGCGAAATCAGGACGAGGGAAAAGCTGTTACCTCGTCACCAGGGAATGAATCGCCACCAAGACTTCCCCAAAGAACGGCCGAGCTAAGGAGTGCTCATACCTATCAACCCCTGCCTCAATATATGATGTCTGCGAGTAAAGAGGAAGCTCATGCCCTCCGTTATGCCTTTGATATGGATCTTGGTCAGGACCAGCGACCTCCGTTGCCTCTTCCATCAGGGGCCATGCCCAATATTCGGGGGTTAGTCAGAGACCGGCGGTTTGACTCGGATGACGAGGTGAGTTTGAAGGGAAGAACGAAGAGCAAGAAAGCATGGTTTTGTATTATCATGATTTGGAAATCATCACTTTGATCATTTTTGCATCCAAGTGTGGGGCTCTCTCATATTGCTGATAGTCAGATGCCAAATCAAATTCTAATGGAGGTGGCTTGACACTTAGGTTTCAATCAGTTAGCCTTGGAAGAAGGTTTAATTTTGCACGTAAATAATAAAGTCGAGAGAAAGTAGAATTGGTGTTTTGAAGAATAACTAGTCTGTCATGATTAACAATGAAAGTGGAAAAGAACAAGAACGACAGAAATGAGACCTACCTTAGAATATAGACAGAAGTTGCTTAGATTTTGAAACATGGAACAATTTAGACGCCAAAAAGGACATAAAACACGTGTCTCAAACTAACTAACAAAAATGTCATAGCCGTAATGAACTCCATTAATTGAAGAGTGGTCCCGAAGGATCGAATTTCTCTTTTGGTTAAAAGACACTGGGATTGCTTTTCGCTCCATTTCTCCAGGGACGGTTTTCTGAAGCCTTGAATGTACAGAATCGCATGAAAAACTACATCAATGGTTAGTAATAGTCTAATAAATGGCTCGGCTAAAGGAGCAAACGTGAACTTTTCTAGCAAAGAGTCTTCAAGATTCCATTTTGATTTCACCCTCCCTCTTAATACATATTTTCCATACATTACCATCAGCATGAATTGTATCTTTGGAAGATATTGCGCACAGTGTCAACACGAAGGGTGCGATGACAACAAAATGGCATCGCAATTATCATACTAAATTACTCCTTTTAATATTGAATGTATATCTCAATATTCATCCATGAATTAATTATCACCTTTCAGCACGAGTACACTCGTCTCTCCGAAATGAGTTCATCACCATCGTCAGTGGCGCCCTCTGTGAGTCCAGGTAGTCACACTAACCATGCCAGTGGACGACCAGGGGCCACTCCTATGATCCCCACCAAACCAAGCACTACAACAGCCAATGATTTACCTCCTCTCTTCAACCCATCGTCCTACACTATCCAAGATATCAAGCGAAACAAGAAATCACACTAACCACTGCACTACTCTGTGTTCCCAATTCTGCCAAAGTTGCATTTCACATCCTCTTTTTTAAGAAACCAGATACCCCGTCATCTATAAACCTATTAAACGATTTGTCAATAAATCTGATTATCCAATTAAACTTGCCAGATCATGATTGCCACGAGCAATTTCTCTTCTTAATTCTCAGAAATCCAGCTCTTCAGATGTGTTCGCCTTAATGGCCCCAACTCATTCAAGTATATAGTGACAGGAAATATTGGTCAAACTATGCTACAGCATCTTGAATCAGGAGCCGAAAGAAGATAAGTGCTATCAATCCATTGTGCAGTAGTGACTGGTCACCATGGGTCAACGTACCAACAAATTAGGCAAGTCCTCGTCTTTGCCAAAGCATTACTTCAAACCTCTGCCCCTTCTCCAAGGTTTGGTGCTGTTTGTACTCACATGGATCTTGCTCCCTCTGACGGCCTTTGCTCCTTTTGCTTTCGAGCCCTTCCTCCCTGTGGAGATTCTAGGACGCCTTATCTACTATCGGGTACATGTTTGATTTGATGCTTTTGCATCCGGATTAGCCTTCATGTTTATGTGTATGGATGTTCTTGCTCTTCAGACATGGTTTGGCCTGTTATTTAAGGTCATCTGTGGAGTGCATTTGCTTGAGGTTCTGTATACGATAAACTTATGCCGCGGAATGGGTTTAACCACATGGACCACCTTGAAATGGGCTGTGAATGTTGCGCTCAATGGAGTATTTGCCTTGCGAATGCTGAAATTTCCGGACAAGTCATCGAAAAAGAACTAAATCAACTAGAAAAGAAATAATTTTTTTTTTACCTCTCGTCAATCTATTTTAAGGTTTGTTCGCTGAGCAATTAGAGAGAGACAAAGTGCGAAGTTCCAATTACTTGGGAAGTTCCGTTGCAACGGGACGATTTTGGTCGATCGTTCGACCTCAATTCGAGTACATTTATTTCAAAGTATGTCTCGAAAGTCAATGAAGGCATTCAAGTGTTATATTTAGCATTCGGATTTTCAAAGTTCATCCTTGCGAGAATCGGAGGGTATCTTGACGGCAGGTTTGGCTTCAGAGGACTGGGCCCAATCTTGAATGATCATATCTGCGCCTTTCTCCCCAATCATAATCACAGGCCCATGAGTGTTGCCGCTAACAATGGTGGGCATGATCGAGGCATCAATGACACGAAGGGATTCCAAACCATAGACTCGCAATCGCGGATCGACCACAGCTGTCTTGTCGTCTTTGGGACCCATTTTACAAGTGCCGGATTGATGGTAGACAGTCAAGGCCCAATGGCGCACAAAGCATTCCCAATAGAGATCGGTATAAGGCTCGTGATCCCCACAAAAGTATTTGTCCGGGCGGAATGGGGTCACTCCATTCTCTTGGAAGGATTTCGTGTCCTTCATGGCATGAGCGAACTTCATGCCCTCCACCAGAACCTTCATGTCATCGGGATGAGAGACGTAGCGGTGTTCAATTATGGGTTGGTCTTGGTAGTCATTGGAATTGAGTCGAATGAAGCCACGACTTTTGGGCCGGGAGAGGGTGGGCAATAAGTAACTCGTTTCCATTCCTAGGTATGGCTCAAACATGTATTCCCATGATTTTCCCTTGTAGCGGTATGAATCCTTCATGGCAGCACCAAAGTCATTCCCATGGGCATAAGCGCATGAATGCATCTGGGCATCAGGCCGGGTTTGGTCGGGATTGTGCTTGGTATTGTAGTACCCATTGGATCCGATGTTGTTATCCGCCAAGGGCCCGGCCCCATTGAGGAAGAAGTCGATGTAGTTCAGTGGGTTCAAAACATTGAAAGGTGAGGTGGTCAGTCCGGATTTCGTGCCGTTCATGTAAAACGGGTAGTACACGTGCAAATGGTCCTGAAGGTTGTCGCCCACAGGCAAATCTTTGATCACCGGGATGTTCAAGTGTTCCAAATGGTTTTTCGGACCAACGCCGGACAACATGAGTAAATGTGGGGACGCAATGGCGCCCGCACTCAATATGACCTCTTTCTGGGCGTAATATTTCAGGGTCTGCCCAAAACGATTAACCTCGACTCCCACGGCTCGCTTACCCTCAAAGATCAATTTGGTAGCTTGAGCAAAGGTCAGCACATCGATGTTGGCCTTTCCCAACAAAGGCTCCACATACGAACGATAGGTTCCCAATCGCCATGAGTCCTTGTCAATGGTAACCTGGACATGCTCGAAGAACCCTCCTTCAGACGCGCCATTGGGGTCGCCCAACTCATAACCCATCTCCCGGAAGCCTTGGTTATACACATGGTTAATTGGGTGTCTGTGGGGCGTTTGCTTGACCCCCGTGGGTCCATTACTCCCATGGAAGTTTTCCTGCTGATCCACTTTGCCGTAAAACGACTCGCTCTTCTTGTAATAAGGTAGGACATCCTTGTAACTCCAACCTGTATTGCCAAAGCTTTCCCATTCGTCGTAATCCTTGCGATGTCCTCGCAAGTAAAGCATCCAATTGAGCATTGAACTGCCACCGAGGACCTTACCCCGGGGGATACTCATAACCACGCCTTGACCAGCATTTTCCGACGGTACAAAGTCGTACTTCCAATCATAAGGTGAGCTCATGAAATGCGACACAAACGCCGGAATGCCTTGGAGCCAATTGGAAGGACCTCCAGCCTCAATCAAGAGGACATGGTGGCCAGCCTCAGCCAATCTGCCGGCAACAACTGAACCGGCTGATCCAGATCCGATCACCAAGAAGTCGTAGTTGGAGGCATCCTTGGGAGGAGCCACCATGAGTTTGGTGAAGTACATCTGGACATAGTAGGACAAGTGCACATAGGAATAGAATACCAAACTTGTCACCACAAGGATCCAGTAGTACAAGATGTGCAAATTCATCTTGGGATCTAAATTTGGACCACACTGCTTTGCTGTAACATGTGAAAACAGGGTAGTTTTGCAGACGGAAAACTGTTTATTTGCACACTTGTATGGCGCGTAAACCCGAGTGTTCAAGTCGAACACTCGCCTTTCACCTTGTTTGCCAAATGCTTATCGGACTTGAATGTATGTAGGAGACAGACGCTTCGGTTGATGATGTTACTACCCGAAAAGAGCCAAGGAAACTGGTTCTGCGCATCGGCCTCAGCCCATCCTCGGATGCGGCAACAACGCTGATTTCAGCAGCCCTTCTACGTACGTACGTACATAATACGTGTTGTACACGTTGATCTCTCACAATTGGCTTGAGTGTCTGTCTAGCTCTGATTAGAACTGCATGTTCCTTATTGGAACCTATTCCAGAAACCTGTACAGTAGTACGATTGTCTTTTACACCAGCGACGATTAAAGGCTCACACATTTCAAGTATATATTTTTGTGATGATGAACCATTTAGCTAACGCCCTGATATTTCCAGTATGCATATTCTACTTTTGCCAAAGGTTCAGCTCTTCAGAAACGATCATGTCACAGAACGGAGAGTCTCTCCACAAATCCAGAGTTTAGGAGAGGAATGTAGCAAAACCTGTTTTGGAAGGGACCCAAATGACAAATGCATCTCGAACCGAACTCTAGGCTTGAAATTCTATTGAATCCTCATGAATGAGCGTTTTGCTCGAGAAAATTTCTATTACTTGACATACGTAACGTGAAATGTGGGCAATCAATGCATTTAAATAGATTGCCTGGCGGAGGATACTTGCTACAAGTACACTGTCCTTTGCAAAAGCAAGTGACTTTGATTGATGTATGAATGTGTGATTTACTTGTTGAAAATTGATCTCAGAATCAAAAAATAGACAAAAATGTACCTGAACATTGAAACCCGTGCCAAAAATGAGATTAGATTTGCGAAAACATTTCTTCAGTGTTCGCTCTGTTAAGATATGGAACGATCTCCCAGGCGAAGTGCGACAGTGTCATACCGTCAACGAATTCAAAAATAAATGTGTCTCCCATAACAAGATTTAACTTTCAACGTAATCACCCTTCCCATGTCAAAATGTGTTCTCTTTTTCACTATTTCCATAATGCAAATAACCCAAATATCTTCATAATGACTATTAATGGTCCCTGAAGATTAATAAAATCTTGTAAAAAAACCATCAGTCACATTCCAATATAAGCTTGAGCATTAAAGACCTACTCTTGTGCAAAAAATACTTTGCAACGGATTAGTTCCATTTTGTCCTCATCCTGCAGAATATCTTTGGTGAACAACAGTTTTCCAAATTTGATCAATGAATATTTTGCATTGTAAGACTCACTTGCTTATTTCAACACACTTTGTAAAGTTGTCACTCATGTTTTAATTTTTTTTTGCATTGGCGACTCAGTTCCCATTTCTTCAAATAGATAACAACAAAGGATATTCTTCCACTTTGAAGATCAACTGCAATCCACAATTAAGGTTCCAAGATAAAACTCAAAATTGAGAATAACTGCAAGTTAAATTTCAGAGCAACAAAGCCATTTTAAAATATCTTCTAACATTTTTTTTTGTTTCAAATTTCTAAATAAAGTACATTTGAAGCAACCGGTGATTTCATAATGAGACAAATGTTTCGGAAGGGTGTGTGCGTACGTCTGAGCAGATGTGAACCGATCCAAACCACATCTGCTCAGTCATTGAAGAAGGTCTGATTATTCAGTTCTTATTGTGTGCTTATGCAAGATGGAAAATGCGATGAATACGGTTTCTCATCTGTTTTTTCGAAGTTATGAAAGAAATTCAATATAATTGCCGTATGTCGCATTTGTTGACCTCGATCTTCTTCAGGGAAAGATAAAGCTAACCCCAAAGCACATGGGCTTCCAATTCTGGTGATGATATGGCGTGAAGACATTTCCCAGATTAGGTTATAGTGTTCAAGAGATCAATTAGGTTTTCACGTGGTTCTTCATAAGTCCTAATCAATCTACGAACGTTTCAAAAGCATCATCCCCATTAACATTTTTAACTTGAGCAGGAATTTCACACCAGAATGTCACATTCCCAGAGTCCAAAGGTTGAAAGGCTGCAAACGATTGCATTTCCAAACTGGTGCCTGTTCAGAAGAGCACTTGTTGTAGTTATGACAAACGATCAAAGGTTAAAAGGATACAAACTGGAAATCTTCCGATTCCACAACTCGTCTTTACAAACGTTGCGCCTTGGATATAAAACCCTTTCTTTATATAAGTATCTAACATTTATTACGAATCAATCTGGAACTATAACCAAAGATAACTTTGACGCATTCCTTGCATCTATATTTAGTTGTACGTCTTTGACCCCACGTGGGCATTTTATTGTCGAGAATGTACTCTAGTCTTGTACGGTGTTCAACGATTTCGTCATGAAAAAAACCGCTTACATGTGTGAGTGGCAATTTCAACGTGTTTGGGGATAACGAAGACTTACAAGTGTAGCAAGTTGATGCTATGAGACTTCCATGGAAAACTTAGAGTAGAGTACGGATACTAGAAAAATGTGGTCAGAGGAATTGGATATATAAAGTCCTGCTCCCCTTATCTACACCATCATTGACAAAACGTCATCTTCTGAAGAAACATTCGACTCAGTCGCCAACATGAGCGTCAAAGTAGCAACCCCTCTCAGCGGGCTTGGTTTTCCATCAAGCAACACTCCGAAATATATGAACGGGGACACCCAAGTGCTTGTCCCATCAAAGTGTTCAACCTATACTAATGGGTAAGTCCAGAGTAACTTGTGGTACCTTCTCATTGCACTTGTAATACTTTTCATGTTGTCTTTTAGGTCTGTCCCTAGAAAGATCTCCGAGTATATAACTCTCCGGGATGGAACTCAAATGCCCCGCATTGGTCTTGGCACTTGGAAATCCTCTCCAGAGGACACCAAGGATGCCGTGAAAGTTGCCGTGAAAGCCGGCTATCGACTTATTGATTGTGCGAATGACTACAACAATGAGCACGTCATTGGCGAGGCGCTCCAAGAATTGTTCAAGGAAGGGGTTGTAAAACGGAAGGATCTGTTCATTCAGGTACGTTCCCAAAAACTTTTTGGTTCTCCTATCCCCCCGAAGAAATCATATCCTTTCAATTTCTAGTGCAAGTTGTGGAACTCTAACCATAGAGCTGCCCATGTCAAGGAAGATCTGATGGCCTCTTTGGAGGACCTCAAGTTGGATTATGTGGATTCATTCGTGATCCATTGGCCGCAAGCCGTGCCCAGCCACGGGCAAAATGTTGCTGTAAGGAAGAGTGGAACTTACATTGATCACTTTTCTAAAGGTAGTACCATCAAAAATGGACCTGTTTCTGTGACAGAAAAAATACCTAGTTCCATTTAATTTCAGGAACAATGATGCCCATTCAAGATAACGGTTATTATAGTTGGGACAAGGAATGTCATTACATGGAGACATGGTACGCTATGGAGGATCTTGTCGATGAAGGACTCTGCAAGAGTATTGGTTTGTCGAACTTCAACTTGACCCAAGTCCGCGAGGTCCTTACCAAAGCCAAGAAGCATTTACCGTCCGTTCTTCAAAATGAAAGCCACCCCTACTTGCAAGAAAAAGACCTACGAGACTTTTGCCGAATCCACAAGATTGCCTTCCAAGTAAGCAACGTCCCTCTTTCTCTTTTTTTATCCAAATTTAGGCTCTAACTCCAAGTTCCTCCACAATAGGCCTACAGTGCTCTTGGTTCATTTGATCGACCATGGAAAAAGGCCGGAAGTATCACATCTGGAGAACCAATCACAGGGCACGAGTTGTTGGACAATCCCATCATCAAAGAATTAGCAGCTTCGTTGGAAAAGTCTCCAGCCCAAATTGTCCTTCGGTGGCATCTGGAAATGGGTGGAACTGCCGTCTCAAAGTCTGTCCGAGCTCACCGAATCATTTCCAACTATGGGTACGTATCGACTACGCTTTGAATGAACTCTTAAACCTTCTTACCTCTACATTTATTCTCGGTGATTTTGCAGGGTGTGGGATTTCGAGCTGAGCCCATCTGACTTGAGCAAGATTTCCGATTTGAATGTAGGATGGAGACATTTGCTCTGGGCCGAAACCGCTCTTCACTTTGACTACCCATTCAAAGACTTCCTTCCCTGGGATTACCAGCCCGGCAAGCCCGACTTGAAAGCTCTCAGTGTTGGCCCCAAGCCCACATAAAAACGGGACACCTTTCTTGCATTCATATCAATTAGAATTTACTGACACGTTTTTGAGCAACTGTAATTTAATCCAATATCATACATATCACAATGAATCACAATGGAACACAAGTCTGTAATTGATCGCATGTTTGATGTAATAAAACTCAAGATGGACGCATCAGTCTTGCCGTGGATTTATAATTCATCCTTGGTCTTGGGGGTTGGATCCTTTTGAGTCTGGGTTCCCCTCCATTGTTTGATGATCATATCAGCCCCTTTCTCTCCAATCATGATACAAGGAGCATTTGTGTTTCCACCCACAAGCTTAGGCATGATGGAAGCATCGATCACTCTGAGGTTGGAAATGCCTTTCAATTTCAACTCATGATTCACCACGGATTCCGGATCCGACTCTGGACCCATTTTGCAAGTGCCAGCTGGATGGAAAATTGTCCCCAAGTTGGCACGAACAATGCAGCCGAAAAACGTATCGGAGAGAGGTTCATGACCTGCACAGGGGAAACTGGATGGTTCCAAGTGCTTGAAGCCAGCATCTTTCATGGCTTTCGTCGAGACTAAAGCGTAGGCCATCTTGACACCTTCCACTAGAGTTTGAACGTCTTGTGCGTCGGCGAGATAATTCGGAATGATCAAAGGTTGATCCTCTACGTGAGGACTCCTCAGCCGAAGTAGGCCATGACTCTTAGGCCTCAAAAGGGTGGGCACAAGTAATACACCCTCAGCCTTGCTCGTGTCAACCTTGCTGTGCATACGGTTATGTTCTTCCTCTCTAAAGTTGACGAATTCATAAAAAGTTCCACCATAATCTACGTTGGAACCAAAACTGAGTAAATGCATTTGAAGATCAGGTCGAGAGGGATCAGGGTTGATGGGCGAATGAAAAAATCCGTGATTATTCAGGCCAGTAGATGACAAAGGGCCAGTACCGTTGAGGAAGAACTCGAGAAAGTTCAATGGGTTTGCCAATGAGATTGAGTTTAATGACACTCCACTTTGAGTTTCAGTGTAGAATGGAAGAATCACTCCAGAATGGTCTTGTAAATTTCGTCCAATCCCATTGAAATTATAATTCACTGGTATTTCCAAATCCACCAGTTCTTGCCGGGGCCCGAATCCAGAGAGCAATAAGATCTGTGGCGAACCCACGGCGCCCGCACTCAAAATCACTTCTTTTTTAGCATAGTACTTGAAAGTCTTGCCGAACCGCTTGACACGCACTCCGGCCGCTTTCTTGTTAAAATCCTTTAGCAGAACCTTGTTCACTTGTGCGTACGTGAGGACATCAATTTTCGCCCGACCAAGTAAAGGTTCCACAAAAGTCCGATAGGTGCCAAGCCTCCAACCGTCTTTAACGGTGATATGTGAGCGATCAAAGAAGCCTTCACCTCCGCCCGCGCCATTAGGATCGCCAAACTCATAGCCCAATTCAATCAATCCGTCTTTAATCATCTCGTCAGATTTATAGGTGTGAGGTACTTTCATCACGGACATGGGGCCCTTCATCCCGTGATGGGTGTCCTTCTCGGCCACTTCTCCGAAGAACCTTTCGGACTTCTTAAAGTACGGCAACACATCCTTGTAACTCCAACCAGGGTTGCCCATGGCTTCCCACTCGTCGTAGTCCTTGGGGTTGCCCCTGACGTAGAGCATCCAGTTTAACATGGATGACCCGCCCAGGTTCTTCCCTCGGGGCCATTTGATATTGCCATCCCTGACACTGCGACCAGCATTCGGATTAGGTTGAGTGTTGTAGTCCCAATTATACCAAGATTGGCTGAAGAGGCAGGCAAAAACGGGAATGCCTTGCATCCAATGAGAAGGACCTCCAGCCTCCAAAAGAAGGACATGATGACCGGCCTCGGCTAGTCGACCGGCCACAACAGATCCCGAAGATCCAGAACCCACCACGATGAAATCGTATTCCGCATTGTCAGGGGGAGCCGCGACCATGAACTTGTTGATGTAGTAATGGAAAAGCCATGTACTTTGAACATGAAACAGGAGGGTGACACTTAAGAAGGAACACAATATGAACCCTAAAACTGGGTTCATCTTGGCTCTCGAGGACCAATGGTTACACTTCTTTGAAATCAAACAGTGGCTTGAAGATATTTCACTGACACACCACGCATCCGCCAGATCCGTGTAAAACTTCACCTGCCTCGATGTGAGAAGGGAAATGTACCGAAACCTGCTTTTGCCCAGTGCCCTACTTACCCTCCAGCAACTGTCACAAAGTGGCTGAAAATCCACTCAAGGTGAGTCTATGCAGTGAGTTTTGGATATGGGTGATTTCTATGCAGATAAGCAACATACGATGGTGGTCTTGGGGAAGGGCGGGTGGTTATAATTCTTTTTGATTAAGTTAGATTATGAAGATATTCAATGGTTGTTGAGACCAGTTTTGAAATTGACCAGAAATAAGCGCAAGGTTTTCAAAAGTGGAAAAATATTGGTGGTTCTTAATTGATTTTTGACTTGCTTCATCGATCTTTGGCCCAACAATTTCAATCCTTAGACAAAAAGAACAAGAATGTTTTACTTGTTGTATTGAGATCTAAAAAAAGGTGAATGTGTTTTGTCAAATACATATACAGTATATAGTCTTACTTAATGAACTTTTTCGTTTGATCCGAGCATTGCCAAAACAAAACATTATCTGAAATTTCGACCCCATTTTCCGTAATCGATATCCAATCATATGGATGTCTGTTTATTCCAACTGAAGCTTGTTTCTTGAACCTTCTCATAATGTTTTGTTTTCTTATAAAACCTCTCCGCTCACAAGACTACAAGAGAGAAATCTCCATGAGAACATGCCTTTGGCCTTTTAAAGTTCCTTCTCAGTCATACTTTAAAAGCCAACTCATCCACAAGGCTAAAAAATGAATCAATTTGGCTTTATTCTCTTCAAAACCTTGATCTGCATATTGAGTTTTATTCTCACCAAAGTTAACCTCTCGTATTATAGTTCCAAACCAATCATTCATCAATCCATTGAAGATCGAATTAGTAGCGACCTCATCATTGTCACATCACTAACGGTTCACTTAATCAGTCTCACTCATATTGTGCACGTGTATTTTCCTATTCTGAACGTTTCTTTGGCCTTTACCATTGCCTGGGGTAACCAATTTCTTTTATTTGCAATCCCCGCCTACATGACCATGGGCGTGGTGGTTCGGTACATCCAATTTGATTTCAAACGCATTCTGTGGCAAGACGTTGCAGACGACAAGAAGATCGTATTTATTCGAAGCCTCATAGCATTAGTTGTTGGTGAGAAATAATCATGAAATATTTCTGCTGACCATGAAGCGACTTTTGTCATTTCAGGGTTAATGTGTCTTCTTCTGATCTTGAATGAAGAGCCCCCTCGGTTCTATTCATTACTCCAAGGCCATTGTTTGAACAACTGCCCGTCTTTCAACATAAAAATCATCTTGATCATGGGAGGTTGTGCATTGGGCATTAACTTCGCCTTGAGATTAGTCATGACCATCTACATCTTCAAGCATTTCCAGCCACCCTCAGGCCAAGTGGTTCCCAATTTTTGGTTCCTTTTCTGGAACTGCATCTTAGTCTCGGTCCCTGTGGTCATTGTCAAGTTTTGGGTGGGTAGAGAGGGGAGCTCAATGGTGGCTGTGGCTGTCTTGGGCTTTGTGTATCCTTTGTACCTGATCCTTGGTCAAAAGAATGTCCGACAATTTGTGTTGTGTTCCTTAAAATCCAAGCTAAACCGCCATCAATGCTGTCAAATTCAAAATAAAGTATTTCCAGTTTATTACAAAGCATCATTTCTTTCTAAGACAGAATCATACATCAAGGGTCAATTTGGCTATTAGTGTCCTCTCATTTCACCACATGAGCATATCTTCGTTCTGTAGAGAAAAGGAAGGGTTTAGTTGAATCCTATGATTTATCCTATTCTACGCTATTACTTCATACCAACTTATTGGATCTAGTTGGAGCTCTGGGAGGCTTTATAGGCAATGCTGGTTGTCTAGGAGTGTCGTAAAGACCCATATCGTCTAATAGTAACAAGGATTTTGAAGTTGTGCCAGACTGAATCAATCATGCTGTTGATTTTTTACCTTGATTCCGTTTGTCAAACCCAAGGCTATTCGTGGGTGGTTGATAACCTGAGTTGGTGAAAGAAACTGCTTGGCGATCCAATCTCTGGATTTCGACTGTCGTTTCATCCTCATTGGCCATGGCCATTTGAATGGAACTATGTTTGCTATCATCGGCAGTGCTCAATTGTTTCCTGTTCAATGTCGAAAACGACTCATCGGCAAAATCTGATGGTGCTTTCAAGGTTGACATTGGAGTGCTCTGTTGGGAGGTTTGAGAGCATGGTAGCCTAAATGAGGGAGAGAGCAGTGTGTTATTTCGAAATCGATCCTTTTCAATTCCAATCAGTATACATGCATTTACCTTATCGTGGCTTTTGAACTAAAGAAAGATTTCTTCTTCTCGCCGTTATGATCGGATTTTTGTTGGAAATTATTCACCAATTCACGCACGTGGCCTTTCCCCCGAGTAATCTTGGGGGTTATTTCCACCACTGAAGTATGACTCCGCCGAACCTTTCCTATGGCCAATTCAATGGAGTCATTTGTGTTTGAATTCTCGCCTCCACTTTTGAACGGATCGTAGTTCCTGTCGATATAAAATTAAGACCAGGATGTCAATGACATTGCAAACTCTTCGTTAAAAAGGATCCTCACCGAAAGGACTTGTTCATGGTCGCTTGTCTTGGAAAGGGCGAGGAGTGACCTTCGCGTTCGTTTGGTCTTGCTGGCTGGTTTGACCTGGCCTTTACTCGACTGGAAGAGCATTAAAATATCTTTGTGAAAGGTCACCCTGTTTTATTTTTCCATCCCGCTTATTAGTGCCACCCTGAGAAAAAAATGAGCTTACTTTATCGCTGGTTCTATCGACGACTCTTGGTACAATCCCAAGGAGGTTTTACTTCGTTTTAGTGACAGCGGTTCGATGCTTGTTGAATAGTTCTCATACATTGGTTTGAACTCCAGAGATCCAGTAAAGGCTGTGCCTCCTGAGGAGGACTGTGAGGTTCTTGAAGTCATTGAAGAGTCATCGGTGAGAGTAGTTTGTCTGGACAAGAAGTGGGGCTCATTGGTGCCCACATCACTCTCTCCACTGGAAGACCGGCAGTCTTTCCTTAAGATTGATTTGGGTTGAGAAGAGTCTTCCAAGCTTGGATACATTGAAACGGCATTATTGAAACACATATCGCCTTTGGCTACGCTTCTGGAAAGGATAAAATGGGTCGGTTATGTTTCGCTAGAGGCTTTATTTACTTCACAGTGGTACCGTTGAAGGCTGTCAAACCAGACGTGGGAACGAATCATGTTGGGGTAGGCTTGCTTAAGTTTCTCATTGGTTGTCCACGGATCTGTTGGAGTCGAGATATCAACTGATCCGGATTTGGTAAGATCGATTCCACCAAATTGGATTCTTCTAGAAACCATTCGACGGCGGATGATCATGATAGTGGCGACCATCATGATGATCACCAAGACAGAGCACATCACTCCTGTGACTGTGTATATTTTCAGCTTCTCCTCGGTGGAATATGGTTCTGCTAAAATCAACGCATCTCATATTTATATCATGTTTTAAAAACGTTGAACTTTGACAAACCTGTTTCATCAACTGGCTTGGATGCAGGGGCATTCAGAGTCGAAAACTTTTTCAATCGAGCCAACACATTTTGACTTTCGGTGTTTGAAGAGGGGACAACATCAAAATCTTGCTCTTGAGGGACCTGAATTTTGTTTCGATGATCGGATTGGCCGTAAAAGTCATCCCGTGGTCTCTTGGCTACTAGATTCCTTCTGCGTCCCACGATGGAGGGTCCAGCGATCGAATCCAGGGTTGGTTCAGACCAAGACCCTCGGACGGACATTTGTTTTATTCGTTGTGAAGTTTCGCGGCTCAGAAATTGGTCATAGTTCTTTTGCCCTTCATATCTTTGGCGGTTTCCTATTTGTGAACGATCTGATTTCCGATGGACCTGAATTCGACGTTTCAGAGACTCTATGTCAGCTTGAGTATTCTTCATGTTTCGCAAACGGGTGTTTGAAACCGGGTTTTGGTTTGGAAAAGACGAAGCTTCGTCTAAGAACTTGAGTCTTGGCCTCGATGTGGATGTTGTTGTTGTTGTGACTTTCATTTCAGTGTAAAGTACCATTGGAGAGAAAGATTGGATTGCCGATGTTTCTGAAATCTGGTAAACGGGATAGTTTGGCTCTGAGGTGACGTGAACCATTGGGGAAATGATCTGATTATTTGGCGGTGCCGGAACCACAACGTCGGAATGCACTGATGGTTCTCTGAAAAACTGGAAGGTCGTTTGGTCACGGCGAAGTGTCGTGGGAGGGTTTGTTGTCGTTGAAATGAAAATTGTAGTCGTGGTAGTGGTTGTTGTTGTTACTATGGCGGTGGTTATGGTTGTGGTAGTAGTAGGAGTAGTGGTAGTAGTAGTGGTAGTAGTAGTGGTAGTAGTAGTTGTTGTTGTGGTGGTGGTTGTAGTAGCAGTAGTGGTGGTTGTTGTTGTTGTCGTCGTTGTTGTGGTAGTAGTTGGAGCCTCATAAACAAACACCGAAGCAATGTTTGAAGGCGGTCCTCGATTTCCATCCTAAAATGCACATGTCAAACGAATTGGGCGGCCAGGTAGAAGTCAAAGAAAAACAAATTACCTCATCGATTCCAACAATGAAATAATAGAACATTTCATTTGGCCAAGGAACTTGTATGGGACATGACTGCTTTTGGCCATATTTTAAAGGAACTGGAATCATTTCAGCAGAAACTTCGATCCCGTCGCGGAACTCGACTTTTCTGTTATTCCCCTGAATGAACCTCCCGGTGTAGCCTCTTATTTCGTATTTCATTGCTGAAATGAAAATTAACCAACCGCAAGCCTTTTACGAACACCGCCAACAGTCATAAAACACGAATCGAGACTCACCTCGGCCAACATTGTAGTTGTCGCCAGGTGCGCTCCACTCCAGTTTGGCTAATTTTGTGTTTGAGTCGATTCTTGAGATCAATCTGAAGTCCACAATTCTGGACGGCTCGATTAAGTCTTCTGATTTTGGTATCCCTTGATTGACAAAAAATCCCGGGCCAACTCCATGTCGAACAAAGTTATTGCAAGGCAATGTTCTGTCAAACTTCATGGCCTGTCCGCAACAACCTGAAAATATAGGTGCTTTTTTACAGGATAAATAACCGGGCAATGTCTCGGAAAGACAAATGCTCACTTGAAGATGATTCTTCCTGGTGGGAAACACTTGGTATTTTGGCTTCTCCACCATTGATTGCGGTTATCTCGATTCCATAATATCCGTTTGAAGTGGCAAATTGAGACAAGTAACCAGAGTAGATTCCGTCCCCTTGTGTCAAATCTGGATACCCAAACCCATCATCCGTTAACTCCAATCTTAAAACGGCGGAATCTGGCCTGAAATCAAAGTACAATGAAGGTGAGGCGCTTGTCTTTGTCTTTCTAAGATGGTTATTTCGTCGTAGCAAAAGCTGAATCGATATCGCAAACTTTTCGCAGCCATAATGTACAATACTGTCGCTCTCACAGAGCAACAATCCCGTTGTGAACTACATCTTTTTTTGCCACGGGATATGCGTATTTGAGACTTATTCACTGCCGATTTTCGTGCGATTTTCTTATTCCCGTTCTTGGTGGAGGTAGTATGTAGCTGTAATTGGGCAAGCGACAATCATAACGTCGTTTGATGGATGAAAAGACGAATTCATCTCCATCTTCGTTGGCGCCGTCCCTCGAAGATAGATCATTATATGGGAATTTGGTGGGAAAACCGATTGAAACTCGAGATGGGAAAACGTACGGTAAAGAATCTTACCACTCTTTCTATCCGGTATTGTCATCGTCACTCATATTAACCCAATTCTCGGCCGTTATCATCACTTCAGTACACACCTTTCCAACATTGATCTTACTTGTAAACGGTGGCAAACACTTTGGCATCCAAAACTGGCGACGTCCCGCTTTGCAATTTGGCGTAGATTTTCAAGGCCTCACTCTTAACCTCCACGATTTGATGAACATTGGTGAAAGCCTCCAAGGTAATAGCTCTGCATAAAAGAAATCGGAAGTAATTACCATTGGTAAGCTGAAAATGATTAGCAAAGACACAATCCTGGACCCACGTTGGATTGTTCTCTACCGATGTCACATCCACTAGAATAGCAGAATCATTCGATTTCCTGTTAAACACTCGAATCTTGTAGGACCAAACCCCGGAATCTGCCAAGCCTGGAAGCTTAAACTCGACCATGCTGCAATAATAAAAGTATTTTTAGGGATAACTCAGGGTTGCGATTGGCGTTGTTCGTCTTACTTGCTTGTGTAGGTTGGGAAGATCTCCTTCTTGCCCAAGGGATCCTTGATTTCGAAATACTCCACCCTGTTCTCATCGTCAATCGTTAAAGTAATGATAGTTTGATCGCGCATATCCGCCGAAACCACAAAAGTGCCTGTAATATCGCGAGTTCGGTGTTCCTACGGCAATTAAAGCAGGAATTAAGGTGCCAATTTGGCCAACGAATGGACACATAAACACTAATTGGAGATAGCGTTTAGCGAAAGAACAAAAATCGCGTGCTTGTCAAGCTTTCATTTGTATTTACATGTACAGTACATTACTCACGGCGTGGTAAGTCATTTGGTAAGGTTTGGCCTCAACCTGAGTGAGAATGTCCAAATAGATCTTGAAGAAGACACTCATGGTGATAATGGGACTCTTTTCTTCGACCACGGAGTAGAACTTGCCAAATTTGGACAAGCCCATCAATTCACGGAACGATTTTGAGGGGTAGTTGATCACGAAGATTTGAGTGGTGCGATCCAAGAATTCATCCATGAGAGTTTGAAAAGCTGTATCTGGGTCCCTGGGAGATCCAGTAATCACAATTATCGATGCTGGTTCAAACTCCCCTCTAAGAAAATAAACCAGCAATAAGTCAGTTGTTATCTACATTAGAACGAGCAGACAGAGCATCATCTATCAGCACCCAGAATACCTGTTTCCGCAAACATCGCTTCAACCGAGATATATAAAAAAAACTCAGTTGACAAGATATCCTCTATTTTTGGTTTGTAAAAGAAAGGTTCAACTTGCCTTTGGTCACGAAGTGCTTTTAACGAAACGTTCAAACCACAGCTAAGACAAGAATCCATCTCGTCCAAATAGTTTGTCTCGGACCTTTCAGTGCTTCGAACTCTTGGGATTCGTCCAAAGAGCCCAAGTCTGAAAATATGATAAAAAAGATTGAGATTATGTCTTTCCAGACGAACCAATTTAGGCCCAAATCATCGCAGAACTACCATGATTGTAACTCGCCCGGTTTCACCAAAATTTGACATGACAATTTTTGCCATTAATTGAGAGACATCAAAGTTCCCAGAAACGTGTTTTACCATGCTCTCATTTCATGGAAAAATGAAAAAAAAAATGCAAACGAAAATAGCACAAGCATAATTTTCGGCGTGAAAGTGTGATTGTAAGCACAGTCCTTGGAGGCACTGATCACAAAGGACATATTTCTATGGTTTNGATCTCAAACTTAAAAGTTTTAAACTGCAAAACTGTCGAAGTTTAGATAAAATGCTCATCATTGTTAGATTAGTAACAGTACCTGTTAGAGTCAGTGACAATTGTGAATGGGACCACTAAAGACTCTGGACCTCCACCAAAAGTAACGATGGCCAATTCTGAGCCACTGGGAATCCGAGAAATGAACTTGAATAAGGATTTTTGGACAATGAACCAACGATCGTTGACGCTCATGTAGTGGCTTTTATCTAATACAAGTAGATATCGCGATTGCTTCTGCCTGGTGTAGGAAAATCTGCGACGTGGGAACAAATAAAGTCGGATCAATGTCAAAATGAAAATGATAGTTTCTCGTCATTCTTACCTAGGTCTTTGCATCTTTTTCTTGTCGTCCTGGTAAATCAGATTATTTAAATTGGAGCTACTTTCAATTGCTGGATTGGTCACAAATCTCTTCCACGAGCTCTATAATGATAATGTTTAAGATGAATATGCGTATCTAGAAGCATAATCTAGATCTAACTTTAGTAATGCCAACTCACCTTAAAGTCTGCGTGATCCATGATCACTTCGATTGCAGAAGATCCATAACAAAGAATATTTTGCTTAGTAGGCGCCTCTCGTTGATAGATATTGTTCAAATCACAGACAGGATCCTGATTTTGGCAGCCCTGATTTGGAACCGATTCATTGCCAAAGAAAAACTCCATCGGGTAGAGAGGATCTTCCAGAAATCCATGTTCCTCAAACACTCCGAATCTGTACTTGAGAAACTCTCGAAGAAGCTCTTGACCTAAAGAAGGGTCCAAAATATGTAGGATGATTGTCCTATCTCAATGGTATTGCAAGCAAAACAAACCTTTATTGTCCAATTCCCAATTGGCCAAGGCTGTGTCCAAGTCAAAAAACTCGTGTGACGCTTTGATCTTGTGTCCTTCTTTATGGCAGTCGTCATGTTGAACCGTGAAAAGACTTCTCCGTGATCCCTCCTTAGGTCCTATTGAAATATATTGTAACAATGGAACAAGTCCGAGTGAAGGATTATGGTCAAGATGGATCAACGAAAAAGGAAAAAATAAAAAAATATCTAGTTCTGACCAAGTAAAATAATTACTCACATCGTAGTGGTTTCTGAATTATCAAACAAAGCCCTTGATTTTATAAATTGAAACCATGAACGTTTATTTTCAATCAATATGCCTTAAATATTTACAGTATTTTTTACTCCACCAATGCATGAACGTGTTCTCATTTGTCATTGCTTTGACAGTTTTCTCTCTATCTTTCCACATTTTCTTTTCAATGCTCGTTTTGGCTTTCAATGATGGCAAACGAAAACCATTCTGTGAATCTTAAGCGGTTTGCTCTGATTTGATTTTTCAAGTCGATTAATATTGTTTTGTAACCTACTTCTGCTTTAGATTCTGCTCTTTACCTAATTGATATCGCAGAGTGTTGTGAAAGAATTGGATCACCTTCAGTTTTCAGATGTCCTCACTTCAATGCGAATTGATGTAATAATACATAAAGGTTATTGATGGTGCACAAACTAAAAGTCATCATTACTCGTTGAAAGAATATGCCTTGAATTAACAATTTTTTCGGACCCACTCTCTTTATTGAAAATTTATATTGGAGCAGAGGCGAGTTCTTCAAACGCTCGTACCTCTGAGTTAAGGCTTAGACATTACCGAGAATGAGCATTCCCTCACCACTTTACCGAGTGTATTTGAGTACTGGTCAACGTCCAAGCGCCTAACTCTGAGGGAAAAATTTTTAAAAAAAAACAGGCCTCAGGATGCAGCTTCTGCTCATCAGTCTCTGGAGGCCCAAAGACATTTCAAATGAAGTCGAACGCACGTTTGGAGACGTGGGTGTGGAGACTAGCCAAACGCTAGAATCTTTAAATTCTATTGGCATTCAGAAATCGGATAGTACAAAAGTTTTCGATTGATACAAATGGGGGATCCTCTTGAAAATGAAAAGTACCTTGAAATTGGACAGTCTAAAGTTCATCCATGAATGCAGTAAAATCTGATACACTTTGTCAATGCTTAGAGAGATTGAACGATGTTACGGACAGACATGCGAAATGATGTAGCAATTACGTTAATTATTATGATTACAAATCAAATTTTTGTAATTGAACTTCGAGTGATCTTTTGAATCACTCCATTAAAAATATCTTGAAAGTATACATTAATTCGATTCTCCTTACTTTCAATTGAGGTCCAGTCTACATTTGACTTTCTCTTGGGCTCATAAAATTTGACCCAAATAGAATCTTACCAATATCGAGATCGGCGTTGACCACAGCCGGAATGGATGAGGATTCAATACTACGACCCGGCTGACATAAAGTGATATCCCAATCCCTTGGCAAGATGACTTGAACGGACTCGATCCAACCTTGCTCATTCGTAAGATTGTAAAGCTTGTCAGACAACACCTCAAAAAGTTTCTAAAAAGTCAATATTCCCCCAATCAACTGATTATTGCCACAATGCAAGTACCTCTTGGTCATTCCTCATACCTCAATATTGTCCAAGTACTGTGGGCAATGTTTAGCCGGGACCCCCCCTCGAATGGCCACGGTAAATTGGGAGTAGATTCCATCTCTGACACTCAAGTAGCTATCACATTGCACACATCCCGTGTACAGCACCCAGATAAGCAATAATTGGAATAAACCACACATGATGCCGATGGTTTTATCACGTCACATTGCTAAGACTGACCCTTCACTACGACAACTCGAGTCGCGATTGAAGAAGTGCTGCTCGAGTGTGCATTTCCCGATTGGTCGAAAGGACGGAGGAGAAAAACTTCCGCAATTTTCGAGATGAAATTGATGCCATTAGCCAAGTCGGTTCAGCCGAGTGAGATTCTCCCAGATGGGAAGTAGGCGACTGACTCTCCTATGGTTGAAAAGCACGCCGATTTTTCCCACCTTCCGATCCGTTCGACTATTGTTTCTTGGGATGGCCTGTTCATGACCAGAAAACACCGTAGTGATTAGCCCTTTTTGTACGTACTTTGCTTTTTAGTAGGTAGTTTTTGGGAAGAGATTCGGTAGAAACCAGTAGGTCTTATGGGAGACGCACCTTTGAATGATTTGGTATAAATAATTATGAGTGTTGCATTCGTGTCTTTTCGTGGACAGGTGATCGTTGTCTAAAACGTGAGAAAAACACAAACAGAACTATGGCGATTGGTGTGAGGTTGTCTAATGGTTTTTGAGTGAAGGTGGAAGGAAGCAAAAGCGAGCGAGAGACATGTGCAAAGGAGGAAACCGTTTAACAACGACGCGTAACCTAACCGAAGCGGAGTGCATCAGTGTTTTCATATCTATGGGTTGTGTTCGTTTATTTCAGATCAATTTATGCTAATGCTGACAATTCATAATTTCGAGGACTTCATGGAAGTCGCCCACTTGAAAAGTGTTTCTCACACTTCGACGCCTTTGTCCTCTTTCGTGGGTTCTGCCTCGTCCTCTTTTTCAAATTGAACGCCCAATAAGGTCGGGTCGTTGAAGAGATTACCGATTTCGGTGAGGGTAAGACCGCGGGTTTCGGGCATGAAAAACTGGGCAAAGACGCACGCCATTAGGGTGACCAGGCTGCAAATCCAGAACACGCCTTGGAGGCCTAGATGGGCAAATATGGTGGGGAAGGTTTTCAAGGAAATGAAGGCGGCACAGTATCTGCCAAGAAGAAGAGAAATACTTAATTAATATGGAGGAGGAGGAACACTTTTGCATGTGTGTAAATTGACAAGGGGCCAGGGGCGTCGATTTGTGGTTATGTTGAATTCATTCCTAACACATAGGGCAAGGGCTAATGGGCTCATGCCGATGACGAGATCCGGCTGAAAGGTAAGCAAATGACCACAACAGAATGGAGATTTTGGTGTTTTTTTTGACAATGAGTTGATGATAAAGCCCCATGCGGGTTGCTTTGGAGGGATCAATCAGGTACTTGGTCTGGAATTGTTTATCACACATGAACAAGCCGGAGGCCAACGGGGCCAGTGGTCCGCCGAAGGCTTTCTTCAAGAGTGGACAGCCTATGCTGGAGCCAAGCCCGAAGGCTTCTCAGTTATCGAGGTTTCGACCTTTTCCTGAATGGGTTCTCCGAAGAGAGAAGCTAGCTCAGCCAGGGTCAGACCCTTTGTCTCTGGCATAAAGAAGAAGGCCACTACCACTGCCATCAAGCAGGCTGAGCCGCACAGAAGAAACACAATGCTAAGCCCGCACATAGCATAGAGCGTGGGAAAGAATTTCATGTTCAAGAAGACCATGAAATATCTGAAATTAGAAGGCAGGGTCGCTGTCGCGTTTCTGTAGCAGAATGTTCCAACATCATGTATCCTAGCGCTTACCTGAAGGACAGGGTCAAGGAGCAGCACATGCCCTTCACCCGCACCGGAAAGATCTCCCCCAACAATGCAAACAATACTGGGCCCAAACCCAACGAATAGAACAGCCCACTGCAAATGGCAGAACACGGAGCGATCACTTGAACCACCGTGGCAAAATACGGAGAGTTCGAAGTCTGGAACATGAGTAAGTGGGCGTAGTAGAGAAGCTATGTAGACCTACTGTACGATATTTGCTAGATAAGCGCGTGACCAGACTTACATCCACAAAAATGCACAAGCCCAGGCTGGTCATTGAGAACGAGGTCAACAGACTAGAGAAAATGAATTGCTTCCGACGGCCAATTTTGGAGAGGAATGGGGTGGAAACCATGTAGCCCAAAGTGAAACCACCTTGGACCAAGCACGAAAGTAAATACGGGTTGATAGCCAATTGAGCCTTATGAATGATGTCCAATGAGTAATAAGTGATCAAATCAGCTCCACACAAGGCCTGAAAAGAAGACGTTTAGCGGTCAGGATCAGAGAAATGGTAGCACTCACAGGTATCTACTTCTGATCAAACCCACCTGGAAAGTGAAGAGTGTGCACATGATTGACAAAGGACGAATGACTTGTCTGGAGGTCAAATATTGGATCTTTTGCCCACACGAAACCGAGCCCGTTTGTTGAGAGGCCACAAAGAGAAGATCCTTCATCTCCGCCAGGATTGGATAGTTGTCCCCTCGAAGTAGTCCCAAAGTGGTTTCAGCCTCTTCAACCCGTCCCCTTTTGACGTACCACAAGGGACTCTCGGGCATGAACCACACTAGGCAAAGAAAGGCAAGGCAAGGGATGGAAGACAGTGGGATGAGCCAGGAAAATGGGCAAAGAGCCGCCAAAACCAAGGAGGTGAGGAATGCCACGTTTCCAATCAGGGTGTTGCACACTCCCAAAACGCCTCGCAATCGAAGCAAGGCAATCTCGCTCAAGAGCATATATCCTGATGGCATCGTGATCCCGCAGCCCAACCCTCCAATGCATCGGCTGACCAATAGTAAGTAGAAGTCCTCGGACAAGTAGAGTAGGACCCATCCCAGCAATATGATCGACGTGCTTAGGATCAGGGTCCTCTTTCGGCCAAAGCGATCGGCTAAGATGCCACTGCTCAGTGTGCCAGTCATGGTGAAGATCAGGGCAATACTCACTGAAAAAAAGACACTCAATCAATATTCTGGATGTGCTATTCAATCCGATTTACTATGCTTGGAAAACAATTCCTCAGGAAAAGAGAAGAAAATTGAACAATGCGATATATTCCAATTAAGAAAGTGGGATTATGAATTAGAAGAGGAATATTCGTTTGGGTTTTCCCACTAGATGTACTTTTTGGAATGATTAAACTCTCTTTCAAAAGTGCTTCGAGGGTTACTGACATTCTCCTAATGTATTGTAAAAGATGTGTCCTAAAGAATAAGAGCATACCAAACCAAGAACCCTCATCCTCAGACATTGGATATTCAAGTGGTGTCCACTCTGGATGTTTATAGTGTGCCAATGCTGGACCAGTGATGGCCATAGACATGCCCGAGCCAAAGCCAGGTAAGATGGCAATAAAGGCCGAGTACATCTAAGGTGAGAAAAATGGATTGGAATACCTTGACCGCTACTTTTTCATTGTCAATCAACTTACCATCTTGGTCATCTGGGCGTCTTTTTGAAGGAGTAAGATGTCATTTTGTCGGAGTGGTGATGCAGACATGATGAATTGAGTTGAAGATGATGAGCAAACTCAAGATGGGACGCCTTGATCGAACGGAAGAGCTGTGTCTTGGCCGAAGGACCTCTGGAAACAAAGGTAAAGACAATGGACACGTCCAGACTTATATACTTGGGCTGATTGGTTACAAAATTGAAGTCACATCATGTGTCCAACACTATTTTGTCTGACGTTTTCACCAATGAGTAACGGTCGGGAATTAGACAAGCTAATTTCCAGGAGACATCACCCAACATGCTCACGTTCGATTAAGAATTCTTGTCAAACTCAACAAAGTGCATAATCTTTGTACAGGGCAGATGCAAGCAGTCTTCAACAACATTGGTAAATGAATCTCCAGATATTCAAAGTATCTGATTACTCCACTCTTCAAAAACGCTCTGACGAACGAAAGTTTGGGATCATATTCGTACTAGCATTACTTTTTCAATCTAGTTCAAACAGGATTGCTCGTCTCCGTGATGCGGACAGGAGCATTTGCTGTATATGTAATTAATTCTCCCCAAGGAACATCCACACACGCATTGACAAACTTACCTTAAGGATGATCTAAGACGTTGAAAAATGCCACAAAGACCACTTAAAGTGTTGATACGATCTGATCTTAGCAACTGAAAAAATGAGTGTGGGGTATGTCGCTTCCTTTCACTTCTCATTCCATTCTGAACTGGCTTGAATGTACTGCAAAGATGCTATGCTGTCTGATGGAAGTTCAGCCTTTTGAGCAAGCTTTCTCGTTTGTTACTAGGGGCTTCCCTCTCTTTCCTGGCCTTCGGGGCCAATCACGCCCTCTTGGATTCTTCTTTGTTTGGCGCTCAAGGCTGGGAAACCTTTAGGCGCCACTCTATCGCAATATTCCCGACTCAATAGACTACTTCATGGAAACAGATATGCTTTGTGTTTCACATTTCATAAGAAATAACCCACTCAGCATTTGGATATCGAATTTCAAGTATTTATTTTAAGCTACTGAATTGTTTCCATCGCATTATATTTAGCATATAGTCGAGATGGTTTGTTGGCTAGCCTTGATGAAGGCATCATCTACCTTTCCCTCTTTAATCTTTGGTGCCAACGGCTCTCCAAAGAGTTTGGACAATTCTGTCAAGGACAAGCCTTGCGTTTCAGGCATAAAGAAGAACCCAAAGACAACATTGAGGACACTCATGGTTCCGCAGAAGAGGAACACTCCTTGTAAGCCAATAAGGATGTACATGGTGGGAAAGAACTTCATGTTGACACCCACCATCAGATATCTGAAAATTGAACATACAGGTCTTTGACGAATGCGTGCTGAGTGCAATGTGACTGCATTGTTTTTACCTGAAGGACAGTGTTAATGAGCAACAAAAGCCTTTAACACGGGAAGGATAGACTTCTCCAACGAGAGCAAATAAGACGGGTCCTAGTCCAAAAGAGTAACATACAGTGGATAGAATGGATGCCACGGGAGCAAGGATTTGGACTACCGTATAGTAGGTCGATTCGGTACCCTGAAATTTTAAGATGATGGTTTTGTAATTATGGTGTTTTATGGAAAGCAATTTTATGGAAAACTGGTTCTCTTTTTTGGAAAAGTTAAGTGTGAAGATGTGGAAATCATCCCTTTTTAGTGTAAATTGTTGTTTGTTGACCATTGCAGAGCCTATAATAGATGTTTTTATTTTCTTGCAGAATGCAGAAAGTATTTTTTGGATAGACTCAGTCAGCATTGCTGTAGAAAACTCATCTGCGAATTCGTGTAGAACAAAAAAAGCCCATTTTTGATGGATTTAGCGCAACCTAGATTTTCAAAGCACAACAACCTCACTGATGCTTACATCCACATACATGCACACAGCAATGGTGTAAGTGCATAAAGCCACAAGGACAGTCGAAAGAATAAATTGAGGTCGTCGTCCCACTTTGGACATGAAAGGCGTTGATATGATGTTGCCCACTAAAAATCCGGCCTTGATCAAGGTCGATAAAAGGTAGGCATCAAGTGTAAGTTTAGCCTTATCAATGATGTCCAAAGAGTAGAACGTGATCAAATCCGCTCCGCAGGATGCCTGTGAAAATGACATGATTAATTGAAAGCCATTCTAATATCTGTTCAATACTAACCAACCTCCATAGTGAACATGGCAAACATGATTAACATGGGCTTGATGACTTGCTTAGTTCTCAAGAACTGGAGCTTCTCTTGCCAAGTGATATCATCCGCCTCTTGGGTGACTTCGTGAACCAGTTCCTCCACCTCTTGCAAAATCGGATAGTCTTCACCTCTGAGCCAAGTCAGGATGGTTTCAGCCTCCTTGACCCGATTCTGTTTCACCAACCACAAGGGGCTTTCCGGCAGAAAGTATACCAAGAGCAAAAATATGAAACAAGGAATTGCCGATAGGGGGACAATCCAGTTGAAAGGCAGAAGTGCTGCCAAGATTAGGGACAGAAGAAAGGCCACGTTCCCTATGAGAATGTTGCAGACGCCCAATGCACCACGCAATCGGAGTAATGACACTTCACTCAGAAGCATGTAGGCGGATGGCATTGCTATTCCGAAGCCTGACCCACTAATACACCGGCTGATGACCACAAGTGGCAAAGTTGCGGCAATGTATAAGGTGACCCAACCCAGGATCAAGGTGAGAACTGCCAGAATGAGGGTGTACTTGCGACCGATTCGCTCAGAGAGATATCCACTTGTCAAGCTTCCAATCACAATGAAGACAAGAACCAAGCTTACTTGAAAATGAAATTAGATTTTGGTTAAGTCGTCCTGCCGATGTGGGGGAAAACTAAAGAGTACCCACACTCAGTTAGCTAATGCATTGAAATCAATCATTATCAAATTGTACTGTGAGAGAAAAAAAAAGAGTCTAATGATTAGACCTAAGAAAAGAAGTTAAAACCCTAAAACCAATGTGATTACCTTTTTCGGCCAAATTTTGGACAAATAACCTTAAAACGTCGTTTTTCTTATTATTTGTCATTTTCATGCTCACTTGTAATAAAAAAAAAACCTTGAAACAACAGAAAAAAGCTAGAAACATGATTACAAATATGAGCAACCCTTTTGATGAGATTAGAAAATGGTCACTTCACAGCAAATCCAAAACTGACTTAATAAACAAAAAATTGACACCAAAGAGCGTGTTTACAGCAAACTTTACAAAAAAATACCTTTTTCTTCTTTCTTTGACAATTTCTAGGTACTGTTTTTTTCACCTTGCTATGACTGATTTTGCTACCTTTTTGTCAATTTCTTCTCGATAATCCTCGTATCCTCTCGCTAAATGGTGAAGAGCTTGAACATGATACTCATGGAAGTGCAATTTCAATTACCAGTCATCATCATCAGTTTATGTTGGATTGGTTTTAGATTGTCGAGCTCGATTGAGTTTACTTATACAACCAAATTTACTGGCATATGTGTCAGAATTTAAAAAATCGTCTTTGTTTGCAACCCTCTTCTTGGTACTAAATTGTGAAGTCAGACAACCTACAATCATTGACTTTCAACAGGATTATTGTAACATTGAGCCCATTGGACTTTCTATACATTAAGATTAAAATTGTTAATATTTTTTAGCCTTTCAACTTTGTTCCGAGTATCTTATCACTTTTTGCAATTGTTTCACAGAAAAGGCGAAAAATTCAGATTAATCATTTTTGTCTCGTTCATCATTTTTTTTCCAGCCCTCGTCACTAAAGTCAAATATCTTGACTATCAAATCGTACTTCAATAACATCAAATTGAATTTCATTGGTTTTACTTTTCATTGTTGGACAATACCTATTAAAAGTTAAAAGAGGATTCCAATTTCTTGGCCAACGATGCATCATAACACTCATTCCTGACCATATCTGATGGATCCATCAAAATTAGCTTGTTATTAAAATCTCAACAAAAATAAACAAGTGCAATCTACAAAGCATTGAAATTGAGTTAATTGAAATTAAGGTTACCTGGCAATCTAATAGCAAGTATGCACTTGCAATGCCAATTACTTCAGTGGTTTAATAAAGACTCGATTCACGAGGTGTACTTTGAGTCTGGGTCAAGCGAAGAATAAAAGGCACATGTAAATTTTATTGACAATCTCACCGAACCACGAGCCTTGTTCTTCTGTCATTGGGGGGTCCAAAGGACTTGTTGAAGGGTCCTTGAAATGAGTTAGGGCTGGGGCCGTAATAGCCACGGCCATGCCAGCCCCAAACCCTGGTAGGACAGCAATGCCCACGGAGAACAACTAAAACGTCAAAGCTTATTAAGAGATAATCACCTCAATTTTGGTAAGGTCACAGTACCATTTTAAGCAATTTCGCGTCCCTCTGAAGGGTCAGAATATCCCCAGGGGCTTTAATTTGAGTTGCCTCCATTTTGGAAAATCTAACAAGAGATGAGAGTGGTACTGCCCACACGTTTGACGATTCCACTACTTTGTTTAGAATAACAGTCCGAAGGTGTGCACACAAATTCTTAAAATGGGGCTTGAGTCCTTTCGCCCTGCTGTAATGCGCGTTTTTGTGTCGGGGCAAAGTACCTGCGTGGGGCCCGCTTTGAGGTACATTGAGAACGTGTTTCATCGATCAACGCGCACGATCTAACTTCAATGTATGTAGCTGTTAAAAGGTTTTCTTTGATGAGTTGATGATGTAAGGCTTCTATTGAAATTCATTGAATTTATATGGTTCACAATGAAATCGTGAAGACTGGGTACATACTGTATATGTACATTATTTTTCTAATTTGGTAGTAACGTGTTTGAGCTTTGATGAACCTGAAGTGAATGGGCCGCAACTATAACAGCAACGTAGAGACCGGATAATGGTTGGTAGACGTTTATAGAAACATGATGTGGAATAAAAATTAATGTTAAAAGATGCCGAGAACACGGAAAGAGAAAAGAGACGCAACATAGATAAACCTCATAACATTGAGTACATCACAGGCAGATGTCCAATGGGGGAATGTGCGTCAAATGCCAAATTATACACACTAATACCGAAATCATTGGAAGGCTTAAAAGTGTTTAAAATGCCCATGGATATGAACTAAAATGGTTTCGGCTGCTGCCGTGGGAAATTCAATTTGTTACAGTCCCCAAACGTGTTTGCAGCACCCTCGAGCAACGTAATAAAAAGAATGTTCATTAAAGAATGGAATTCCCAGCAATTCAAGTTATTTACTTGTTAGATTTGAAGTTTTGGAAAAGGAAATTGAAATTGAAATGTTCTCTCGAAATTTTCGAATTACAACCCTCTCTCCCGTTGTGCAGTTTAGCATTAATAATATACCTATTGCAATTCTTGTGGTGTCATTTGTTTGAATTACGTAACACTAGATACATGGTCAAGCATATACAAACAGTCAAGTAAGAAAAAAGGGAAATGACTTGGAAAAGTAAAAATCAAGAGATATTTTCAATAGATTTGCCAAAAAATCCCATATCTAGCCTAAAACCCTTGATGTCTTCCGGACGTTTTGTTTTATATCAATTGGCTATTTGGGGGAGCTATAATTTCGTTTCCGATCTTGGCCATGATTGAAGATACTCTCGAGTCCATCGAATAAATCTTCACTTGATGCGTTCAGATTCGAATTTTATTTCATACTCAACAGTTTCAATCACTCATACAAAAGTTGTTCAACATTGATATTGTCAGCCTGTTGGGAAGATACTATTTTAGTTGAAATGATGGATTGTTCCAAACTTGGTATTATGCAGATCATTTTTGTGGGACACGATTCGTGTTGATGGGGTGAGATTTATGCCGAGAATCTATAGAACCAGTATGAGTTGGGTTTGGAAATTTTACAAACGAGTCAGACTTCTATGTTTCAAATATTCACAAGGGTAAAATTCATGAATCTTGGTAACTACGGTCAAAACAGAAGGATGGATTGGTAGCAACATTAAAGGAAAAAACTCAACAACATTGTTTAGGGGACGTCTTTTTCACCAGGTTGAATGAATATGAATGGTCGCTCTTGATTAGTTTGTTACTTTTGCGTCTAACGTGAGTCTGCCAAGGAATGCGTGGCATATGCATATGGACAACTTGATTGATATGGTGAAAGATCTGTTTCAGATCATTCAGAATGACTACTTGAACATCATGAATGTACATCAAGGAAGGAAAGAAACAGTTGGTAAATGCTCTACGATACAAAAACACCTTGTACATTTAAAAAGAGCGTGCAGCTCAATCCCAGGATTGCCAGTGGAAAAAAGGTCGAGGACGTAGGAATCGGTAACTTTGGTCCCTACCGCCCATCTTCATTAGCATCGGAAGCCAAAATGAGCTCTTCTTGATCTCATATGGGATATACAGAGACAAAGCCTGTAGATTAATCATTTAATCATACAATTTCAGTGCTCAACTCAGAAGAGAGCATCTTCTTGGCTTATGGCTTGACGAATGACAAAATGGCAACTCTACAGATGAAGTCAAATGTGAGGTTGAGTGAGTTTCGTGCATGTTACGCCCTTGCATAAAAACTTCGAGGAGGGGCAGTTCAAAAAGCAAGGCAGTTTTATGAGGCACTTAAATTCAATCTAAAGAAAACTAGATTTTCTCATTAATGGAGAAAGGCTGCGTTTAACGAGAAGGGTCCATTGTGTTTGTTCGTATTGCCAAGATTTGCGAGGGGGTTGCATCCGTGCGACGTGGCCGAATTTAAAACAAATGCTCAAGGTATCCAAGACCACGAGAGGATCACGCCGAATTAACCCTTTGAACTCGTAGTCCCGAGATGGCAGCCATGGCTTGTTGATACTGCCGCATTTGCATAGACTGCAAGCGGGCCAGTTTCTGTGGGTCCCCCTGTTTCACGTACATGGCCAAGGACTTGCAGAAATGGGTGTCTTGGACACCGCAATTTGGACAGGAGACCACTTGAGAGTAGTCAGAGAAGAAGTTAAAGCGCTGGTCTGGATGGATCACCATCTCATGGCAGTTGTTGCACTGAAAGGTAAGAAACAGATGAGTTTGGCATGTATTCATCGACTCCAAAATATGTCGAGGGAACTGCCTTTGAAGATAAAAAGATGCGTTCGTTACCTTGAGTTTCTCGGCGCAACAAGGATTGGCAGCGAAAATGTCGTAGGAGTACATTGTACCCAAAATCAAATGCGATCCGGTCCACGGCTTCATACAAATTCGACAGCAAACATTGGCAGTCCAACCCTCCAAACAGCCCATACACACGGCAGTCAGATAATTCGTCTTGCCTTCGTGCTTAACCTGGGAATAATTCAAGGGTGTCAACGAAAGTCATTGATTTTGTGCCCTCAACCAGTTTACGACGGGTTTGCATGCTCGATTGCCGTAACTTTTTGAGGCCATTTTCTAGTTGAATTGATGTACCTTAATGCAGCTTTTATTATGTTGCCTGGGTGAGAGAAAGAAGGTCCCATCTAGGAGCGGATATCGATCAAATATGTGCAAAACTGACGCACACACCACACAGGGAACGCGGTTCATTTTATTGCTAGCGTAGGAGGACAAGATAAAGATCCGAGTCTCGTCGTTGCCAATACTGCATTCATCTTCCATCTGAAAACGAGAGAGACAAAGAGATAAGAAGATTCGGAGAAAGTCAATCTATTTTGAAAAAGTTTGAAAGCAAACTTCCCCGTCAATTGGATTGAGCTCTTACCTTAATATGATACGAGTTAATCTTGTGCTTGGGAAGAACGTTGAATGAGCTATAATCCTGTCTCCTCAAGAATATACTTCCACCCGAATCATGGCTGAAAGGAAGAGGAAAATCGAAATGAGGCATAAACTTCATACCCCTATTCCATGTATTTTTTATGCAAGATTATGAGCAGGAGCTCCATGAATTGCACAGCTTTCTCTGAAAACGATTCAAGAGAATGTCTTAATATCATCATTAGGGACGGAAGCCGAGGAAAAAAAAAGTTTTCCATTCCGTTCCACACAATATTCCCCCACCCAATTATATATTTCATAATGATCGCTAGCCATTTTTCTCTAGCTCCCCGTGTTGTTGTTGTTTTTTTGAAGTGGTAACACGTGCCACCAAAAAAGATATGATGAAGACATCCGCACCAGACGGTGTCCCATTCAGTTTATGGACACTTTTAAGAGAAGCCAAGGCTTGATGAGCGCAAGCTGCTGCCTTGGTAGTTTCATTAATACCTCTAATGTCCACAAGAACCAAAGAAAGCCTTCAGCAGAGTGGCACCAGACCCTTCTGCTAGACGTCACAGCCCTTCCAAGCTCAAACAATTCTCAAACACAGCTGCCGCCTTCAAAACATGGCCTTTCAGCCACTCAAGCGAGTGAGTGAGTGGGTGGCTGGATTGAATGGTTGTAGTATTCATTCTCAGCTCCATCCGGGTGTGCCCTCAAGGCTCGTGTTTCTCTCTCGGATTTCTAGTTGCCTTTGGCCAACACCCACACGCATGACAACACGAGATGTGCACTGCATGCCTTATCTGGCAATCAAACCTACTCACTTTGAACAGTTGCATACCATGTCATGAATGTGCAAACGACTTCGACTGATTTCGCTAGAGTGGCAACATTTCCATTGAAGCTTTCAAGTCGGGAATCCTTCGTTCGGTGTTCTGCTTTCACTTTTATGTGACATCCTCGATCAACTTTGGCTGACGCTTCATTGGCTAGCCTTTCGTGGTGAGTCAGTCCTCGCAGCCTCACTCACAGCCAAGTAAGAAGGGGAAAAGAAAGAAAGACTGAGGCTTGCGTAAAAGCCTGAGGAAGTACGGCAGCAACCTTGCCCTTCATTCAAGGTCAGCAAGTCCAATCCAGCCGCCAGATCTCGCTTTGCGGAACAAGTACTGCTAGATCTATGACGTAACCGAACGAAAAGAGCTAGCTAGAGAGCTTGTTTTGAAGTGAGCCGTAATCACATTCGACTCGACGTGAATAATATGTATCGAGAGTTGTGTACTCGAAGATTAACCCACCACGGAATTTTCCTGCTCGTCTTCAAGCCTTTCTTGGGCTCAAGTAGTTTTAGCTTGGTATTCATATTGAGTTTTTGTTTGTGGAAAGGGAACTTGCTCAAGGGGGAAAAGGACGAAAATGCTTGCGACAAGTCCACGAAGGCCATGGATAGGGTGGGTGTACGTGATATCCTAAATCTTCTTCTTCAATATACCTTGCTTGGTGTTGCACTTTTTTTGCCGCATCCCGCCATGGTCTCTATTTAGGCTGCCATGAGGCCTCGATTCCGATCGCCTTCATCAGGTGAAGAGGCTATTCCAACAAAAGAAGTGCATAGATATTTTCCAGACATAGCAAGCAACACTTTACAATGCTGAAAATGCATTTTTGCAGACGCTCCGAATTAGATCTACTCTACTTCCCGTCAAGATTCGTCGTACTGATCACCAACATTTCTATTTGATATGCTAGAATCTGATCCGAGGTTGTAAGACCATGAAGAGGACACTTCTTCAGGTTACAACTTTTTTTTCTCGCTGAACTCGCTTGAAACACTGTTTGAGTAAATGATTTTCGCACTTTTTAACTAGCCTCTTTCCAAATTAGCGATTCTTCCATTGGACTTTGTGAAGAAAGATGATTCGCACTTGACAAAAACGAACTTGAGCTCATTTAGCTCGATAGTCATACATGCAATTGCTCTGGTGAAAATCGAATCAGACTTAGTCAAACTATGGTTCCAATATCCTCTGCAGGGTCCAAAATAATGGCCAAACTTTCTTTTCGAAATCGCTTTCTTTCAGTGTACGATACCCGACAATTGTAATGGCAGTTGTTTCCCTGGCCATCTTCAGGTAGTCACAACCATTCTCGGCTAATATTTGTGCTTGGTCGAGGAATACGAGTTGTTTAATCAAATCGTTTTCTTTTCCCCCAGGTCTAGACGCACAACCTTGTCCCGATTTCCTTGTGCTCAGACATGAGACTTGGAATAGTGGTTCTAAGGGATCTCAACCTTGCCATGTCTCGTGGTCCTCTAAAAAAAAAGCTTCTTTGGCAACCTAACTCACAAACGTGCCAAGGAACCAGGAACAGGGCGTCAAATCGAGGACCTTAAGAGGGGGAAATCCTCGCTCCCCGTCTGTTTCAAAGGGCAGTGGGCGTTTTTCTACGATTATACTCTCGTCGAAGGGCGCGCCAGTCTGACTTGTTGGACCGGTTAGTCTCTATGTGCAACCTAATGACAAGGCTCCAGACTGGGTCAAGGTGGTGATTAATATCACTTGAATGGGGCTGCTTTGGAACAGGGATCCACCTTACGTTTGTTCGAGTTGCTCGACACCGCCCTTGATATTTGAACATTTTGTGCATCCTCTAGCCCTGCGAGAGAAACTGCATCGCCTTTCCTCTGGACAGGGTGGTTATTTATAGCTCATTTTCTCCGAGTCATCTGAAGGCAGTCCAAAATGATTGTTCGACGTGTTCCATCGCTTTTAAATGTCAACCCGATTAGTGTAAGTGTACTACTCATCGGTTGCTCGGGAAGCGATTTCCCGAGCCTGGAACACTCTCTTCCCAACACATTGAAGGGTGGCACACAAGCGTAGCTGGGGAAAACGAGACAGTTTGGGATCGATTCTCGACGTCTGGTCTGGAAAAGCATTTTCCCTTCATGCTCGTAGATCCTATTTCCCCCTCCCAAACCCCTCTTTCTCCCTCTTCCCAAGTTCTCCTTGAAAGTCTTGCATTTGCCCTCCCCAGAAGATCGTTCAGAGTTATTGGACCACTATAGTATTGGACAGGCCTTCCTATGCCCCAAAACCAAGCCAAATTGGTTGGAAAGGTTTTCAACTCGAGACCTACGTTCAATGCCTGGATCCATTCAAAACCTTTGATTTTTATAACACTATATCTCATATCAAACACACCTAAATCATCATACTTTATGCCTTTTCTCTGAAGTGACTTCCAATGAGATGAAATCGGAAAAAAGCTACGATAGAGCCAGTCCAAGAAAGCCCAATGAAGTTGTGTGCCAAAAATGTTTTTTATGAATACGTGGAGTATCATTTTTCATTGTCGTCCAATCCACATGAATGAGCAGCTGGTGTTGTTGCTAGGTCCATGCATTCCAATTGCATACACAGCAACTTCGGACGCCAACAACAGCACCAAGAACCACGACACCAACCAGACCCACATGCTCCAACCTTGCTAGACTCAGCTAACTGCACTCAGCCAGTGGTTCAGACCTGAATTCTGTACTGTCGGGCTCAGTGATGGAGTGAGTGTGTACGTACATCACTATACGTGGATAAGCAGAGTCTTTCGTTTTCTTCTTCTTCTCTCATCCATACACTTTAGTGGTCTGGAGGAAGAGAACCAATTTGAATGGCCTGTTCTTCCCCCACGTTTGACTTGCTACGACGCATCTCTTCCAATAGACCACTCAATCGGCCACCAATGAAACCCTGTGTGATCAGTTCTGTTCTCTCCAGTCTAGGATCATCTACACGTCGTCACCACAGACTGGTTCTTGGTTAACTAATGGCCGACGCCTACTCCATATCGCATTGGGGAGGTACACACTGTGCCTCTGTAGCTGCTTGCCCATGGCAATCCACACTGCAGATGCAATTGCACCCCAGTGCAGGAAAAAGCGAATAGGAAAAGGTGAAAGAGTCATACCCCATGATAAAGGCCAAGAACACTCACTAACAAAACGTTGGGAGCGAGTTCAAGCGAGGTCCGATTCCGTGCAAAGCTAGTTTCTCTGTTTTGCGTCTGATGATTGTATGACTAACTCAAATGTGAGAATGACCATTCTTCGCAATATACTGAATGGTTTTTGCCGTTGGTGTTGTGAGTCATTACAAGTTTCTTTTCAATGCGATCGCTAAAAAGCCAAAAAAATATGCAATATAGGGTGCCTTCTCGCCAGCATGTTAGTTCTTTGACTGGTACATGCAAACTTGCAGGTGGTTTTTGCACGCTTAAAGACAAGGCCTGCTTTCAAGCTCTTTGTTGGGTAAAAAATGCCGTTTCCAAGAACCGTATCATGCCTTTCAACTGGTTGGAAGACGTGGAGCTGTTGTTGGATGGTGTTGCTATGAGAGATGAAAAGACGACGACGATGAGCTCAATCAATCCAACTTCGAAGGTAACAAGATTGGAAGAGATTTCCTCCAAGCATAACCCCTTCTACACTACCATTCTATTCTAGTATTTTTGAAGATGTGGCTAAATATACAGCGTTTCTTTTTGATTCGGCTATTTTCGAGTCTGAATCTAAATTCCCGAAGATGTTTGGACACTTACCGCATTCGTTCCTGGATAAGATTGCGGGACTTTGGAACCACACTGGCACCGTCATGTGAAGAAGGACTGCTTCCAGAGGGACTGAATCCCACAGGTGATCCACTTAGAATTGAGCTGCTGCCTGAGGTGGTGGAGGAAATGGAGTTGGTCCGATTGCGCGGAACATTTTGAGCATCTGAGCGTCGAATTGAGGACTGCAAAGAGGAATGCTGTTCAATTGTCACGTTGTTACATCAGTCGCAGGCTAATTCCTAAGCTAATGTTCCTGTCAATGGTTTGAAAGGCAATCTCCATTTCATCGTGATGCTTTTCAAATCTTACCATTTGAGCATTGCTTGGACTGCCATGATGACCAGAGCCACTGTTGTTGGCCCCTCCCAACATGGGCAGACCAATGGCAATGGTGGACATGGTATTGGATTGGCTCTTGCTTTTCTTCCGTTTCCGTTTGCCATGAGGATCACTCATTCCGTTAGCCATTCTCATGTGGGACGGGGGAGGGCACGAGTCCATTTCAGTGCCGGGTGGAGGAGCGGGTCGGACCCAATCGAGATCCTTTCGGATATGTCCGTGACCGCAGAGGCACTCACAGGTTTGGAACACGAGGTCGTAGCCCCTTTTGGTCCAGAGATTCTGGGCGAGTTGCTTGTCAGTCCAGGACTTGGCCCTGGGACAGGACTTTAGAAACTGCAAGACACTTTCCTCAAAGGATTCAAAGCAGGCACTGTGGAGGTACGGAGAGGCGATACATTGGTCATAGGAACAGATGATTTTCACAGCATCAAAGAGATCGTCTTGGGCAATGGCGATGTGTTCAGGATTGGCACCATTGATAAACAGACATGCATTATTGGGGGCCGCGCAAGGCCATGGACCTGTCTCCCGGTTAAACCCCAAGGATTGGACTGAACTGGAGGAGACGCTTTGGTTCAATTTTGTCTTGGACTCCCCAGAGTGTCGACGATGTGGTGACATGGGGGGGTTCAATACACAACAGGGTCAATGTGAAGGGTGCGGATGATGGAGTAACAAGGTAGCAGGGTAGCAGGGTAGCAGGATAGCAGTGGAAGGTGTGCAATCCCACCAAGCTATTTATTTAGACAGAGACAGACGAAGTAACATGAATAAGGAAGATATCGTTGGTCATGAACTCAGGTACTAAGGAGGACTCTGATTGGAAACTTGTGCAGGGACATCAAACGTTGGGATCAGGGTAGGGGTTGAAGCTACCAAATACCTTGAACGAAGAGCACACACAGACACAAGGCCACGGGAGAGAATTCCACAAGTGGATTTCAACGTAACGAAATCAAATGGACCAGGCATTCAGCCCTGACATGCACTTAAGTCATTTGCATCACTTTGTAACAACATTCACTAGACAGACAATCAGACACACGGGCAACATATTCGCCGCTGCACACTCACTAGGGTCTTTCAGAGGTCCATTTTGGCCAGCCGCAGCACATCACACACTGACAATGAGAAGTCCAGAGAAGAAAAAAAACTAGTGAAGGACACCGAGAGGTTTTTTTTGGCCGAAAGTGTTCGATTTTGATCCTGGGTGGCGAATTGGTAACATTCACGAATGGTCTCCAAATGCTCCAGTAATGGGGTTGGGAAAGGATAATTTGGATTTGGGGATGATGATGAGTCAGGTACGTTGTAGCACTCAGGCTTTTGACTCTGGCCGAGGCAGATACAATGAAGAAGGCTGAAAATTTCATCGAACAACAGGTCAGGTTTGTTTGTAATGGTCTTTACAAATATGGTGGTGACTCAATTGAATTGCGCAAGACATGTTCCAACCTGAATGATTACGTAACACGCGCGAGGCAAGCTCAAGCAAGCCTGCCAAATTGTAAGCCCGCCAAAACGCAGACAAGCACGTCATTGTCGATCAAGTTTATTTTATATATCATTCTCATCACAAGACCAAGCAATGTATATGTGTATGCGGGCCATCAAACCCGTTTTGATAGTGGCAACTGTTTACTTTACTGCCTGAACGTTCAAGTGTTCTCAGAGGGGATGAAAAAACGTGTGCCTCTGAGGCTTAATCAAGTTGACAACCGCATTCCATTAACCCCAAGACATGTCTCGAACATCTGATCCGTTTTGAAAATGCTAGAATATGCTTGAATATGCTCTTGGCCTTGAATTTCACCATGTGCTTCTTTATGTACTAAATCGGCCAATGTGGCACATTACAAGAGAGTCCTGCTCTCTGGTCTTACCTGTCGGGGCTTGGGAAGAAAACTAAAAGTCCGCCTGTTCGTTTCCCAGATCTGTGTGGAGAACACGGAGAACAACATGGACACTCGCTCTCGTTTCGGTGGTGTTTCTCCGTGCCACTCCTCCAACAGTCTTTAGAAGCTCTCCTCCTCCTCCTTTGCTCCTTCCAAGTTGTACGGGCTTCCTTCTCCCGCAAAAGCCGACAGAGGTAAGCACACTACTACGTACTTGGAGTGCGTGAGAGGCGAGATAAAAAGTCTCCAACCATCGCCAACCGACAACCGTCCTCCGTCTGCCCCATGGTGCGCTTTGGGATGAGGCGAGGTCCGACGCCAACAATGCTGTTGCCAAGCTGTGCTGTTGTTACGCCCTTTTGCACATATCTCCTCTCCTCTCCCCTCCTCCGGTCTTCCTCCTTGTCTATTCCTCCTCTCTCCTCCTCTCTCAGCTCAACGAGTTTCTACGGCCCGTGTATGCGTGTTCCCTTCTCTTCTCCTGGAACCACATGTACTAAGGAATCGAGCGTGGGTATCGTGGGTACTCATACGCCGGTTTTCCCCCTTGATGAGGAATTCGAGGCTGGCCTCGCTTTGTCTCCGGCCACATGGGCCCGACTCGGCCCTGAGTCTCGACTGAGTGGCTGGGAGACGGGCAACAACACTTTGCGAGAGTCCCGCAAGTGATGGCGTCATCCTTTTCCTCCATACGATGATGGTCTCGGTACTCTTTGCCCGATCCGTGCCTTCATCAGACTCGGTAGTGGCGCTCCATCCATCCATCCGTACAACAACGTTCACTCCCCAATTTCCTACGTTTTAGCCGAGACAGGCGTGCCTAGACTTGGTAAAGGTATAATACTGCTTCGAAAAAAAAAGCTGGGGACAAGAGCGAGGATGTTGAGCTTCAGGGCCAATGTCGCCGTCAGTCTCTTTTCTCGGGTTCTCCCCTCGTTTTCCGAGTTCTCTTTCTCGGCGTGTTGTTCCTCCCTTCACTCTGTGAATGGCTTGTTCAGAGAGAGAAGAGCGATGAGCGTCATTGGTACGTCGTAGTACGTACATGTACAAGAACCTCTCTGGTATGTAGGATGTACTAGTGGTTTACCAGGATGAGGGAGGCTAGGTCTGGAGTTGGCTTTGCCCACTTTGTCCATAGAACGTTGACGGATTTTTTTTCATGGCCCTCTCGTACAACAGAAGATACACCTCGTCCACACTCCAAAAAGTCCCTCCTCGTGGTCGCCGTTCCTCAAGTATTTCCGCTCCACAAATGGGGGTTGGCAGATTTTGATGCACACTTTGCTACTCTCAACGGCCAAAATGTGCGAAAACCATATTTACTTTTCATTGCTAATCAACCCTGTATTCTTTCTTTCATCAAAACATGACGATGCCCCAAAGTCTCCAAGCTGCTCGTTTTCTATTGTATTGATGTCCATTCACCTGTGCTTGAAACAGCCTACAACAATGGTTAGTTTTCCAGCAGAAGTCATTGAAGTGAAAGATCTACACCGTTCCTCCACTCATATCCGACAGCATGGTTTGGCTCAACAGGAAAATGGAGGAAAAATCATCTCCGTCATGTCCGCTCTTACACCATGCATTTAGCTAGCTGTCGACTTATGGCTGGCGTGATCAAAAAAAAGCATGGCGACTTTTCGCGCCAAAAGTAGTACTCCATCTGGCCCCTTCACATTTTTCCATGGTCGCCAAAGATCCTCCTGTTGAGAACAACGTTGCTCATGGATGAATGGCTTTTGTCCTTAAGTTAATGCAATCGTTTCATTAAGCCTTGTTATACTAGGGTACGGCGCGGCCCAGCCGTTTGGTTCAAAACTGCACAATTGTGTATTTTTCAATTTTAGTTTGCTTTTTGGGAAGATATTTCAATTCTGCTTTGTTCATGAATATGTACATACCACTTCATTGTTGAGCTCATCTCAAACATTGAAAATTGTTCTTTCGAAAAATAATACAATGCGCCCTCACCGTATGGTGGTAAAGAAGAGTAATCATTCCTCTAGCTCTGTAAACGTTATTGAAGGTTATTTTTTTGTTTTCCTTTGAAAGATGACAAAGATGAAGGACCGTGTACTCGACATTTTTCACTTCGTTGTTATCATTGTATTTTGTAATGCATTTGCTATCACTTTCAAAAAGAGCATCCACGCTTTATGAATTCTCTTGTTTTTTATATCGAAATGTGGAAGCAACCTTCTAGTCTGTACCGAAATTTTGACTTTGTTTGCCTTATTGGATCTGACGCCTGCATGAACTTTTTGTTGCCTGACATTTGGGATTGACCAGAAGGCTCATCTATTCAAGGTGTTAAAAGCCGTAAACAGTGGTGCAAGTGCATTGGTAATTCGAAACACTTGAACTAGCAGAATGTCTTCAGCATGGAAATGCTTTAAATTCAAAGTCGATTAAGCAGCAACAGAGAGATCGGAAGCTTTACCAATTAACCCAATTAGAAATTCACCACCTCCACTCTCAACCAACCCTTTTTCCCAATACAAAATGAGATGTCGGCAGAGCTGGAATGTATGGCCCTTTATAATTGTACTATTTTCCCTCAAATTACTAAGCCTGTTTCTGCTATCTAATAAACCTCATCTCTACAAATCTTGAGTTATTTCCAACTATTTCTCTAGACATGGTCTTCGTCAAATGGTGTCTGCACTTCATTTTCAATCACATTCTTAAAATTGGCTCCTAAATATTGATCCAAAAAGCCAAAATTTTACATACTAGACGTACTTTTAATGATGAATTATGATGCAATTTGAGCATTGAACTTCTTGAACGTCTTACGAACGTATCAACTAACGAACAGTTGGTTGTCATTGTTGGAATCAATTTATACCTCTTCATTGAAATTAGTCATTTGGTCGTAAAACTTAAGCTAATTTTTACAATGGGGTTCTATTCGAAATGGCTTTTTTATACATCCAATTACCATTACTCCCTGTGACAGCTCATTTGGGCTGTTTCTAAAGTTTTTTAAAGTATTTATTACTACTTTGGTTAACAATCAATCTCAGGACATTGAATATAATATTTATAAATGTATGCGCCATCAGTCAATAAAGCTATTGCTATTCTACTGTGAAGCAAGCAAGCATGATGTACAAGATAGAGCAATATAATCATATTTCTCTAAAAGCCCAACCTCAACCGTTCCATGATCAAAAGTTGGTACCCCAATCGTCCATCTGAATGTAAGATGTCTTCCATAGCTTTACTTCAGCTCTGCCTGACCATGACTAAGGTGTACTGTAGTGCAAGGCGAGGCTTGAATGGAACCTGCCTGTTCAACTTGAACAACATTGGAGTTCTTCTCCCTTTCAAAAGCGAGCATGGACATTGGACAACAGTCAAGAGTACGGATGAGCCTGATGAAACGAAGGAACGGTGCTCATCTTCTCGCCAAGAGTAATGATGTTGAGATTGGGAATTGCTTGTGCTCCCTTGTTGAATTGCCAAAGAACTACAAAGTCACGAGGTTCAGCGTTGATTAGCTTGAAGTGTTGAAAAATAGCTTCTTTCTCCCTCTCCCCCGTTCCCCCTATTTTTGCTTCTTACGAATTCAACGCTGCTCCCACCAATTCGTACTGTGCGTCCTCCAGGTCCATTAGGTCTAGAATCTTCCCAAACTTCATTTCAGAAACTCCCCGGGACCTCAGGGCTGAGTGAGCAAATCATGTCCAACTGGGTAGCAACATCATATTTGAATGTTGCCACCTCCTCGGGTTCCCCCTCGTTTTTTTGCGTCAAGGCTCTGATTCTGATCGAGTCCGCCAACTTGGGACACTGAAGAGATCCAGATGAGGAAATGCGAGAGGAATATCAATTTTGAATTTTACAACTCCCTCTAAAATATTCGCGAAAGGTCCCTCGTCAAAGGTCCGTTGCGAAAAGACAAAGAGAAAACCTCCCTGACACATAAACCGACATCAAAAATCGGTCCCCTTCAGATTGGAAATCTATTTGGCACATGGCCCGAGATCCACCAGTTAAGCTCGCCAAGACACACAAATACGTAGCCCACCCCTGTGGGTGAATGTATATTTATAGAGAAAGCGAGACCCTTTCCAATGATCAGGGAACAAGGGAGCCACCCACCCCTTGGGAAGATGGAACAAAGAAACAAAGAAATCAATCCCGTAAATGGTAAACAGCCTATGGCTGTAAAATAACGAGATCGTCCCCTCCGGGAAGATTTAAGCGAGATTGGCAAAACCTCGGGGGCAGTCATTTCATTGTCCAAAGGAATTCCCGGATATATTTGCACAGATACTGAGACCCATTAATCCATATCTTTATAATTAGAAGCTTTCAGTAGGATTGCCACATGGTTACATTGGAATAGAAATAGTGTGCCTTTGGAAATCCCGTTTCCCTTCAGAGAACATAGGTTCCCTCTGAATATCTAACCCTCTTGGATGAGATTGAGATCAGATAGCGCTCTCACTTTTCTTTGTTCCAATTTCCCCTCCTCCTCCTCCTACGATTCACATGATTCTACCCATTTCAACCCCCTTAGTACCTACTTGATGGTCCCCCTTTTGGCCGAAAATGAAGGGAAATATCAGAGCTTGCGCTACCCTCAACACCCCTCCCCAAGTTAACCCGGCAACAAAGAATTCTAGTGGCAAGCGTCATTTTGAGACTGGTGGGAGTCCCATTCGTTCCAATTCTCATTTCTCGTAGAACTGGAGGGAATTCTTTCTACACAAAGAGAACAGTCAATGAAAAGTTACAAGTTAGATACACAGACATATTTATTTCACGAACACTGATCATGATTGGATAATGTCGGCATCTAATCTTTGAGTTAACATCTTAATGTATCAACAATTTCATGAGCATGTAATTCCTCAGGTTCTGTGTAAGCGAAAGCTTGTTTTCACCAGGACCCGGGTAAGTAGAGGAAGACAGAGATAGTCAATAATGTTACAGAGGCCAACCTGCAACACAATAACGCGCGTTGGAAGAAATACAAAATAAAATTGAAAGACGTGAAGGAAATCATATCGGTTCGAATTAATAACAAAAGAGGAACCGAGAAAAAGAAATAGAAAGAAAAACATGAAAAGCAGAACAAAACATCTATTTTAAGAGTTAATTTGTTCTGTTTTCTAGAAAATGCGAAATGGCTTCAGGAATGGGAGAAAAATTCATAAGTTTAGAATTGAATTTGGTGCATGGAGTGTTGTGATGGGTGACCCAATAACTCGACCCAGTGGACAACTTGACCCAGTAGATAGCTTGACCCAGTGGACAATTTGACCCAGGACAACTTGACGCAGCGAACTACTCAAGCCAGTGGATAACTCAACCCAGCAGATATCTGGACCAAGTACAATAACTAAGACATGATTTTGACAAAAAAGAACATGATTCATGATTATGGAATAAAACTTTAGCTTGTTGAGTCAACATTTGATTTGCATGCTAAAATGTTAGCATCAGTAAGGCATGTAAAGATAAAGTTTAATTAAGATATTATCAAACTTGATTTTCACACCATGATTGCTTTTAAAGATCAAATGATGAATTGTCTAAAACCTTTCAAATTTTGACATGTTTTACATCACAGTTTCAATTTTGCTCTATAAGAATGAACTATTTTTAAGCCAACATAATGGGCTTACTTTCTGTACTGGGTCAAGTTGTCCACTGGGTCGAGTTGTCGTGGGTCAAGTTGCCTACTAGGTCGAGTTGTCCACTGGGTTGAGTTGTCCCCTGGGTCAAGTTGTCGTGGGTCAAGTTGTCGTGGGTCAAGTTGTCCTGGGTCAAGTTGTCCGCTGTGTTGAATTGTCCTGGAACCGTTTTGATGAGATCAAGATCAAATGTATTGTATTGGGCCAAGGCATTACATTTTAAGGATGCAAACCTTGGCTTTATTTTGTGTAATATTCTACTCCAACTTGGCGTAGATATTAATAACAGGAAAATGAATATATCTCAAGAACTTGACCCAATGAGTGGAAGGCTTAGTTCAGCTGAGATTGAGATTATCAAATTACATAGAATAGTCAAGGAAGGGCTAGAACTTCAACAAATCCACATTTTTTAAGAACGCAAGTCTGAGGTCTGGCCACTTGCCAGTTGTTTTTTAAACATGCCTCAACAGCTGACCTCCTTTTCACTTACAGATTTGTTCAGCTTCACCTGCTTTGATGTCGCATCTCTTCAAGCACTTCTCTACAAAGCTGAATGAAGTGGAATGAAGCCATAGAAAAAGGCGGCGCTGACGTCGAGGCTGACGACAATCGAACTTGAAGCCGGGGTCTTTTACGCAACTATCGATCCTCGGCTAGAACTGTTACTCGTGAACGAGGGTGGAAAAGAGCTTATAGAGGTTCCTTTTCCTTGTGAGATTCTCGTCATTGACATTGAGGTGTGATATATTGATGCAAATCAGTAAAGGGAAAGAAACTTCCCAACTCTCATTGACAGATTTCGATAGTTTTGTAAGATTGCACAGGCAAGTGGTTTACGTATTACAACAACGCGAGCACTGTAGAAGGAGACAATTGACATGATGGAAATTGCGTGTTTTCTTATAGCTACAGGTACCACACACAACTATCAAATAAGATTTTCCAACCATCTGATTGATTGAGTTAGATAAGCTTTCTTCAAATTTAGACAAAAAAACGGAATGAGACTCTTTTGGACATGCTCTCATTTTAGGAAAAAGAATGAGGTATTAGTTATCCTAAAATAGATGAACTAATTTGACATTCTGTCCCACTTATCGTGTCTTTTTGTTTTTGCTTGTTAGATCCAAGGCCCTTCTCCTAAGATAAGATACTTGTTCCAACTTTGATTTGTAAGCTCCACGTCGTTGCTTTGGATATCTAACCATGGCGTATGAGTACTCCTACTTTATCTTTTTCCACTTTTTGAAAGCAAGCTACTTGCATTTCCATTTGAAACCACAATTTCCGAGTGTACAACCTATTTTATCGGAAAAAAACATTTGAACTGAACCTATTTTTTACGCCCTCTCTTTGTTTGAGCTCAATTATAACCTCCCTCTGCCCTGAGGGCGCGTAGAGTGACGAGAATTTCCGCTGTTCCAGCGTTTATTTTGAAAAGGTGAATGAGGCGTACTCGCCCAAGCACAAGGCAGCTTTCGCTTTCACTACTTTCTTTGTCCATATGGAACATGTGTATGGCCACGACAGATACATTTTGTGGCGTTGATGGTGGTGGATGGGTGGTGTGGAGGGAAGCATAAATTGAAATTATCCAGCAAGTGTTATGGCATTTGAGGGGAGAACACATGCTACTCTTCTGATGGATACAGTACACAAATAGACAACAGTCCACGATGTAAGGGATACGACAAATTAAATGCCTGAGCGTCAGTACAAGCTGTTCCACACGGAATGAATGACGACCACGCCCGATTTGACTTGATTTCTTTGTCCGTCTGTTGAGTGGTCATTAGGATGTGCATTGATCCAAAACGAGCATTTTATCAGCAGCACGATGGACATGCGTACGTCTCCCTAATGAACTCTCCACGACAGGGACCTTGTGGAACCAATCAGGAAAGCGAATGGGGACTTGAGAATATATGCTTTCGATACACTTCGCTGGATGTTCTCATGGGCGATGACTGATGAGGAACCGCAGTCAAGAAGAGGGTTCCTTGTATTTATGGCAGCGTAATAATTGAGGAGGCACACAGATTAGAAGAGAGAAGAATCTTATTATATATTTTGAAAAATAGCATGGATGTGGAACAGTCATACTTATGATTGTGTAACATAAACCATTGATTAGTATGATCGTTGTCACACTCAAAAATATGAGTCTATTTCTTCATCCGGATATTGCAACATCATTTCTTGAATGAGCTGTTGCAGATTGAAACAAATACTTGAAAATGTCAATCATCAGTTGAGCTCTTTTCTTCTATGTGAGGGTTATACTGACTTTATTAGGAGCTATGGAAGGTTACCCGCTGGATTTACATTTTTCTAGGAAGACGAGCATTTAATCCTCATTTACGAGACCAAGGCTGAACTTTTTATCGTTGGTGTTTTGGATCTTACCCCAGTGTTTTGAACTTCAAACCTACGGCAAATGGTAAGTCCCGAGTTATAGCAAAAATGAAATTTTTTTTGAAACAAAACAAAGGAAAGGGAGTACCATTTTGAAAAAAAGTGATATATTGGACAATTTCAAACTTCATACATGATATTTGAAATGGTCAATACAACACCAGTTGTCAGCCTCATCGGAAAACCGAAGCCTTACTCTCATAAACTGAACAATACCACTCCTGTTTCGTTGCAACCCATCATGAAATCATGATTGCCTTTGAATTTCTGTAAAAATCACAAGTTAAAATCTGAAAGGGTGTTTGAATTTTTATCAAATTACTTGCTATTAGAGCAAACTTCTCTGTTTTTAAATTAATGCATTTCCCGATAAAAACCATTAAATTCACAATGTCACTTATACCATGGATGAATGAGGTTAAACGTCTGCCAAACATGGTGTTATTCTGTTAACAAAAGCATGATTCAATTATCCTAATAAGAGACTTGAATATCTAGTTTCTGTCAACTAGTTCCACCTTCTATTCAGGCCTTGTAGGACCTAATCAAACTAATCAACTAAAGTCCCCAAATAAATGGATTGAAAAGATGAAACCAAAACCTACCTGTGGCGGCTAAAATAGTCCACATGGAGAGAATGATATAGATTGTGTTAAAAGTTGAACACATAAATCACCTTTTGTGAGTGCATCTTGAGATTTGAATACAGTTGTAGAGGTTTCGAGATACTGAAAAAGCCATTGCGTCGGATTAATGCGTCGTGGAACTAAGGAAAGGTGTCATTCGGTCAGAAGCAAGGATTTCTAGACCTCGGGTTTTGAGAACATCATTCCTCTGCCCCTTATCTATTTCATAACATTTTCTGTTTCTATGTATTCATGCGTCCAGTTCAATTCAATCGCGCTGCGTCTTTCGCATACATAAAGGCAAAATATAAAGGTTAGGAAATATGGTAAATATTTTTGACAAATTTTTGACCAATATTCCTGATCAACCCTAGGTTCAAGGGTTAGCCAGATCCTTCAACTCTAATTCGTTGGTCGATCAAATAATAGATGAATTTAAAAATAAACAAAAATAAGTTTCTCGTTTTGATCTGCTGGGAATTCCATAAGCCAAAACATACAAAATATGGTATTTTCTGAAAAAATTAAACTGAACAAATTTTGTTTGATACTTTACAATGGGTCATCTAGTAAGTATCATCGTCGAAGAGAGGATTTTAGCACGTTATAGAGAGTTGGTCCTGGATTTAGTACAACTATATTCTTGATGCAGTAGTACATCTGTCAATACTGACGATACTATGGAACTAGTGTTTGAAAACTTGAAACCAGACAGACTTACAAACATGTACGCATCTCTGGATTTGAATTGCCGTTATATCTAGCGGCAAGTTGGGAATGCTTTGGTCACTTTCAAGATTACGCTCGTCAAATTTGTTATTGTTTTTTATCATTATTCCAAGGTCTTTGAAACAGCTGACTGATAAAATGGGTTTCTGATGATTGACGGTGTGAATTGTCGGGTCTATTCCAGTTTGATCGCAAGTCATGATTCGAAACTTGTCCACATTTCGTTCCATGTTTTGAGCATCAACCAGTTTGTATATTATGTTCCAGTCACTTAGTAGGTCTGTCTGGTTCTGTGTTTTCTACCAAACACTAGTATCGTTAGCATAGAAAGATATTCAAGACTAAGAGCAATCCATGTTGCTGTGGGATAAATAATACGGACAAGATTGGGCCCACATTTGGTGATTGCTTGAAATCGTTTCTTCTGAGAGCTTTTTCTCCTACTCATCATTAGTCTCTTTTTCCAAAATTCATTTGCCATCATAAAAAAAGAATCTGTTACGAGTAGATCTACAAAAAGGCAAAAACATAAAACCTAGGCTTGCACTTTTTTGACCAAATTTGTGCCAAATTACTCGAAACAAGAGTTTGGGAGAAAAATATCTTTTTGAGCCTCTTTGAGCGTTTTTCATGGCAACAACGTAAATTTAGCTCGGTTTTCAATGTTTTTGACTACCGTGGCCATTTTTGCAGCTTTATTTTTAGTACCCGCTCAAAAATCAACTCTCTAGTTAGTCCAAATATGTGAGCAACATTTTTGGACAACAATCCAAACCCCCCTGATGAATTTTTGGGGGGTCTCTTGATGCCTTGTGGATCTGTCATGTTGTAATTGTTTAAGGAGGCTTTTTGGGGGGACTTGGTATTATATCTTTTAAATTTGAAAAATGTCAATTAGTTGCTTAGTTGTAATATTACTCCATTCTTAACTTATTTCAGACCACTTCAAATGAATTTTTTATTGATGTTGATACATCCGACCAACTGCCTACCAACAAATGATTAGTAATAAAACAATGGATTTAATACTCAGAATTGATAGACTTACCCCCAGCCTTGTGGGGGATCGTTGGGCCAACTAACTGCCTTGATGATTGACGACTTATAGAATGGAGAACGCGTTTGTTGGTTCGTGCTAATCATTTGTTGGTAGACAGTTGGTCGGATGTATCAGATATAATCAAGATTAAAATGGTAGGGAAATCCTCTGCTTCATTGAGAACCTTAAAATCTATCCAAATCTACTTGATCCCATTTGTATCCTGGCTAAAGAAACGAGTCGTAATTGTATCCAAAAACATAGATTTTGTTTCAATTAAAAACTTTGAGTACCTTTTTATGCCTTCCTTGGCTGAATCAATTGCCGAGATAATGTTATGTTTCAATAAATGAGTCAGAAATGCTTTTTACGTAGTCGTGCTTTTTGTCTAGTTTTTGTCTACCTTTTTTTCCGAGGTCTACTTACTTATGGGAAGGAACCTGAGTGCGTAGATAAATAACGATAAAAAAAACGAGGTGTTTTTCTGTGAGTAGGAGGGACGGGGATTGCAAACACGTTTACGACACATTCCGAACGATTATTACCAAATATATTAGTCGTTTACTTCCATTTCCTCAATTAATTCTTTCCCCATCTCGTTTCTTCTGTCATCGTGAAGTATCCAGAATTGAGGATATTTCGTGACTCGTAAACTCGTCCTTCAGCATAATTCGGTATTAGTACATCCGGCGTCTAAACAATGCGAATGGACGCAATTAAAACAACTGAGTTCAAAGAAGTTCAAATTTCTCTCGATTGCAGAGAGCCTAAAGTTTGAAAAACAACTTGCTCAGCAGTGGTTTATGTCAAATAAAATCAAATGTCAAGCAAAGGTTCAATATTGAGAGAAGTAGATTTGCGTAATTTATCAGAAAAATATGAGACATGATTAGAAAGGTTTGAGTAAATTGTCTGCCCGACTATGAGAATGTAAGCACTCTGGATCACTTAAGGGCGATTACTTATGGACGTCTTATTCCACTGGACAGAACATAGATTGATGAGAACTTGAATTTGATGTGTTTGGTAAGGTTTGGTGATATTTGATTCTTTGGTTGAGAATGTTGCAATCTGCAACATTAAGAATACCTACTTTTGAAGGCATTTAGACGCGATAGAAATTGTTTAAGTAAACTGCATTCATTAGATTTGCGCCTCAGCATCTCCAATTGATTTCAAAAGTGTTTCCCAGAAAAATGATCAAGAAAGAATGTGAGGGCTCAACGGGATGCACCCCAATTATTTCTGAAGCTTTTGTTTATCTAGCATTAAACAATACATGGGTAATATGATACAACACAACTTTATAATACAATTATTGCACCTGTGCACTTAACTAAAGAACAAAAAACGAACATGCCAACATACTATTTCAAGAACTCATTGTTTACAAATAGGCATGTTTTGAGTATGGTAGTTGGAGAAAATATCAGCACCTTCCATTGAATTCGGGGTCCACTGAACTTTTCCACAATTGCCCCCTGAGTTGCTGAGTGACAATGTTCTCTCCGTGTATTTAGGCAGTCTTGCTTGGATCAGGGCATAGAATTACTTTGAGTTGGAAGTTCGGTAGAACATTCTTGCCCATCGAGAATATGACCATTTTTTTAGTCTTCAGAAGTTCATCGGGTTCGCACTCTCCATCCAGTCAGCTTTTGACAACTTTACAGAAAACTTCTTGTCCATCTCATCGTCGTGGGATTATTCAACAACAACTTTGGGAAAGTCTTGGCCCAGTGTGAGGCCGTAGTCAAATACAAGAGTTCTCCACGCAGTGCTATAGTGAAGACGATACATTATTATGTGGGCTACCCTAACAGTGACTTGTTTACTGATCAATGCCCTACTTGGTCAGAGCACCCCAACAAGTTTTTGTGTCTCAGGGCTGTGCTTGCCCATGGACTACAATAAATTGGAAATGCCACCTGGCCGAAATGATATCAAAATTGAGCTCACTATTTTGGATGTACTCTCCGTCAACGACAAGGACTTTTCCATTTCCGTGTATGCTTATTTGGGAATTCGTTGGCCTGAGCCAAGACTGATCGGGAAGAATGGACAAAAATTGTCCACATACAGTGATGAACGCCTTGGGGTGCCCATCACTGTGGATCCGGCATTTTTGAGGAAAGAAAATTGCCATGAAATTATTAGAGGCAGTGAAATAATGGTATTCAATTGCTTTTGTAATTGGCCTTATTTATGGCCTTTCATTCTCTGTACCGTGCATAACATTCTTATGACCTTGGTCATGAAGTAGAGGGACTTGTGAGGATGGGTGACATTATTAGCATGAAAATTATCTCCTTGAGTAAGTTGTGCTCGTACATTTAAAGACAATTCGAGCGGATTCCCGAACGATGGTTCATTGGCATATTAATAGAGATGTGAATTAGTTGTGCTGGAGATATCTGGCCATGTAAGATAGCCCAGAAAGTGAGTCTCATTTTCATGTGACTTAAAATCTAGACTTCGTAAAGTGCTCGACTAGAACGTCAGAAAAAAGGTTCTGAACACACACTTACATATGTAGCAAAAAGTTCCAACGGCAAAAACCTCCCGAACAAAAAAAATCAGATCTCAATCCAAGAAAAAAAGATTACAAATTTCAAAAACTAAATGTGCATAAAAGAGGTTCCACGGTAATCTATGAAGTATTGTATAAAATTGTGGCCTTGTCATTATTCAGGTCTTTTATTTCATTTTTGTGAGGCAATATAATTTTTTAACTAATCATTGCTGATGTTATGTAAAGAATTCTTATGCAGCCTTTTTAGGCTACAATATTAAGCAACCTTTGATATAAAAGGCACTTAGATTAGAAATCAACTTGTCAATTCAAATCGTTCAGCAGTCAGAAAGTTTTATATAAAAATCATAATTGCACTTTGTTGGGACTAAGGTGGCAAAATGTTAAAATGTATTCATGGCTCTTTATCATTTTTGCTCTAATGAAGTTATGATTAATATAAGCCAAATTTAAGTTAGGGAGTGAAAGAGTTCCGCAAATTGCTTTCAATTTCTAATTCTAAATTTGCTCGCTGTTAAAGTTTGGATAATTTCGGAAGTTTTCGGGAAATAATTGTCGTTGTCTTTTTTTTTGCCTCGCAACTTCTTGCTTCAGAAGTTCAATCCAGAGCCAATACATCTACATATATTGGAGTGAACTCAACATTTCTTAGCCAGAGGTGCAGATTTCTGGGGAAAAAATGGCTTTTCAAGGCCCCAAAATGGTAAATAAAAGCGGCCAAAATTGCAAATAGATTCTCAGATAAATAATTTGGCAAATAAAACTAAAGGTGGCAAATTAGATTGCAAACAAAAACCGCGAGGAACTAATCTATCATATAGTCTTTATGGATTAGTTTTGAATAAGTCAAATAATTTGAAACTCAGAGATCTTCAGCTTGAATATCCTGTCAACATCATGGCCAAACAATTTTGAATGATAGCATGAAATCTGTAGCCTCAAAGTAGAGGTCGGAGAGGTCGTTTTGGGGCCTAAATCTTATTTCGTAGTATTGTGCACCCAAACTCAAAGCGATGTTAAATTGGCAAGCCTATAACTTCGTCAATTGCTAACTGGTTCCTTGCAAAGTTTGAAATCGGTTATCGGCGACCAGTTACTTTTGCAAGAAGAAACACAAATCAAACGTTTGTGGCTAGTGGTTAGTATAGCCAAAATGGCAAATGGCATGGTATATTGACAAACCTAACTTCAGGAACTGAGTCCTCCCTTCATCTAACATGAGCACGAAAGGAATTAGAAGGAAAACCCAATCAAGAGATACGCGTAATTGGCCCGAATTAGAAGAACCAAGAGCTAGATTATACATTTTGATTTTGATTAGTCAGTTTAGTTGGATATTCATGTGTAACTGATACATGGACCTAAAAAAGCGTTTTGATGTGCCCTTACCATTAACGTAACTTATCAACTTTGTTAAACAAAAATGAAAGTGACAAGTGCAAAAACCGTCAACGAAAATGGAAAGGTTTTTGACGCTGATCTTTGGATTCAGGGTTCCCTATAAATCTGTGCATTGCACAAGAAAACTCATTTCATGGCAATAAAATCTCTCAATGTGAAGTTCGGTGTGGGTCCCAAATATCATGATCGTCAACGTGAAGTCGTTTAAGCCTTTGTCTGAAATGAAGCCCCAACAAGCTTTGTGGGCAGTGAGCGAGTCCAATGGGCAATTCGGCTTTTATTACGTTCAAGGATGCATTATTAGTTTCTACTGTCCTATGAGGTAAGAACACGCGTACTTTCGTTTAACTTTTTTGAGAGGTTCTATTTGAGAAAATACTTTTATTGTGGTGGATTAGCATCCAAAAATTAAGTAGGAACAATACCTAGATCAATGAGGTTCACTTTTTTATAGAAACTCCACAAAGTACACTCCACCATTCTAAATCTGTGTTTTAAATCGAAGTTTCAGGCCGTATCAAAGACCATAGGGTGATGCTTCAAAATGTCATTAAATATCGCAACTCTTCCCCATATTCATTATTTCTGTGGAGTCTCGCAAAAGTAAATACATCTTGAGTTAAAGCCCAAAACACTAGTCTCGATTCAAATGAACCAGGCTGTAAGGAAACTCCATTGTGAAGTGGCTTGTTCATCCGAAGTTTGTGACCTGGACCAAAGTGTTTTTATAACGTATTCATTTCCCGATGTAGATTTGATTTCTTCCCCCTGGATGCACATATTTGTCCGCTGCAATTGTCTACTAATTACAACAATGAACATGTGTTCTTCAGTGAGACCATTCTAAATGATGCTTCTAAGAGTCGGAACGTGGTTTTAGAATACTCCCTTCAGATCAAGAAAATTCCTGATGGGCAACGGATGTTGGCCACGAAAACCCTGGGGAACTATTCAACTACTGGTGTGGAGTTCTATCTAGAGAGGTAAGTGAGTACCAATCCTGGAAATGAAGGCCAATCAACATTGTCATTTTCAGCTTAATTTCATATCCCACCTTCGAAAAGTTTAAAACTTAAAAACTGTGTTCCATAACCGAGACCTTAACCCCATGGCAACAGGAGTGCAGTGAAATGATTCATTTCGAATCTTCAATGGTCAGCCCTATTCTCAATATAACTTTAGATTACTCTATTCAATCTACTAGACACAAGTTGAAGTATTTATCGATATACTTTCTACCCTCGGGTTTATTCGTGGTGGTTTCTTGGGTGAGCTTCCTCATCCCACCGGATCAAGTGGCTGGCCGAATGTCGATGCTCATCACTTTATTCTTAGTTTTGGTCAACATCTTTGGAAACATTACCTCGTAAGCGGTCATTTTTACGATTGGTTATTCTGCCGTACATACAACACCGACAATATTCTTTTTCATAGAACAATGCCAAATACAGAGGGTGTGACGGCCATATCTGGTTGGATGATTGTGTGCATCTTCTTCGTCTTTGGAGCTTTGTGTTGTTATGCGTTTCTTCTTTGGAAAATGAAGCCCACGTTTTATCTGAAGAAACACGAGCGGACCCCTGAAGATATCAAGTCCAAACATTGGCAAAGAGTGAAATTTGATGATTGGTGTTTCATGATTTTTCCCATTGTTTTCGTTTTATTCAATATTGCCTATTGGGCCATTTGCTTGAATACGCCTCCTTCAGAGGAAATCGCAATTCGGCAACCTTTCAAGACGGTCCTCACCGAAGCTTGACATTTGATCGCATTGTTTTTTAACAGAATTGTCCTGCCTACTCTGCTTTGAAACGAGAATTAAAGATAACGTTATTTTTGCATGTTTTTTGAATATGAAATCAATAATTTTCTGTCATCTTTTATATTCTTTCACAAACGTTGATGGAGGAGTCTGTTTCAGGATTTGTGCGTGGATCTCTGATTTATTGGGTTATCTGTATACATAAAAAACGTAGAAAACTACATAAATGCTGAATCATATTGGCCTCATTTCTGATCTGGTTTTGCTGATTTGGTTCTAAGTCAGCTTCCTGAAAAGGCAAGCAAATAACTGTTTTGATGTAAAGTTTTAGAGAAAAAAAATACTTGTTATAATTTCGATTATTTTACAAGTAATAGCCATTTTTAGGGGAAGGTCGGTTCACAAAGGGTCCTTCTTGAGTTGTTGGTAGTTTAGAAAAAGACATCCAAATGGGTATTGCAAGAATTGTGATTCTGGACAACAGGCCACTTGCAATGTACCGCAAACGCACGCCCTAACACGGCATGCACTCAAAGTACACCCTGGGGAATAAATGTGGACAGGAACATTTTTGGGGATCACCACATCCTTGATCCTTTTCCTTCATTTATCTCAAAGAGTGCACCGGCATAAAGTGAGGATCATTTCTGGTTTTCTCAGCTAAAATGGATGGCCATCAAGCAACAAGTCATCAACATAAATGTTTGATAATGTTAACAACTTACGAACTTATTTTTGTTTTTCCAGGCAGGTTAAACATGAATGAGTTGAAAGTACATTGAATCATTTATTCTCGAATACATGAGCGCTAGAAAGGACTCGAGTTCGGACTCGCTCAATGAAAAATGGTTTTTTTCTAAATTTCGCAAGACGCGCCTTTATTTGACCTGAATCTAGTAAGAGTCTCGAGTCCTCTGCTGAACTTGACTCTTTTGCCGGACTGGAATCCAGCATGTCAAAAAACAGAGGACTCACCCCACCACTATTTGACACAGACGTTCAATTGAGGTAAAAATTACTAATGATTTGTGAGTCTACAACTTCGTCAACTCGTGTGAAGGGACATTAATTTGATTGATTGGGATGGAACTACTCATTTCCCCCACTACCATTGTTGCCAAGTGGTGACGTCGTCCTTGCATAATTGAACGCTGACGCCCTACCAATAAACTACGGTTGCTAACCTTTGGCTCATGTGGGAGAGATTAGTTACTTTTAGTTAGCGATTCCAAAAACAACCAGGTTGTTGAAAAACAGTTCTCAGCTCCAGTTCTGGGGTTTTCAATGTTTCATGAAGAGCAAAATAACCAGCATCTGAAAAGCTTAGTCTAAAGGACTTTTGGAGTCCGATTTTGGTACTGAAGGTGGGTGATTATCCATTTGTAGCATTTCCTTGAACGGAATCATCGTTGCGATTCTCAATACCAAAAGTCATCTGGAGAAGCCATCACTGGGTAGCTAGTTTGACCCGTTCCTTACTTAGGTCTATTTCTACGTATGTAGATATGTTTGATAAGACCTGCTCGCCAACCTTGACATCTTTCTTGCCTAGGCTACCGCAGTTGGTGCTAAAAATGTTGAATTCTGATTAATCACAAATACATGACACATATCATTTTTATGACTTCTGATGTTACTTGTTTGAAACTAGGCATGTAAATATACTGAAAATTAAGCATACTTTTTGGGTAGTGACAATTGCTTGTCCCCTTATTAAACATTAAATTTCTCTAACGACAATCGGTTACTTATTATTTACGATTGATTACCAATTACTGGTACGTAACTCACGCAAAAACAAATACCCTCATGATTTCCGCTTTTTTATGACTTCGCGTAAGCCATTCCCACGCCATTGAATATATAGCTATTTTTCAAACGTACATTCCCAAGTGATATCAATAATATTAGCGCAGTATCTGGGTTAATATGGTTAATAACTGGCTAGATCTCGGCTGATTGAAAAATTGCCGAAGAGTTGCCCCATTACAAAGGAGGCAATCGTGATGAAATGACCAATCATCGCTCAATTAGCATATTATTGTGGCTGACGAAGGTTTTGGAGAAAGCTGTGTACATTTAGATAATTACACTTATTTGTACCTTCATAATCGCATTCACAACATTTATATTCTACATTCTCACATTTGACAACCATAACACCCTGTCAGCGACGCCGAAACTCTCCAGAAACCTATGCCAATTTCAAATTGAATTGAGGATGATCGCGCTTGTTCTTGGACATAATCAAATCTATCAGTTGCAATTTTTGGCCTTATGAAATGTCTGTCTCAATGCACGTTTAAGAAACCCCCATATCCACATTTCTTGTCCGTGCAGATGGAAAGTCAACCGTGGATTGAGAACCAGAAAGATAGCGTTGAGACAACGGCTGAATGCTATGTTAGTTAGAGGGTGCACATTCACGCATTCTCCGCGAGTCTAAGGGTCATTTGTTGTTTGCGAGCGTACTTCTCGTTCCCAAACAGCAGAACTGTGTGAAGTATGGGTTAGCGAGGAATGGTTCAGTTCTGTTTCGAAGTCGAGGCCCACAACAACTTTCGATTTGAAGTTCGGGTGGGAACTTGGAACAACATAAGATGTGGAACGCATTACTTAAAGTGTTTTGGGTGATAAGGCTAGTGATGAAGGCTGATGGGAACCAGCAGACCTTCTGTGTCTCTGGATTTTGCTTACCTAAGGATTACAATCAATTGGAAATGCCACCGGGTCGGAATAAGATTCGAGTGGAAATCTCCATCTTGGACATTTTATCTGTGAATGACAAAGACTTCTCCATATCCATTTACGCATATTTGGGGATTCGTTGGCCAGAACCCAGACTGTTGGACCAGAGTAGGCGGAATTGGTCCAAGACACACACGGATCAACTTGAAACGCCCGTCACGCTCGACCCGGCATTCATATCGTAATGCGTCCAAAGACTTACTCACATTCTTCGGTTGGGCCATGCTTTGACCGGTTTCTTTGTTCTATCACCACATGTAGGTCCGTATGGGTACCCAATATCGTGGTGATCAACGTTAAGTCCTTTAAACCGCTATCCGAAATGAAGCCTCAACGAGCCTTGTGGGTGGTAAGTGAGGCCAACGACCAACTTGGATTCTATTATCTTCAAGGATGCGTGATCAGCTTTTATTGTCCCATGAGGTAAGATCGAGGACAGCCTTGCTTTGTTTTTAGAGGAGTCAGCAAATTGTAGATATTGAGTGTTCCGGCCGGAAACAATCTTTTGCCTATGGTGTTTTAATGGAGTTTTAAGCATGAGTTTAGTGTGTTTCAGGGTCTACCTCAATCCTTTGATTTGTAATCTAAGTTGTTCGTAAGAGTAAGGTGAAGGAAGTTTCTCTTGTGTTTTATAGGTTCGATTTCTTTCCCCTCGATTCGCACATTTGCTCTTTACAACTGTCCACAAGCTACGACAATGAGCATGTGTACTTCAGTGATACCGTTTTAAATGATGCTCACATGAGTCGCAATGTGGTTTTGGAATATTCGGTCCAGATCGAGAAAATTCCAGATGGAGAAAGAACCCTAACCCAAGCGGTCATTGGGAACTTCTCGGTCAGTGGAGCAGATCTCTATCTACGAAGGTAAGAAATTAAAGAAACTCTAAGTAGGGTAAGGAATATCATATGGCTTTCCGTTGGATCAAATGCAAATCATAGACCAATCTTGCGTTCAAGAGTAATATGGAGTGACAAATTCTAACTTTTTATGTGATCAAATATCTTGAAATGTAAGATCATAATTAAGGGTCGGAAAAATAGTTTGTGATTTCGATCAAAATAGTTTCCAGGTTATGAAAACCAGTCAAAATAAGATCCGAAAACGTAAAAATAAGCTATGAAAAGGTGAAAAATGTTTTCAATTTGTTTGGTTATTCAAGTATTATGGTCTTTTTAAGGCAAGCTTTGCTTGATCTTTGGTTTTTACGATCTTCTTGCCTTTTGGGCTCAGAAATATGGTCTTGCTTCCTTTACATCAACGAAAAATTGGCATTCATATGTGACTTCTAAGTACAAAAAAACATAGAGAAATTCACATAGAAAAATTAGAATACACCTTCAATTACCTATCAATGATAATCAATATATGCATTCTAATGAAGAGATAATCAAAATAAAGGAACTAATTAAAAAAACGAAACATAACAAATACGAGATTTTAAAAAAATAAATGAAATAAATCCTCCCGGTTTATGGAAAAATAGTGTGTATGTGTGCGTAAAAGCTATCACATGGAAAGTACTGCACAGGATGAAAAGAAATTATGGGCCACTCTTTGTCCCTCCTAAAAACTTTTTCCCGCCCTCAAACAATGGCATACGTCGATATCATGTTCTAATGTTTGACACTAGGGTGAGCAAGAGACGAGATGTCCCAACAAAGCGAAAAGCTGCATGGCGTAGAACGGCAGATACAGGTAGAACAAAACGCCTTGCACAGGCACCTAACCATGTCTCGCTCACCTTTTCCCATGTATTGAAGACTACTCTCCAAGACCACTAAGACCTGATATTGATGGAAAGCTTCATATATATGCATTAATATCTTCAAGCAATTTGCCAACGGCTTCTTCAGGTTGACCAGATTTAGGGGAAGGCTCTTAGATTTGGGAATTTCTATGAACACAACTTCCAAATTAGCTACGTTATTGCACCCGTCGTAGCCTGTTTCATTTCAAGGTATTTAGAATTGGCAATCTAACTTCTTGTAGCTCAAACTAAAACTGATGTTCATACACTGCCCGAGTCTGGGGTTTTGGCGAGTTAATCATTGGGTCATCCTAAGTTTCTAGGTACTCTCCCCTCACGCGACCTCTGACAGACAAATAATCCCTGACTTGTGCCATTGCCACCATGTGCTCAACAGCTCCTCTTAATGAAAGCTTGGGGATCAACGTGAACCAAATCTATGAGCGGGGACAATAATTGTCAGCCGGCGTAGCCCTAAACCTCCTTCCTCCTTGTATTTCTCCTAAATTTTCCCCCCAAACCATGACCAAAATCCTTCAATTTTCCCGAAAATCCTCGGTTTGGGTTGTTTCATGGTTAAGATTCGTGAAAAAGTTATTAAAAGCTTGGTTTAATCTTTAAAAACATTTTCTCACCACTAATCAAAGGACTAACGGCAACTCTCATTCCGCTGTACTTGTTGAAAATATAACGAAAATTAAAGGTCCATTCAAGGTTTGTGGTATCAAACGTCGATGGATAAAGAAAGGTGTCAGCGTTCATGCAGTGTGAGAAATTAAAAAGTTGGACAAAGTCTGGGCTTCCAACTGTTTGCCACTAGTTGACAACAAGACAACCTACGATTTGAGCTTCGAACATAAAGTAAATTTGCAACTTTGCAGCACAGATATGGCTTTTGCAACCTACCCACCCTTTGTTGGTTGAACAACTAGAAACACTTACTATAACATTCTGTTGCATTTTCCCAAGTGCATTGCACCCCTAGATCTCTTCCGTACTTGCTATATAAGCGGAAAATCAGAACGCGTAAGAGAAAAGGCACCTGGGATAATTTGTTATCATTACTAACTGAAAGTCTAGCTATTGGTTCTTTTCATATTGCTTTTCCACGCGCAAAACTGAGCCCAGGTTTTTAAAGCGCAGGAGTGAATCTTAGATTAAAAAAAAAAGGCCGTACGCTGGATATTTTCTCGGTCTTAAACTCGCTCCATGGCTTTAAAAAACTGGGCTCTGTTTCCCACAATGCTGAGAAATGAGACTGAAAAAGGAGCATGGGAAAGTTTTTTGAACGAAAAGTAGGAACAAGAGCGTGATTGGGCATGCTCTGATTGTAATTTATAACAAAAGCTGAACGAAGAATAACAGTGGACGGAAGACAACGGTTTTTGAAACTGTGGAGCCACCCCCTTTCCCCCCTTGGGAGATCCCTCAGACCCTGTACATTTAAATTTCTATACTGCCTACAGTTAACGACTTCTCGTGAAACCATTTGTTGCCTTTTTTAAATCCATAAAAGGCCCAACCTTTGCAAGCGATCCCAATTTCTGGAAAATCGTCTCAATCTAAGCTCCACAATTTCTACGGAACAATGAAGTACCCCTGATAGTGATAAGAAAATGCTTGTCTTGTTCAAGCAAGTTAATCGGAAAAGAAATTAAGGTTTGTGTAAAATGCGTATTTTAAGAACGATATTCAAACCAAAAGTTAAAACCCCTGGAGAATAATGAACTATCTCAACTCTAAAAAGAAAGTCTTCCTATCTTAGACCCATGTCCCAACCAACCCACGAGAGCGGCCTTTTTGCATAACCATCAGATATTCTACCAAACCCACAACCAGGAAGTTTATGGTTACTGGATATCTCCCCAAAGCTTTTTGGCGGACCAACGTACCTTTTACCAAGGTGCAATATTTGGAAGGCTGCACTCTTCTGTGTATCGATAGGTATGGTTGATGTAGGTAGTGATCTTGAAAAGAAATAATAACATCCTTGTCTGAGCGGTGTTGACTTGAAAGCCGTTCTTTTCTTAATTGACGGGAAAAGTGGGTTTTATATTTTAAAATAGCAAGTTAGTTTTTGTTTGAAAAAGTTTTAGAATTGGTGATGGAGTTTCTTTGATCTGCTGGGACGGATGATAGGTAGAAACTGAGCCATTTGATCAGGTAACATTTTCAAAAAGATCATTGTTGGTGATACATGTGTTGTTAATCATCTCAATTGATAGACAAGTTTCTCATTGGATATAGCAATTGTAATTGTTAAAGGGTGTGATAGTCGCTGGTTATAGAAGTAGAGTGTATTTCCTAATAAATAGAACAAACTTCAATATAAAGTCAAGGCCAACGCATTCTTATTACGTAGTGCTAGCATATTAGTACTACTCGTATTAAAGCATAATTTGTTCAAACACATTTTATTGGTATGGTTTACTGTGTGAGGCTTATTCTGGGATAAAGATACAAGGACTCGGGATATTTGTTCTTATACAATTCGGTCCCTTTGGGAGGTGGGAAACCATCTACATGTGACCCTAATTTGGTCTTATCCCTGGCCCCTTAGGTGTAATGTTTCTATTAGAACATATTATTTATTTCACTTAGAGAAGGGTAAGAAGTACCACATATGGTACGATCACAAGAAGGCCCAAGAATCAGGTCCAAGCTGAATCTATTCGGAAACGCGTTGTATGTACCTGGGGCCCTATAAATGCATCAGGGTCTGTCTCTAGTTACACCCATTGGCACCAAGGAATGGGGTTTTGGTGGAAGTTCATGATTGGCCATTATGTCACATCACCATCAAGTTCGTAGCTCTTTGATATAATATTCCAATGAAACCACAGGGCCACTCAAATCTCAGAGTTTGGATAGAAAATCTAGAATATCAGCAAACTCGCTTATTCGAGGTCACAAACTGGGACTACTCTTGTTGGAATGGGCCTTAAATGCTTCCATTTCTAACTACATATATTGAATTCGCAATTGAAAGTCAAAGTGCAAAGCAAATTCATGCATCTGCCAGAAGATGGAGTTTTGTCAGGAAAAGGAAAAAGACGCGAAAATAGAGGTTTCGTGAGGCTCTAGTCAACATACTGCAAATTTTCTGAGCAATCCAAAGTTTGACAAGTCAATAATAGGGACTGCGAGGTACTCGTAGGAGTTAAACTAACTCTAGCGGCCAAAAAAAGGAAAAAGAGCGTTAGTAGGGAAGAACCATGACTTTTTTGCTTCATTCAAAACTTTTGAAATCATGTGAAGGCAGATACAAACAAAAGTGATTAAACTTCTTACGGATGATTTGAGTTTATGTGAGATTGTAAAATAAGAGTGGTGAGTAGAGGCCTATTTAGGGTGTAGTTTAAATATCTTGCCATTTTGGGGAATTTTCAAACATTCAAGTGGTTTTGACCAAATTTCGAAAACAAATGACAGTTTTGGTGTCTATTAATCTTAAATTGGACATTTTTCCGTCAAATTTTTGTATCAATGAACATTAATAATTGCATGTTGGTATAAATGTTGCACTTTAATGCTTCAATGAGTCAATTGTTGTGTTTGTTTTTGCTTAGGAAACCAGTGGTGCGTTTTTTTGTTGCAATCCTGAACTTAATTGGTTAATGAAAAATATAAAAGAGTGTTAATTGTTTGGGGCATCTGAGATTTAGACCTTTGGGAGGAGGATGCATTTTAATAAGTTGCAATATTGGCTTTAGTAAAGTTTGCAACACCCAATTTGAGATTTTGTGATACAAGTACACCAAAATAAAAGTGCTAAGAAAATAATCCATTTAGTACAGGCTCTTTTCAACATAACTGGCAATTTAAATTTAGTGAGTTATTGATAGTTGACAAATTAAATAGATAAAGTAATGTAAACTTGACTATTTAGTTACACTGTTTTGGCTCAATTGAAAATTAATCATAAAAAAACTCAGTAGTGTTCAGAGTCCAAATTTCACACCTACTATTGATTAAAAAGCAAGAACAATTTATAATATCTGGGAATCAAATGTTTTTATTTTCTTAATTATTGGGCCTCTTTTTTTACATTTTGCCTTTTTTTAATATTACTTCTATATTTCACCAGAAGCAGTTGAATATTTTCAGTGTCTCTAGTGATGGAAGTTCTGATCTGGCAATTATAGTGATGCCGCCATGCAAATAACTGAATTGTTTTTCCAAGGAATCTAGTCCAACTTCTGAACCCATACTCTTTATCATCAAACTTGATGTATTAGTTGCTCAAACAATAAACAATAAACAACCTTTATTGTATTGTTGTTGCAGCCTATCACCCTATAGAACCATCAATAGGAGTAATGGGATCAAATGAATATCAAAATTAAATGAAGGGCACCAGAAAGCTTGGAAAGTAAAGGCAGTAGTTAATTGCCAAGTAATGAGTTATTTTCAATCAAAAAGATAGCCTTAGTTTGATGTGAAAATAATCAGGGTGATATTTTGAGGCTAGCTTATGGTTTCCCAACATGCCATTACTAAAGTGATATCATTGGAAAGAAAACAACTCAAGTAACATCCTTCTGTGATTAATTATTGGATGGTATCAATAATCCAGTTCTTTTTGAATTTTTGATGTTACTGAATGTCTCATTCAAATTTTCCACGATTCCTTGTTTGATAACTTGTTCAGGATACGTAGAGCTTGCAGAGTTGGACAAGAGCATTGTTAGCGCATTACCATCAAATCTTGTCTAGGGTTGTTAATTCTCTTTCTTTCCAACGACGCACGAACAAACGTTAGCAGAGGGTTTACTAACGCTGTCTTTTTTTGCCGCGAGATGTCTCGTTATGAAAAAATGCAGTCCCTATATTGGCAATGACATGGGTAGGGTTGCGTGATTGATTGCCGACGGTCGCACACTTGTGCTGGGATTAACTGGAAATTCGAGTTTCCAAGGAGTTGTGAACTTGGTCACCATGGGCGGCACCTTTGACTTTATACGTTTTCAGGGGAAAGGTACATACCGGGTGTCGAGGATAAGATTAGACAAACTTAACATAAAAAAGGTGTGTCTAATCTCATCCTCGACACCCGGTATGTACAAGAATGGACGGTCAACAGACAAAAAATGGATCAAATACCAACTCGCTAACTGTTTGTTTATCAGGCATCCTATTCTAACGACGCCAAATTGCTAAAATATGGCAAAAATGGGGTTTGACTAATTTGCGCTGCACCTTAGACCACTCGACTTCAATGTTCTAGAGGATCTCTTGGTTAGATTAGCACCAACATTTCTATCTATTGGCAACATAGATAACTCTTTGTTTCGTCCCATTTTAGCCCCAAATGGGTCGGTTTATGCTAACTCAAACTAGTTGCACGACGTAAAAGACGAATAAACCCACAAAATAAATGACAAATCCAAAAGGTGAGATCGGGCTTTTAACAGTCTTTTGGTTGCATTTGGGGTAAGTACGTACTTGCCAGGTTATGAAATTTGTAACCCTCTGTTCTTAGGGAGTAAGTTTTAAACTTAGTTAGCAGTTTACATTGAAGACTCGAGGCGGTATGTTACACGTGATCCATAATCAAAAAATATTTCTATTTTCTTATTTGACTCGGCAAAATTCAGAACTGGTCGTTCGATAGTCATGCATTATTTACGCCCTTCCATCATTATCAGAAGAGCAAATAAGATTTTATTCTTGTGCAAAAATCGCAGAGAAACTTTCACGCGTCAGTTATAAATTCACATGGTTGTTCAAATTCTATTTATCGCCTCAATGTGAGGTTTAGTCGACTGCAATTAATTTAGCAGGTCAAACTGCCATCTGGTTTTAATCCCCTCTTTTGAATATGTTTGTGCACTGATGAAGGCGACCACCCCTTTGACCATTGAGTATGAGTTGGCAATCAAATCTGAACGCAACAAGTACATATATTTATTCGCTATATGGAATATCATTTGGAATCACAACAAAATGGGAGAACGAAAACATGACTGCCCAAAAAACTAATAGAGACAAAAATGCCCCTGGAAAGGCCTCGGGAAACCGCTTGAGATCTGCAGGGGAGCGTTGATCCAGACTTGCTAGGAACTCCAAGATCCGGTTTTCATCGGAAACCTTGCTGGTTTTTCTGGTGGCCTTGAGAACGAAGTTATTCTTGGCTGCTTCCCCGCTCACGCAATGAGAGCACTGAACGTCGTCTTCAATCAAGGCTGAAGAGGAGACCACTACCACTGAGATCGTGGCAATCACCCAGAAGATGAATAGGTGCCGGATAGTACACATCTTGTCTTTGAGTTATTCGTATGAAACGCTCGGAGATTCAAAAGGTCTCTCACTGATGATGTTGAAAAGCGAACTGTTCAATCGTCAGATTAAGCGACCAATCTGGGTTAAGTTGTTTGAGGAGACTGGATCGGTGTTATGACGCTAATGAATTGTTTTGCCACGCCGGTCAGCCAGCCCGTGCATTACCAACAAGAGGATCAGATTGGGGTACGCTATCTCACGGATTTCTAGAGATGTGGACTGCGAACGGAAGCAAAAAAATATTATTTCCCAAACCGTTCACTTTATTCCTCAGATAAACTTCATACGACCACAAGATGTGGTTAAATAGATGAACTCGGCCCAGTTTGAGCCCATACCTATGCTTGGGGAACTCAGGAGATATGTCCAAAAGTATGTATTAAATTGCACTACATAAACATCGAATTTTCGGCCTGCCCTTGATCAGTTACACAAGCTTTTGACACTATAACTTTGAAACGAATTTATTTCTAGAAATCCGTGACTATCTCTAGCTGCCCTTGCAGTGAGAGACGCCACAATAATCCTAGAGAATGCCCAAGACGTTGAACGTTGGTTGGGTTGTGTCAAGGAAGAGAGTCAATTCAAACACCACATGACAATATGAGTTGGTACGAATGACAAACGACAGTTCACAATTGGCCGAAATGCGTGCTTTACTCAAAGGGTAGCTGTGATATCGCGTGGTCAGATTAAACGGTAGGACCCTAGGATGTATTCGGTTTATTGTTTGCTCTTGCGGCAATTTTGGTTGTATTAGTAGCCATTCAACTTTAGTGTAACTTTAACGAAGTAATGAATATTCGACGATGTTTCCTTGTCAAGATTGATAAAAATTAATTTCTTTTGCTGATGGCTTGATTAATCTACAGGAGTTTGCTCCTTAGATGGAGTAACCGGTGACTGGAAACGTGGTTTGGGGACGCCCAACCAGGAAATGAATTACTTTTAGCATGCACTTGCTAAAAATCCACATGTTACTTTTGAGCTTTAACAGATCCAAAGATTTCTCAACAGAAATATTGAGTGAGAGAGCTATCGTATTAGGAGAGGTTATAAAGGTTGGGACTGTGCAGTATTCGGAAAACGGTACAAAAGGTATCTGATAATGTACGTCTTCAAAAGCATCCATGAGCTTTGTCCCAATCCTCGTTTTAGGGTCAACTTTAGTGACCGTTGAGACTTAATGTGCATTTTGAGAGCCCCTTCAAGCCCTCGAAAATCCAGGCCAGTTCGAACAATGAAGTTCTTTTCTCTTCATTGATCAATTTGCTCCCCTCAAGTGTTCGTAGGAAATAGGTAGGCGTTTATCCTTTCGCAGGTTTCAATTCAGACCCGAAACTTGTTTTCAAGAGCTCTTGCCTCAGAGTTAGCTACAATATTGAGCAACTTTATTGACTAGGTGAGCTCCTTGATTCTTTAGAGGTAGTACATAAATAAACTTACGGTTGACTTATAAAAGCTGCTCCAAAACCAAGGATGCAGTTGAAAATGGATTTCTTCAAGAAAACCTTGTTAACCAAAATAGCAAAAATGAGTAAGCTTCTTCGTAAATCTGTCACTTACTCAAATGGAATCATCAACTTACCTACAAACTTTAAACACAAACCTGGAGTCAACAAGTGTCCTAAACGATGAAAACAAACCAACAGCCAGCTGACGTGACGTCATCGGTGGGCAAATCATGTCAACCAAAGAGCTATAAACTGTGAAATTGTAACTTAAAACGCTCGTAGTGCCCTTCTGGGCCATACAATCATCATCATTTATCAAATGGATTCAAGGCAAGTCTTTGGAAAATGTATGGAACCAATAATCAAGCCAGTTTCAGCTGAAAATTATGAACCCAGGAAATGTCAAAGTGAGGTCTTCATTTTCTACGAGGGTGTGTGTCTATTTCAAAGGCATTTCTATCCAAGATCATTTGATGATGATACAGGCTTAATGGAGTTATCCCACTGCAATCCCAACCTTCATCCTTGTTCCGTGTCACCCAATAGGCCAACCAGATTCAGATTATTCCGGCCACTTCTCCCAAGGCCTAGGCCTGATTCCAAGAGTTCACCGAATTGGCCTTTATTCAGACTCTTACAATCATGGACATCCTAACAAACAACGGTCAAGGAATGCCTCTGTCTCGACTAATCCGGACATGCGCCTATCCGGACATGCCACTTTAACAGGCGCGTCCTAACTCTCAATCCACTGGAAGAGACCGTCCTCAATGTATTGGACATTAGTATTTGTAGTCAAGTATTTGTACATCTCCCCGAATTGCCAGGGCAATTTTGCGTTTGCGCGACCACCGTCAAGCCTCATTCCTCAATGAACTGGGCCATGTCCTCAAGAATTTTCATTTGAGCAAGTATGTTCTGGCCAAAAGCGCTTTTTAAAGGATTCTTGAAATCCGAAGGAACTCTAGAGTTCATAACATGGAACCAGTTATTGAACAAGAGAATAGTGTTCTCCTTCATGGCCGCTGTTTGATCATCTTCTCCATACAGAAATGTGAAGAATTTAGCCGTCGTCTTTGAGAAGATTTGACAAGCCAACCGTTCTCTTTGAGGTGCGCTTCCCTTGCATTCCACATGCTCCTCCGTCAATTTAAAAGCAATTTTGAATTCACCAGAATCTTTGGACATAATATCCTCAAAATCTTCTTTCCCAAGTCGAACAAATCCACCGCGGCCGTCAGGTATGAGGAATCCTTTGTCTAACGAGTGATTTCTTGCCAATTTGATCAAGTGAGGAGCATCAGGTGTAGCAAAGACTTTGCGCGTTGGATCAGCCGGATTTGTGAAGGCAAAACTGCTGTTCTTAAAAAGATCCAACTGCGATATCAGTGTCTTGTTTCCAAGGTCAAAGGCTATGGACAACACTTTGATCCCAGTTATCTCAAGCAACTTTTGTCAAGGTCTGCTTGAACTTGAAATAGATTGGTTGCTTCCAGTTCTTGCACAGTCTGCGAATCATGGCCGTTTCTCCCTTTTTACAATCGCCGTAGATTGTTTCAGTTTTGAAATCTAATTCATATCGACTTTTCAAATCGATTTCATCAAATGAGAGAACGGCCAAGGAGTCCTCTCGTGTTTCAAAGGTCATATACAGCTCTTTCATTATCCTCAAATAATCATGTTGGATTCCAATTAAATTGTTTAAGCCATCTCTCAACTGTAATGCGACTGGGAAGTGCCATGGTTCTGGAATTTCGTAGATACTCGAAGGTCCTATTATTCATAGTCTTGAAAACTAGAGCTCGAATGACATCTTCCCGAAACATCTTCCCATCTTCCCCGAATGCTTCTGTCCGGGACTCAAAATTCGTTTAACCTCGGACGGTGTTTGACTTCTTGCTAGGAATTTCCTCATATCTTGACGCCTTTGGCTTGAACTTTGTAGCCGCATGATTGCTTTCTTAATCTTTTCACCTCTAAATTTGCGTTGCAGAGGTGTCTTCTCAAGCTTTGGCGTTCTCTCTTTAACAACAGAACTTCGTGTCCTTCATTGAATGAATTGCAGGTGATTCCAATGGAATTATTCTTGTTGGGCTCATTACCCATTTCCTGCACTGAGATATCAGGCTCATCTTGAATCACTGAATCTAGAAGAAGTTTCTCCACGGTTTCTTTGGCTGCTCTCTTCCAGACGCGTTTTGCCCTTGGACTCTGTTCTTCTTCCAAGTCCTCTTAATGTATGTCCATCTTAGGCACCGATCCTTGAGTATTCTATTGGGTATCATGCCCAACAATTCACTTTTCAAATCTCTTTCGAAGCATTCAGGGGCAAAATGGTGGTGGCAAAGTTTTGCTCTTTCAATGGAAATTGGATCTTGGGGTTTGCAAGCTACGTCTTTTGAAATTTGGGATCTTTGGGTAAAACATAATAGGTAGCCTTGGCCGGTGATCTACACATTGCCATAGCGCAAACCCTGTTTTTCTCACTTGAACTTTCATTTTGCTTCTGATCTTCCGAGTGAAATTGGCGTGACATATTGTTTAGCAATTTGGAATTATAGTACAACTGTTGTGCCCGCTCTTCTTCATCTTGTGCTTTCGCCAAGGGCTTGCGCCCAACTTTTGCCCAAATTTGAGCGCGAAAATTTCTTAACCTTTAAATACCTTCAGTCGTGAAGCAGGTTGCGTGACTCTAAATTTTGAAGTTTCGTAGATTGGTTTATTTTTCATTTCAAGTCTCTGATCATGAACCAATTGGAAAAAGAGTTCTTTGATGGAAGAGGCCTGGGCGTGGCAAGTCAGTCAAGAATTTAACCGAAACTTTCAAATTTGCCCAAGCCAAAAGAAATAAAATATGACATTTCATTGCGCTCAAAACCACAAAGGAAAAAGGCAAGACCAAGTCAGAACTCTCCAAAAGCCCATGCTGTCAAGCCAGAGGCATATGTTTGGCTGTGTTATTATTTTAGGCCTTTTAACTTACATTTTTTAACTGATCTAATCAACTGAAAGATGTAGATTCACGATCAGCCCAAGGCGCTTCTGTCGTCTTTGTGACAGATTGTCAAACAGGTTTGATCGAGGTGGCTCTTAACTGCAAATTCAGAGTAGAAATACATTTATTGTTGACTTGTTCAAAAGTCGTTAAAATGATTGGTAAAGGGCGTTCTATCTTGAGGCATTCCCGCTTATTGACCACTCAATTGTGGATGGTTTGAAATGGCGACAATCTTAATTATAAGTTAAATACAAGGGCAAATGAAGTATAGATGAGACTAGGGCTCTCTAGTAGAAGAGTACAAGCATGAAAAGCGACCCCTGACGAGCGCAGCCTCCAAGATCCAAGAAACCAAATGTTGTAACAATGGGAGACCCCCACGTGGTTTCGTGAGCACTTATTTTGAATTGCGACTGGGTAAAATATTCACTTTTTCAATAGTAGATGCCTTCACATTCTTCCAAATCAAGGCCAAAATTCGGCTTAATACGTCATTTCACGCGGTCACAATGGTTAGATCAAGCAAGATGTACTGAGTACTGTCTCTGAGCTATATCATGCAATCCAAAAAAGGTTAAAACATGTAATCTCAAGCTTGGTAGGCCAATAAACGACAAAACACAATTTTACACATTTCATTTAATGAACAACTTATGGCCCCCTGAATCCCCATCAAAATGGGGTCTTTCTTTTGTCTTGTGCATTTGCTTGCCAAACTTCATTGGTTGTACTCTGGGCTAATCAAATCCTGATTTTAACAGAGATTTAAGAAGGAACTAGATTCACGCCAATCACTTTTGGTTTGTTGATTACTAGTGAAACAATAAATTTGCCGTTTGAGATATTGTTTATCTGAAATAGAATACTAATATTTGCAATATCTTAATTTAGAATAATCTAAGCATTATGATTAACCATGTATCAAGTTAGAGGATTTCTTATGTCACTTTGTATCCGCATTATTCAGCATCAATTTTGTTCACTTTTTCTTAAATCTATCTTACATTAGACTTTGGTTAAACCAGAACTATGGGAATTTGGCATGCAGCCATACCAAAGATTTATTTGGCTTGTTGCCCGCATGAAGAAAAAACTTCTTGTATTGGGGGTCAAAAGTTTCCTTTACCAAGGAAGGTGCCCAGGTTTGGTCAAATTTACAATGAATTGTTTCATGTGAATGTTCACTCTGTAATGCCATATCGATAATGGCTTGTTCACTGGCACTTTTTAATTGCAATTCAATGAGATTTGATGGGGATTAAACCGTACGTAAATTTTTCACCACATGAAATTCAGTATTTGCGTTCGAAAAACTTTTTGAAATTCTTCTATTTTGGCAGGACAAAGTTTGTGGAAGAGGTTAGATTCCTAACGTTGTGATTGGTCATTCAATTGGCCTTCTACTTTTGAGATTCCATGTTGAAAGATTTTAAGATGGCCATCAAGGGTCTCAAAAATTGTCTTGAGTATATCTTGCTTGATATAACTGTTGTGACCGCGTAAAAAGACGTATTAAGCTGAATTTTGGCCTCGATTGGGAAGAATTTGAAGGCATCTACTATTGAAAAAGTGAATATTTTACCCAGTCGTAATTCAAAATAAGTGCTCACGAAACCACTTGGGTGTCTCCCATTGAAAATAATCGGAACTGGTTTTAGGTGACAATGGGTGCTCTAATCCTGCCGCCGGCTTTTTTCAAAAGGAGCTGCAATGTCATGTTGAGTCTTGCTGCGGATTTTTTTTCTTGCTTTTTGTTTGAATTTGGAGCAATTCAAGAAATGTTTTCAGATAAAGACGGAATGACCGAGCAAATCACCCAACTTCGGATGTACGGTACAGCAGGAGCAATTCAAGAAATGTTTTCAGATAAAGACGGAATGACCGAGCAAATCACCCAACTTCAACCGGCGTTGTCAACAAGTGGATGTCTGGATGTCTGGATGTCAGGTTCGTTGTCTGACGTTAGGTCAAGTTAGGTCAGTTTAGGTTAGTTTATCTTATCTTTAGCCATCTTCGTCCAAGCCTCCAGAACAACAGCTGAAGCAAAATGTTAGCGACGTAAGGACCATACAATATCCTCGCCATATCTTGGAAAGGATAGATCACTCATAGAAAGGATCCAAGAACACGTTAGAAAATACATCGCAGGCATTGGTTAATTTTCGTATCCGATGCGGTTCCGAGCTTCGCCAACTTCAAAATTATCCTCGAAACATTTGGCTAAGGATGCCCGAGAAAGAAGGTTCTGACAACTTTGTGAGAACTGCAAGCGTTCCTCTTTATGACGTGCAGGATCGAGAGCTCCCAAAACTGGACAATGCTTACCTCACTCCATTAAAAATCAACGTTCTGTTCCAAAACTGGACAATGCTTACCTCACTCCATTAAAAATCAACGTTCTGTTTATGCGTTTACCTTACAAAATAAAAGGCGTCATGCGATGAAGCATATCAGGATCATGTTTGTGACAGGTCCATTGTCGGTATTATCGCGTTTAGCCCCGAAAAGGCAACGGGCAAACGGAATAGCTTTCCACTAAATCCAGAAAATGACTGGTATGAAGCTACAACTGATTTGAGGTAAGCAATGAAATAGCCCCCTTACGCTGCACGAAATATGGTTCACGTTCTGCACTTCAGAGGGGGCTTTGTGGGTCAGCCACCACCAAATAAAGGGCCGACTTGGCAATTCCTCTTTATTGAATTATAATGCAACTGTGTTGTTTTTGGCTAATTCTTTCAAAATCTCACGTATTTATTAGGTTAAATTAGGTTAAAGACCATGAATTTAGGTCACATGATTTTCGGAAACCAAATCGCTTTCATGGCACGTCACGAGAAGTTTGTTTGGCAATCTACCGTGCGTCTTCCCGTTTTGTTTGGGCTGTCTGACATTGCAAATAAGGGCCGTTATAGTCAAGATTCTTGTGTCGTACACGTGATAGAATTGCAAATACATCTAAATCTAAAAGCAATTGCGTGGAGTTTAGCACGTGTAATAAATATGCTTTAATTACAAATACTGACTTAATATATTTCATTTTGATAGATCTATGGATATATATCTGAGTGCGCAAACAACTCCTTCAATCTTGGCCACTTTCTTTTTACGTTCTTTCGATTTTCTTGTCATTTTTCAAAAACTTGTTGAGACTTTTAAGGACTGTTTTTACTATTTCTTCTGGATTTTTCCTACAATTATTCCGAGAACCCATCGGATGTCAAAATTATAGGCAACCAACTTTCAAAGCATTCTTTGAAGTCGGGCACTGGTTACTCTTTTGTGGTTAGTTACAGAAGTTAAAAAGTAATTCATTGCCGGTAAGGACTAGTTAGTGCTTGGACGATCTGAGTGCACTCGAGTCTTTTACTCGATTTTGGAGAATTGCCCGGACTCGAGTCCTGACTCGTCAATTTTTTCTTATGAATTTAGTCAGAAAAAACCGCTTTTCTTCACCATGTAAGAAAATAGACCCTGAATGATTATTTCATTAGCCTTGTTTAGCTGAATAAGAACAACATTAGGCTTTATGTTTGACCATTAATTGCAGCCATGTAAATTTCTCATCTCGTCCACACATAGTGTAAACGACTCAGAATTGCTACGAGTGGACCGATTTTGGCGGAAGTTCAAATCATTTCTAGTATTCCATGATGTAGTACACTGGCTCACTATTCCTCACCTCATAAAGGGCTTTCAGATTGCGGCTTTGTGTCAGCCTAGCCTAGAGTCATGACAATTTTTCCTCAATTCTAGGCACAAGTTGAAGTACCTGTCCATGTACTTTCTGCCCTCGGGTTTATTTGTGGTGGTCTCTTGGGTGAGCTTCCTCATTCCACCGGATCAAGTGGCAGGTCGGATGGCCATGCTCATTACACTATTTCTGGTCTTGGTCAATATCTTCGGAAATGTCACCTCGTAAGTTCTTCTGGTTGGTATTAGTTATTAGAGGCAATAGAAACCGTGAGTAACTAGATTGTTTTCCGTTCAGGTCCGTGCCAAATACAGAAGGTATAACGGCCATTTCGGCGTGGATGATCGTCTGCATTTTCTTCGTCTTTGGTGCATTATGTTGCTATGCGTTTCTTCTCTGGAAAATGAAGCCCACGTTTTATTTAAAGAAACACGAGCGGACCACCGAAACCATCAAGTCCAAGCATTGGCAGAGGGTCAAATATGACGATCGGTGTTTCATCATTTTTCCAATCGTGTTCATCATGTTCAATGTCGCTTATTGGGCCATTTGTTTGAACACACCTCCGACAAAAGGCATTTCATCTAGCCAAGCTTATAAGAGCGTTTTAACTGAAGGCTGATGTGTGAGCATTAATCGTCCTGACGTGTGCGTATACAAGAGTATACATGTATTAAATAAAGATGCTTTGAGATCCTTGTTGACTTACTGACACAAGTGTGGAGATCGATGGCGGAGATACGTTCATCTGGAAGAACCCGGCATTTTATGCTACAAAAGTTTTGGAGAGTGACAATCAGAAAGAGTGATCATGAGTAAAAACTCAAAACAGGAAAAGAGTCATCATACTCTTGAAGAATTGGAATGAAATGCCATTTAGCAGTTGAAGCTTTCATTAGTTGTAAAGAATTTGTTTGAGCATTTATAATTAGAGCAACAATAAGAAAAGACACAACAAGGAAAATAACCACAAAAAAGAGTAGGGAAAAATTTATTTGAACAAGTTAGGGAAACATATGACAATGAAATAACTGAAAAAAGTCCAGAAATAAGAGGAGGAAAGTTTCCATAATGAAAATTGGAAATGACGTGGGACTAAGATATCGCATTTCCGTACATGACCTGGACTCTAATGTCGTTATATCCCGATGGCTTTGACAGTTTATAGAGAGCCTTCATATTGTGAGCGTCTTTGGAACGTGTTTAGGGATATTCTTCAAAGGCGCAATACATCCGAAAAATATCAGAGTATTCATGAAGGCAGTAAGGCTAACTGCATTATTCACTCTATTATTAGGAACTCCCCAGGTGTTGGGTATGGAGTGTCTCCCGAATTCATCACCATTGCAACCATTTTGTTTACCCTCAAATTATTCCAAAGAAGACCGACCGTGTGAAGAAAAATTTCAAATTTTCACCGCATTCATCATCGATGATGTGAGTGTAGTGGACGACATTTCGTGTGCAGTGACCATGGCGCTCATCATGAGATTCAGTTGGATTGAGCCTCGAATGGTGAGGATGTTGATCAGTTCTTAATGAGTAACATGTGTCTTTAGGTTGATCGTGGGAAATGCCCTCCGCCCACTTTTGATTGATCTATTCACACAGAAAAACAGGAAGCAAAAGGTTGCGTGATGATGAATAACCCGAAGTTCCGTTGATTTTCTAGCGGCTAAACGAACACGTCTTTTTGAGCAAATTAAGGGGAGCGGAAACAACGCTGGAGATTGCTTATGAGAATCGGAACAAGATCTGGATTCCAGACCTGTATATATCGAATTTGAGGGATAAATCCAACACAGGATTTCTTGACCATCCCGGCATCAAGATTGACATTGATACGAACAAAACTATCATTTATTCCCACTACGCCGAAGTAATTCATTATTTATCACCAACCAGTATGGCAAGACGAGTTAATGAACTTGCAATTCTTGTGATTCTAGGTTACCTTTCTTTGCCCTATGATTTTTGATCTGTTCCCCTTTGACATTCACCATTGTGATTTCAAAGTTCAAAGTTTGGAGCACACAGATGCTTCGATATCATTTGAATATGAGAATAATACCACGGGAATCCTCTGGAAGACCCAAACCATTCTGGAGCATGCAGTATCCTTTACGGTCCTAGAGGATCATAGGCGATTCACCATCTTTAAAGATCTCAATGGGATCTCAGAACAGTACTCAGCTATTGGTGTCACCGTCACAATGAGTCGCAAATATCTACCCTTTCTCATCGACTACTTTCTTCCCGCCGGGCTCTTCGTCTTGGTCTCTTGGGTATAGTCAAAATCCAGCTTAAGGACATCTGGAATTAAGTCTCATCCGTAAATGATTCTTTTTCCCAAACTTAGGTGAGCTTTCTCATACCCCCCGCAATCGTCCCTGGGAGAATGGCCCTTCTCATAACCCTGTTCTTGATGTTGGTCAACATCTCAACCAGTGCAACCACTCACTCCCCCAAGAGTGATCAGATCAACGCTCTTCAAGTATTTAGGAAACATCATATCTAATGCTGAGCCTAAGTGTGCTGTGCAGTGCATAGGTCTGAAGCTATGCCCTTCACATTTCAGATATGGATCTTGAGCTGTATCCTATTTGTCTTCTTGGCCTTGATGGAATACGCCTTGATTTTGTATTGGAAGCATTTGCGAGGAGTCAGTTCGCGGATGATATCATCCTCCGACACCTTGTCAGTCACGCCCATCAAGGACGATGATTCGACTTGTTGGTCCAATCAGTCCACGGATGAATTGGAGAGGCGGATTTCTCATGTCGATTTCATTTGTTTAATTCTGTTCCCCATGGCTTTCCTAAGCTTCAATTGTATCTACTGGTTGCTGTTGTTCAGATCGAGTAAATAAGGTCGAAAACGGACTTTCTACGGAACTTGGTTGAACGTTCTCCCAACCTGCCTTGGCCTTTCCAAGATGGTTTCGCCCTCATCATCCATCACGATATATACTCCATTCCTATAGGTAGCCGACAACTTGGATTACCATTGGCGCATAAGTTAATGGGGTTTTGACTCAGATATACGTATCATGGTGTTGCTATGATAGCCCACCGTCGCAAATGGCAAAGGTCCCGCAAACAGTTTTGCTCTTGAACGTGTCTGACAATCCGCCTGATAAATAGCCCCGAGCATTAATCAGGAATCTTACCGACAATCGAAATCAAACTCCAACCTGTCATTGTATCAGACGCGTCCGCAGATTTAACATTAATTTTACCAGATTGAGTGAAATCTTAGTTGACAGCCCACCTTCGAATGGTCGATTCTTAGAATTAAGTTTAGGACCGATTCCAAGAAATCTCTAATCCCAACTTTTGCCTTGAACTTGCCAAACCAATTTATGTGTGGCCCCCTTTTGTTACTCCAGAAGGCAAGGAAAATTTTCTCGTCGTTGTCTTTTCTTGGCTTTCAAGAGATTGAGCTCGTTTTGAGCGCTTCCGACCGCGTTTTCTCCTACGTCTCTTTTTTTCCTTCAAACCAAGTCTTGCACGTCCACACAATCATCCGTATCATCCATCCCTTGTACTACTTTGCCCAAGGTACGTGTTCATATTCCACATCTCTCGGGTGTGTATGCTCTCACCCATCCACACCCACACCCACATACACACACCCACACACCCACACTCTACGCACCAGCTCAAACTCGCATGATGTGAGTCGCTCTTGATCGCCGCCGTTGATTGGCTCTCGGTTCGATTCCCGCCGTCGCCGTCAAATCCCCAGGGGCGGAGCCTCTAGGGACCTCGATTGCAACAAGCCCTCCATGTCTCTGTCTCTGTCTCTCTCTCTCTCGTGTCCATCGGTCTGTTCGCTCTGTCGTTCGTTCGTTAGTTCAAGCCTCCTGGTCTGGATGAGGGGCTCGCTGAGTTCTTTGCCTTCGACGGGATGGATGCAGCCTGAGTAGGAATACACAAATATGTATGTAATGGGGCAGGCTGTGTATGGAGGGAGCTCTCCTCCCGAGATCTCGCTCTCCCTCCGTTTCTACCCCGACCGAGGTGGCTTTCCCACTTCCCAATGAACGGCTCTCTGAGCGGAGACGACCGGGGCGAGTTTTTGGTGCTGAGCCACCCAATAGAGCTTGAACGAAGGAGGCCAGGACCGATGGAGGATCCGGGGAATTGCGCACTTTTTCCCCATGCCCGTGGCTGCTTTCTCGCGGCCGTGTGATGGTCGTGGTGGAGTGGAAGAGGATGATGATGTTTTGAATGAGGGGAGTGCTTGGAATATAACGGAACGACCAAGTCAAACCTCGTCTTGAACGAGTCGACGACCGACGAGCTGCAAGCCAGGAGAAGGCAGAGGATGGTTCGAGCCTTGGTAGTGCTTTGGTAGACATACAAGGATAAAGAGGGCGCCCACTCTACCCTACCCCATCTAAAAGAAGAAGACTGAGGAGACGACGGCGAAGAAGAGGAGAGTGAGGAGACCAAAAAAAAGTAACTTGGTCCACCATTTCCCTACGGACCCTTCTAAGGCTGACAGCTCCAACAACCTTCCCTACAATCGTTGTTGGTTGTATTGAGCGGAACAGCTAACCAAGCAGCCAACCAAGCAACCAGATTATCAGAAACAAAGCAAGTAAACAGGCACTTCTAACCGTCACTTGATCTTTGTCAGTTCATCATAGCTTATCATTGCGGACAACCACTAAAGGAATTCGAAAATTCCAAGACCACGCCTAAGGCGTCTGTGACAGGTTCACCTAACGGTGGTTTAAAGGGGCCGACGTCACGCTGTGTCTTGGTCATTTAATTGATCTGATTGAACATCTATCAACGTCAAGGCTGGAGAGACATTTTTCCCAAGAACTCGATTCGATTCGGCAGTACCTACCAACCTCTTCGGCATTCCAGCGAGTAGCTCGAGTGAGGCGACGGTCAGCTTGTACACACTCTCCGCTCGCTCGGCTCTCTTTCTCTCACTCTCTCTCTCTCTCTTGATCCGTGTTTCTCTTGCCAAGAATCTTGGCCATTAGTGACCAGACCGACCACGGTATCCATTGCTCTTCCTTCGCAATCAAAACAAACGAACAGTTCACTTCGACTCCTTGATCCATAAGCTCGAGAGTTGGAATCCCTCTTGGTGATGAACTTGTCCAATTTTTGGAACTAGTGTCAAGTGATTGTGTGCTCTGTCAAGTGGCATCAGTTTACTAAGTGAGTCTGGCCAGTGGTAGGCCACATCTCTCGATCGTTCAAAATTCCGCCTTTCGATTTCGACATGATGTTTGGGGCTATGCACGGGGGTCTGTCCCTAAAAACCGAGGGATGGCCTCACCACCATCACCCAATGCATAACGGTGGTGCCCTGGTGCCCTCGCCCATCTCACCTGAGCAAGCACTCGCCCTAGGGTAAGTCCATTTCCATTTCGGTATGGATGTTTATAAGTTTTCGTCCCGATAGTTTTTCATCATGGTGAAAGTAGCGGCGATGATGATTTGATCCGCCGAATCTGAGAGTTTGCGGTTCTCTGTGAGTGACTAAGTGAGAGAGATAGTTCTAGCCCGTCCTAGTAAAATGTTCCTAATCATCTCCGTCTCTCATTTCACTTGCTTTGTTTTTCTTTTTGACCCTCATTACATTTCAACGGTCCATAAATCTCATCCGGTGCTCAGTCAGTTCAATATGCAACGAAGGCGATCTTCTTCGCCCTCGCATCCCGTGAGCTAATCTTTGAAAAGAAGTGCCGTAGAAAAAGAATAACATAACTTTGGCTCGGCTTCTTGACTTCCCTCATCTTCAGTTCATTAAGAGGGTGGCGATTCTCTCGACTTCATGCAATTTTCCGAACAAGTCCGCTCGAAGACAGAAATACGATCTGGTGTGGGAACCTCGAGTCGCGGCGGCATCACCTCTTAGTTTTCCTCTCCTTCTCCTCATCTGGCTCATGACATTTCGTTTTTCCAATCCCAACGGTTCCACTCTCCAGATTTGGGCTTCTTTGGACGTAATTTTGACTTGTCGTGAAGTTTCGGGTTATTAATTATACATGATTCCATTTTAGGCACGTGGTGTCCCGCATCGAGTTCACCAAACAACCTCCGTCCAACCTGAGAAAATCCAACTTTTTTCACTTCATGATTCAGCTTTACGACAGAAATGGCTCTCCCATTGAAATCGAAAAGACCACATTTGTGAAATTCATCGACGATGCCGACGTAAGTACAAGTTATGTAGAAAAACAACAACAATAAAAATCACACCGTGTAACTTGGCTTTCTCTGCAACTCACCCGATGCCATTCCAATTTCCATTTCCAAGGCTATGAAGCGGTCGTTGGTCCTGATTAATGTCCTCTAATTTGCAATGACATCAAGCTCGTAGTGGAAATAATTGCCGTTTGCTCACTTTGGGAAAACGTATTCCAGGAGCATTTTTTATACCAATCATCTCCAAATATGTCTTTAGCCTTAGTCCCCCTGGCTTCACACCAAACGTTTCAGACCAATTGGTATTGTCTTTGACACGCAAATTACCGGGTTTTCCAACACTGTCCACGTGGGAGGGACACATTGGAAGGCTCGAGCGATCAATTTTGGCAGAGTTGTGGTGGGAAAGCCAATTCAAACTTCATTCAAACACTGACCAGATCACGCAATCACCCGGTTCCCGCATTCATTTAACACCTTAATGCAATTGGCCAACCAGAACTTCAGAAAGATCCATAGAACAAGCTCAACTGTTTGATCAAACTCGTATTGAACGCGACAGGTGTATGGCTCCTCTAAAAATCTCTCTGAAATGAACTCTAGAGATGGTTCAGTGAGTTTGGTTGTTCCCGATGCAGACACAAATAGAAGTCTACCATCCACCCGACACACTTGGTTTTATGTGAATCAATCATAATTATAGGAGCCAAGAATGCACACTCGGATTAATGACATGTTCTCATAAGGAACGAAAATGTGCGAGTATGAGGCCAAAATTCTCTCTCTCATTTCCAGGATCCAGAGGGGAACATGCTGCGAAATGGCATCAAATACAAGGTGGTTCTCGTCTTCGGTAGCGGTAAGTTTGTTTTGTCTATTTCATATGGTTTCCCAAATACACCTCAAAACTGTTAACAGGTTCAGTACATATGAACAGCAGAAAAGTTGCTCATAGCAGAATGTATAGGGTCGATGAGGTCCAAATCTCCTCCTCTCCCTTCTCAAGCCATTGAACTGAGCACCAGGTCCTATTGTACTCCATCCACGGTCGAGATCAGGCAAAGGGGGGGGGGGAACTTTTTTTGCCGCCTATAATTAAGCACATGCTAGAAGCTAATTTAATCAGAAGAAAGTTACTGCCCGTGGAACCGACATCCTTTGTAGTGTTCCACTCTACCATGCCTTTCTTAAAGTACAGTAGCGTAATGTTCCATTGAAGTCGAAGAGAGTGCTGAGCGACGAAGGGCAATTTGGCCTGTTTTCAAGGTAGTTAACCATTGACATTGTCGCGTCACTAGCAGCGTCTGGGAACATGCGATCCCACTCATTCATCCTTGCATTTGTCTCGTTTTCTAGGTTACAAAGAGGAACAAAACCTCTATGTGCGGCTCGTGGATTCGAATTCGAAACAGGTGAGTCTTCAGCACACGTTATAACGGAAAGCTAGGGGTGAAGTCAGGAGCCCATTCATCGGGAGTAGGGCTTTCACAATGACTCGTAAATCTGTCCCACAGACTCGAGTTGAGACCACCATTGATAGCATTTGAGCATGAACCGGAAAATTAAGAGCACCCAACTTTTTCGTCTTCTTGGAGCTCTCGAATCTGTCCCCTGAGAAACGGGTCACTTTTCCAACGAAATCGGGTCTATTCAAATACAAAGATGCCATATTGATGGTGAATGATCGTACTTCAAACACTCTGCCAGGCTCTTTAGAGGCAAGATTAATTGTGCATCCGTGTCTTGCCCCGGAAAATCCATTAAAGAATCGGGCGAGATTTTTTACGCCGTTTCGTTTATGACCCCCATCTCTTTTCCGCTTTTCGGAGCCAACCCTTGGCAGTTCCGTGATAGTGTCATCAAAAATTTCCATTTTATTACCCTGATCTGCATAGCAAAACAACCTCGTCCCATTCAGATCCGGAGTAGTAGAAGTATCTCCTCCCCCTCCTTTAAATTTGACACATGAACCCCAGGCGGTCTTCAACAATGATCCAGGATGGTCTCTCGATGTCCCAGTACTGACATTGGGACTCGTGGTACTCGAGTGTTTGTCCACCAGGGGGTCTGCCATATTCCCGGTTCGTCCATTCCATTGTACATAGAACCTGCCCAGCCACTGTGTAATGGGTTCTAGCCAGGATGGTGATGATGATGATGATGACGATGATCGTGATGACAATGCTCGCACCTGTTACGCGGATATTCAATACTCAGGAACCGGGTTCAGATCAGGAGCGTTGAGGAGTAGTCGCATTTAAATGCCACCACGATTTTCCGTGAGCATATGGAAGATATGGAAATCGTAAAAAAAACATGAGGGTTCATTTATCAAGTATGGAGAGGGATGACAAGTTAGCTCGCCCGGGTGTCAATTATGAGTAATGCATCTTCCCTCTGCCTCCCATCCATCCCGGAATTGTTCAAGATGGCACGGGGGAATAGCGTCGAAGATAGATTTGGTAGTATCAATGGTTTCAAAAGCTAAACTGGCCTTGGCGATTCACTCGAGTTCTTAGGCCAGGCCCGAGTTTTAAGTAATGAACATTCTATGAACTGCTATTGATATCTGTGTTATTCCCCCCGTCGAAATGATCAAGACACGCATTATGCCCTCTCAATCACGGTTCACGAAAGAATCTGTTGGAGCAAGGAGGGGAACGACCCTGATTGAGATGGTCTCCTATTGTTTACAATTGATGGAGACATCTCCACTGTATACTGCATACGTATGGTAGGATGGATGGATGTACTGTTGTAGAGCTCTTTCTCTCCCTCGATTGGAGACTGTTGTTGATCCCAACAATAGCGGGAAGGTTGGTGGAATGGGCTTCGGGGACCAGATGTGGGACTCAGCTCTCGTAATCAACAACCTCCGATTGTCAAATTGCACGAACCGAGAGTTTTTTGTGCCTCCACTATGCTCGTATGAGCTACGAACAGTTCCATGAATGTCGGTCTGGCCCTGATTGAGCGATTGTTTTGTTCCACTTGAGTTCGAGATGTTATGGGTCCATTAATGTTCAGACATTGGAAACAATGACTCTTTTTCGCGTTGGACACTTTGTACAATTGCACGACGGCGAGGACTTTTCATTTCAAAAAGCGGCATTAAAAGATCTAAACTCGCGTTCACATATCAGATCTGATATCGATTGATATTACCCTTTCCAAAACTTGTGAATCGGCCAAAGCCAATATTTGCCCGCAATGCTTTTCACACGACATCCTTTCGGAGGACTTTTACCCAGGACCGGGGGTCGTATAATTTGGCTAATGGCCCCTTGACTTCTCTTTCTCTCTCTCTCTTTCTCTTTCATACGGCGAGTCTGTGATTGTTGGGACCAAGACTGCCTTCGTCCAGTAAATGCCGGCATTACCATGATATTTCCATTCTTGTGTAAACAATTGGCGTGGGTCCATGTGGAACGGGCAATTTTCCAGACATTTGATGTTTTTGTTTGGTCCATTCAAAGAGAGACAGAAGGGCTTTTGACGAATCTATTATCAACAGATACAATACACGCTGTTCCTGGTCGAACCTGAAGGATCGCGGCCAATCTTGACTTCATAAGCTCAAATATCCGGCAGCAATGGGGAACATGATCCATTCGTCTTGTCGTCTCAATCATCATGTGGGCTTTCAAGACACGTGCCTGTTCATGCGATCCCACATTAGCTTTTGTCTTGATTGATTTTGTTCCAACAAAAACAAAACATCATTGCACCCGGCACAGTGCACATTGGCACATGGGCTCACGGGAGGGAGACCGTGAACGAAGCTGAGGTTGTTGTTGACACAATTCCAGACACCCAAAAACACGGCAATTCCTTCTCTCGTGGTCCTCCTCCTCCTCCTCCTTCATTGTTGGATCACGTGTCTTAGCTTTTCGCCCGCGATTCTTCTCAGGCAAGTCGTGTGTGATTGTTTGGACAAAATTTGGATACGGGTTTCACTTGCTCAATCACAGCTTTTCATCGGACTAAGCTGATTAGACCAGTCAGTCACGCATGGACGTACGTAGTAGTATAGCAAACGATTAGGCAGGATCCAAAGTGGATCGTTGGATCGCTGTTGCTGTTGTTGGTGGCGATGGAGGGCTTTGACTTGGAATGGATTAGAATTTCACTTCCGTATGAGTTGCTTTTTGAGTCTCATAATCTTCATGGGAAATGGTAATGGGATTGGGATTTAAAAAAAAAGTATCACAACAACCAGGCATCGATCCAATCGTGCCAGACCCCAAGCTCATTTAATATGATTGTTAGGGACATGGCCTCTGCATGTGCGAGTATAGTAGATGTACGTACTGCATTGTGTGTAGCAGGTTGTCACTTTGGAGACTTCTTCTTGACACTCTTCACTCCGATGAAAGAGCTACAATGACCTATGAGCAGGTGCAGCCTGGACCCTTTGAGTATTGAGTAAGAGACCCTTGGCCCAAAAGACAACATATGGATGGATAGATGGATGGATGGATGAATGAATGGATACGTGAGTAGTCGGTGAACGAGAGAGACAGGCTTCGAATGCCAAGGTTATAGTAGCTGGTTTGATTGTTTACAATCCCAGTGCCCTAACCTGAGTGAACGAACCTTTCGGCTGGCTACGTCAAAAGGGATCGAGTCCTTTTTTTACTGGGCTTGTTATCAAAATGGTTAATTGGAATATTCGGAGGAAGGGAAGGGTGATGTTAGGGCTGCGACTCTGATGTGGCTCGTGGTTGAGATGATAATAGGGTGGTCGAAGCCGTTGGTTGGAGTGTATTGCGTAAATTGTTGGTGCACACGACCATCGTCTCGAAGTTTATGATGAAGACATTGCCCTCGAAAAGTTATTCCCTCATAAACGTCTCATAACTTTCCGGACTTTGAAGGCTCGCCATTTTTTGCCAACCTCCCAAGTTATGAGGAGACTCGTTTCTCCCTCTTCGTCTGTGATCCACAAGTTGGTCCATGAGTTAGATCAGACAAAGGGACCAATTTACCCGGAGCTGTCACCTTTTTGCATCTGTTCACGTAAAGATCGTTTATTAAATTACCTACTCTCGACCCTCATTCCCTTTCTCGTCGAGGAACCTTGTACATACGAGCGTACATGCCGCACAATTCCAGCAGCCACAGCTCACCCATCAGTCATTTGCAATCCCGCTCGCCTTGCAGCTCTGTCCAAACTCGTTAGACAAAATTTGCAGTCAAATTCCACTCTATTAGACATCTTGATCAGTTTGAAATGAAGTCCAAAAGTCTCTTCCCCCTTGCCTGTTGTTAGCTCCCTGCCATCCGAAAGGTCTCCCTTTTGATTGGGACTGATGACCAGCCTCGCTGGCTCAAAGAGAACTCACGAAGCAGCCAAATCAGCAGGAGAAGCAACTTTGCCATTGCCCTCTTCGTTTGAACGGATATTTTGGAAGGGGAAAAGGGAGATCCAGAGAAGAGAGAGAGGTTGGAGACCATAGGGCAAAAAGCGCTAATTTGATAACGAACTCAAGTTTTCGGCTCTCTAACAAGACAAATCATCTTGTTTGCTCCTCAACAAATGGGATATATTGAGCTCCATTCAACCACGGAGAGAGGAGAAAGAATGAGAGATCCAATGAGAACAGAGCATTCAATATGGTCAGGATAATAGGATCCAGCATGCAGTCCCCAAGGCCAACAGAACCTTGTCCTGCACTCCTGCTAGTAAAGATTAAGGCTTATCTTAAGGTCCAGAAGACTCTCCGCGTTAACCTTTGAACAATGTAGATCCTTGAGCTGCTCCAGTAATACCGGTATTATGCTCCCAATCCTGGGCTCTTGGGTGGCTGGCTGGTTGGTTGGTTGTCCAATTCACCCTGGAGAGTTCCCCAACTGAGCGTCTCGTCCCTATCCTGTTCCCTCTAAATAGGTTGGCTTAAAGTTGAGCCTTTGGAGACTCTAGTTTCAATTACATTTACATCAACATTGAATTACGCACTACGTACGTGTCTGTGTACGTACTCGTAGGGAGAGAGTTCTCTCCATTCACTGTACTAGTGTGGCTGTAGGGGATGATGGTTGGGGTTTGGGTAGCGATNTGCACTCCTGCTAGTAAAGATTAAGGCTTATCTTAAGG
>NC_081444.1:5566744-5567579 GCF_007210705.1 Tigriopus californicus
TAAATAGGTTGGCTTAAAGTTGAGCCTTTGGAGACTCTAGTTTCAATTACATTTACATCAACATTGAATTACGCACTACGTACGTGTCTGTGTACGTACTCGTAGGGAGAGAGTTCTCTCCATTCACTGTACTAGTGTGGCTGTAGGGGATGATGGTTGGGGTTTGGGTAGCGATAGAAGCATTGGTAGCGCTGGTAGCTGCCATTGAAGCGGGAAATGGAAGTTGGCGAATGGATCCTCATCCTTTAAGCCGTCTTGTCAAAAGGGAGGAATTGAACAGAGATAGATGACTTGCCCAACTGTTGAAGATTGGGGCGGCATCCAAATGAGGAGGATTGACATGCTCTGATGTGAATTAAATGTGGTTGGTGGACATCGGGGGACAAGTTCGAGGGATTTCGGGAATGTTTTCGTCGACTATTGACAATGGAAGTTGGACGTTAGAGGACTATAATTTGTCTGCATTAAAAGGTGAAGGGTCAGTCGGGCATGTGCTCACCAGTCCCATTTTTCTGTGTCTAAAATTCCAATCGTTGAGTGGAAAAGGGGTTTATCAAATGTTGAATGGATCAAATTTCATCTGTCAACTCGTCCATTGATTCGTTTCCTTCCATCCAATTACAGGTTGTCGAATACGAAGGTAGCAATCACATCCGAAACCCGGAGATGCAACGAGTTCTTCTAACCCATGAGGTCATTTGCAGGTAAGAGTGAACCTATCCCACTTAGCCATTGGTCCAAAAATCACCCAAGAATCCTTTCTCAAACACATTTTGGACAAGTGTCGCTGTGATCCAACCTCTTTCTCTCTTCTTCTCATTTGGACCCCCCCTCT
>NC_081444.1:5567614-5751411 GCF_007210705.1 Tigriopus californicus
AAGGAGCATGAAAAATGAAGTTGGACCCGATTTGAGAGAAGGAATAGACTTGCTATAATTGATGTTCGTTCATAACTCTGCCTAAGATTTGAGTTCGACTTCAAGTNTACGTGGGTCGGTGGACTGCATGAGCTCACTACGATCCAGGGTTGTTGGCCGTCAATGGCGAAGGAAAAGGAGACGGCCGATAGTTGGTTGGTCCCTTGAGACTTTCGGGCTTCCCCCTTCTCAGCCTTCAATAGTCGTCGTCTCTCCCTCTCTCTCTTTCTCCTGCCCATTTACGGCCTTTGGAGGCGGATGGGCCACGCAGGGCTGCCTCGAAAACCAGCCTTTCTTTACGAGAGAAAGGAGGCAACCAAAAGGGGCACACAGGAAAAAGGGAGGGAGCTGATCGGGCAAACGGGAAATTTCGCTAGCGATAAGGAGCATGAAAAATTAAGTTGGACCCGATTTGAGAGAAGGAATAGACTTGCTATAATTGATGTTCGTTCATAACTCTGCCTAAGATTTGAGTTCGACTTCAAGTTTGTATTCAAAGACCGAGGAAGAGTAAGTAATCGAGTAAAAAAAAAACTTTTGTCTTGGGCCTCTCTCCGTCCCCCATTTTTCAGGCTCCTTCTCTAAGGAGGTTTTCCATGCACTGTGTGTGCGTTTGCTTTCATTTTATGGGGGAAAAATGTATGAGGAAAAAAAGATAAAGGCGAGATTGGAACGGCGACCTGAGGCTTTTTTGATGCAAACTTTAGTCATTCTATTCGGTCACTAATCCAACATTGTGTTGCGTTCTTGTTTTAGTCGGTGTTGCGAGAAAAAGAGCTGTGGAAATCGAAACGAAACTCCTTCCGATCCCGTCATTTGTGAAAGGTAAGAATATTGTGTTAGTATGTCAAACTATGCAAAGCATGAGCTGGCTAAGTCTCTAGTCTCCAGTCTCCACTTTTCATGGGTATGTACTACTGTGCGTGAGCTGAAGCCCCATGGCACATTGACATGTGGCAAGTGGCATCCGTCGACTGTTTTGGAGATTCATTAATAATTCCCTACTCACAAAAAGGACGGTTTGAGTCGCCTACAAAATGCTCAAAAATACATTTTTTACGCCTTAGACCGAGATGGAGGCAAGGGAGCTGGCCGTACTATGTAGTAGGGTGCATTGTACAAGTGAATGTAGAGGGTATTGGCAGAAGTAGTAATGCAGGAGAGAGTGGCAGAGCTCTGAATGCACTTGCCATTCATGCCCAATCGACAATTCTGTCCTCATGTACTAGTACTAGAGTTCTCTTCCTCTCTCGTTTTTTTGGTTGGGACAAGCTCCACTATACCATAAAGCAATTCATCTAGCAATGCTCTCGAACATATTGAGGGTTCTCTAGCACACAAACACACACTCACTTACATTTATACTTTTCACTTGGACAGACAGAAAGGAGCTGCTGGGGTTTTTTATTTGGGGAGGAACGAATTTTCCCGTAACTCTGTGTGTTGTTCGCATGATGTTTGAAAAGCTCGCTTTGCCATCTGCTCGAAATTTTCCCCAACTTCAAAGATGATGATTATGATGATCGCCGTGAAATGGATCATAATGAGAATGATGAAGAAGGGCAATACTGATTGATAATTGCGTTTCGAGTACTCATGTAGGAAAACTAGCAAGTTTGACCGGACACAACCTTTTATTTTGTACCCGTACCTGCTTTGCTGTACTCTAGGCTGACAGAGAACTAACAAATCGTTCACTTATAAACAAGCACTCACTAGGAACATGAAGATTACGATTTTCACAAGGCCAATAAAGTTTTAAAGGGACCACGGGGCGACACGGATCGTAAAATTGTGGCAATCGAATCTTCCTCAGGTTCATTCAGGTTCCTTCTGGCTTGAACACTTTGTGGAACATTTCTGGACAGATGGACAATAGAGCCTGTCCCTTTAATAGATAGACACCGGGGCCATGTTTTTGCATTTAACAAGGGTTCATCGCCTAGGAGTCCCGAGAAAACAGGTGTGGTCCATCGAGATGGATGGGTGACTAAGTTTTACGAGCGTTGGTGGTGGGCTTTCCAAATGCTGATCGAACATGATTAGAAGATCGTTCTCCGGGGTCGGCCACAGTGCATCGTAAAACAATAACCAGCTTCAATTTATGGTCCGGAAAGGTTGGTCAACTGCCCATCCAAGACCAGATTTCTCCGACCCAGGATATGTGTATTGATCAGCCAAAGACGGACATTCGGTTCATTCCCCGATTGAGTGACATTTCTCTTCCTGAGGACAGATGTGGCCAATTGCACTGGTTCCGTGTCAAAAGGTAGTAAAAGTGGATGGCTACTACAATGTTGCCGACTGGATGACTGGTTGATTCATGTGCCGTGCTTCAGGGAGATGGGTAGGAGCTCCACATGTAATTTGAATACACTCCTCTCACCCTACCATCGGGTCGATGTCGTGGTTGATCTTGGCCATATGGCAATCTAAATTGAAATCACGTCATTTTCTTGCGACGCGACATGTGTAATTGGCTTGCTAATAAGCTGAAAATATGGCCAGATAACGAGGATGAGGTGTACGTACTACAGTGTGTACAATTATTCCAAGCCTGTATTTTCTCGTTTCGGGAGACTACGCACACCCATCCATCCTCTTCCAACTCAACCCACCCACTCAGCTACCCAAGAACCGAGTGAAGGCATACTTGGGTCCATGTGAGCGACTTGTCTTCATTAGTTCACAGATTTTGTGAGAAAAATCTCCGGGCAGATTCACAAGAGAATTAGGACAAGCGACAAAATCCAAGTTTGGAACTTGCGCGCCCCCAAACCCCTTAGAGATTTATTTGGCAGCACACGGCGGTCAGACACTACCAGATTTATGACTGCCTCGCCAGTACGAACGAGAGAGTTAACTTTGGCGTTCGTGGAGTGAGCCAGCAAAAAAAAGAGCAAGACTGTGTGCAAAAAAGCCGAATGTTTGAATTCTCATCATCACTCTTCATTCAACGGATGACATTGACAGGTGGGTCGGAGTTAAACTTGTCAACACCTCCGTTTTGAAGCCATAACTCACGTATGCAAAATATCCTGTATCTTCACCCTCAAAGACAACTCAATGATGTCATTCGGTTGTCATCGGCCAAGCCCGCGAAGACGTGACGGAGACGGGTTGTCATTGCACATGGTGTTTTTGCTTGGTGCCAATGAAAACCCCTGCAGGGTATATTCCATTCACTCATCTTCACCTGCTCAAGTCTCTCGATCGTGGATTAGATGCTTAAGAAGAGCATTCTTCTCGATTCTACTTGTCACAATTCGAGGATTTATGCCGCCAAGTGCGAGCAGACACAGGATGTTTAACTTCCACAAGGACCCACACACGATCGCGTTTGTAGGTTGTCTCATTCATTCATGGCATTGAATTGAAGATATTGCACGGCCGGATCCAGTTGAGACCGAAATTGTGAGTCCCTCGAGAGGTTTTCCAAGTCTGGAGTTGGAATATAAATAATAGGAATTGAGTTCTTGTGCCGTTCGGGCCAAAGCAAACAATATTAGTGAGTTGAATCAAACCCTTCTCTCTGGTCTTTGGCCCCTTCTCGAGGGTGAGCAAACAAACAGGGGTCGTCGTCGTCGTCGCCGTTCTTTCCCGGGATCGGATCTCCAGATTGGGCTATGATTCATTTTATTATTCCGATTGGCGAGGGTTTTCACAAAGAGCGGACTCGGATCGAGTCCCGTGATAAATATTTCATTGGACCTCTGAAACACTCTTTTTCCTCATTGTCAGTCGGATTGGACGCGAAGTTGAACTTGTTCATTGGATTGTTGAAGTGCTTTTTTCCATAGGGTCTTGACTCAGCCTTTGATGAGGGTTGCATTTATTCCAAACAAGGCTAGAACCAGGGGCGTCTCGTGAGCTTTCTTTCGTGTGAAGGAGGTCTCAGCTGTTGTTTTGGAGCCATGCAATTGGCAGCTGTCTTGGCGGCAAGCTCAATTCCTCCGCCGCCGCTCTTTGTGTGCTGCACTGCATTTACGCTCAGGGATCGCCAGAGAATGGAAAGAGGCGAGAAGGGAGCGGACACCGATCCAGGATTCCCCCGAGCTGCTTTCCATTCTATGAGCTGCCTGAAAAAATCCCCAGGGAAAACTATCTTGAGTGGAAATTCCCTTTCTCCTAGCATGAGACGGTCCCCTTGGTTCGCGTGAAAAAGGTTGGTCATGAACATCACAACAAGGCTTTCGCTTTCACTGCCATCTTGTGGCTTAACTTTCACGGCCGAGATCTGTTTTAGACCCTGAGGCTCTCTTCTCTAACATACCGTAGTGTGCACGTAGACGCACCCATTGTGAGCGGTCTGCTTAACATTCAACCGAAGAGAGTTTTGAGTCCCTAAATCCTTCAAACCAATAAGAGGGATTACGTAAAGTATCTCTTTCCACATGTTCAACATAGGATGAGTTCGGGTGACGGACCTCAGCGAGCCCGTTTCTCGAGCTGTAATTCATTCTGTAATCACAAGAGGGTTTACCCGGGATTACCTCCCCTATCACAATGGTGGTTCGTCTTGTACTTAAAAAGCCCACAAAACTCCCCAGTTTCAGGGTCTCAGGGTGCCTTTGACGCAGAAACGAGAACAACGACCAAGAGCCATTTTGTCTGGCTTGATTCCTAGCCAATTCTACCTCAAAGAAGTGCCCCTAGGGTATTCATTCACACGGCACCTCGTACATTGAGGAACTTCTGTCGACCCAAAGTATTGGCATGGGACCCGCGAGGCCAAAGCTCCTTGTTTCTCACACGGCTCAGGAACAGCTCACTCCACCTTTGGCCTCTGGGGACCTGAACTTGAACCAATTCAAGCCTTTCCGTACCAAAGGAAAAAGGACCACCTTGTACTGCATGTCGACAGGATGCATTTCTAGCTGAGGTACCCGGAAACTCCACTTTTTCCACCGAGTTCAAAAACGAAACAAGTCCGACAGATGGTCCATCTCAGAGTCTCATCTTTCCAATGGAGTGACCATCTATCCATTGGAAAAGAGACAATCTGAAATGGACGAAACGATAAGAGTGCGGACTTGACGGTGGGGCTGGAAATCTGTTATATTGTTGGTCATGGACCACAAATTTGGGGTCTGATAAAAAATCTAGCTGAAACGGGATATTTCTGAGGCTGATTGATGTCAATGTGACTGTTTTGTGTCAACTTGAGAACAAAAGTTCAACGCCTGATCAGCACTTGAGCCCACTCAAAATCCGGCTGCAAACTCATGTTTGGTATTGGTACTTGGGTGTGCGTTTCCTAATGGGGATGCGGAGTGTCACCCTGCTGTTTGTTCCTGAACAAATTGGCCCTTAATCAATTTACACTCCACTTAATTGAACTCAAATAAATCTCACATTTACCAGGAGGGTACAGAGGCAGAAAGAGTTATCGCTTTACCCACACAGACACTCGGACGGTTGAATGGCTCAACTGCAAACAAGCCTGACATTCAATGAGGTTAATCAGCCTTGCCCGAAAGTTAGAAGGATGAATGAGGCTTTATAGAAGCACCAACAACTCCAAACATGTTGTGATCTGCATTTCAAGTTTTTTTCGCCCTCTCGTCACGAGTTGCCGTTGTGATCTGCATTTCAAGTTTTTTTCGCCCTCTCGTCACGAGTTGCCATAATTTTGCATACTAGTTTGGTTCCTTGAACAGCCCCTCGTAGTACAAGGGAAACCGGAGACGGTGTCAAGCGTATGCCCAAGTCTGGCTTGGTTTTGAATCCTTTCCGAGGCGCTTTTGCCTTGGCATAAAAGAGTTCCAAGTGTTGGAGAACTGATGAACGAGGGTAGACCTGTCGTCTCTGGCCGCTTTTCATGTCGTACATCTACCATCTAATTTGAATGCATATTTCGCACATGCCACCGACAAAATGTTGATCTAGATCATCCATACATAGATGTACCGTACATTGGACTGCTCCACATAGAACGCGCTGCCTCATTTGCGAAAGGTGGATGAATTGCTGGTTCCAGAATGAGAGTCATCTGTGCCAACCTTTAAATTCTGAAACATCTCTCTGTGCGAAGGGTAGATCAGGGATTGAGATAGTTTCCTCGGGTAACCCGATCTTCAGTCCATCTGCCGTGAGTCGTGCCAACATGCCAATCCCAAAGGATGATTATGAGGACGATCCTGGAGAGAACGAAGGGTGGTCTTTCTCTCTTCATAGTGCTCTCCGAGAAAGAGCTGCCTTTTTTGGAAAGCCACTTTTCTCGCCTGAGATTTGCATAAGTGCACTGCTGTGCACTTGTTTCAAGTCAAACTGAGTTAGGTAGACATGGTTTGAGTTCGTTATCGTCTGGTTTTGTCTCAGTTTGATGGCTTTGACATCGCATCATTAACTTGAGACAAAGCTAGAGCAAATCGGGCACAAGGTTGAGTCCACCAAAAATCGAATCTGTCCAGTCCAATCGCCCTGAACATTTCCCATTAATTATTGCAATCCGATTTCCGACCCAACGAACTTTATCCAAGTACAGAACGATCGGTTTTGAAGTAAAAAATCTCCAGTATTTCCCATTTCTTCCGACTTGATTTTGTTTCCCCGACACTCGAACCCTCTCAACTTCATTGCTCGATTTTTGGCAATCTGTTCTTTTGATGTCTGTCTCAGGTTTCACAAAGCGTGCTCTGCCAAGATCAATGGCAAAGGCTTGTTCTCGCGCATCTTGCGCCAACGCCACCAATCCGGATCTCTGAGTTATGACTTCATATTCCTCCATCTGAAACCCGAGATATCGGGTTCGGTCTCCCTATTTCGATGATGACAAGAATCCCCCACTTCTAATGACGATCGCATCGGTTTTGTGGTTGTAGCACTGCTGTAGAACACCATTGGGGGATAGTGAAGAATCTAAGGGACTGCCAATTGAGGATTAACTCATGTCAATCTTTTTGAGGGGGTTTGTGGATGTACCCGAATGGGTACGATTACCATTTGCAAGTACAACGTTTGGTACAGAGAGTTGCTCTTTTGGATTCACATTGGCAGGTTCATTTTGGTCCCAAGTTTCAATCGATGTCGAATGAATACGGTCCACTTTTCCTTGAGCGTATGGACTCGATGTATTAAAAGGGATTACCGCTCACTTTATTTACAGAAGATGTTTATGATAAAAATGATCTAGGTTCGTTCGTCGGGCAGTCACAATCCGAGTTAGTCTCTCTCTTTTCCTACATACTAAACAGCGCATATTCTGATGCTGCAGTAGATATCGTAACCATCGCAGTGTGTTCCACTGTCAGTAACTGTTCCAATGGAGTACGTCGTGATTTTGTAATGAGCCCACGAGTCCGATAAGGCTTTAATCTATTCGTGGTTTCCCTGTGAATCGACACAAGATCTCGCCAGCTAGCATTGCACTACGTTTTATGTTCGGCATTTACTTTCAAAATTGGGTTGTCGATTCCACGNCGATAAGGCTTTAATCTATTCGTGGTTTCCCTGTGAATCGACACAAGATCTCGTCAGCTAGCATTGTACTACGTTTTATGTTCGGCATTTACTTTCAAAATTGGTTTGTCGATTCCACGAGCCTGATCGAGTTGACTTTTGACCTTGTTTCAACTCCACCATTTTGTGTTTGGGAAAGGGGGAGGGAGATCTCTGGCTGATCTATTAGTATGGCAGTAAAAAAGCTTTTGGAAGTGGGTAAAAATGGCCTTGACTCATGATAGAAATACCAGACACGTCGTACCCGTGTCCTTTTTAGTGCTTAATTGCTGCTCATTAATATCCTAATCAAAACATTGAACCACCAAGACAAAGTAGGATCATTAACGCCAATGTCACGTCCAGAAGATCAATCTCTGTCGTTTCATTTTTTTTGAGGAACAGAGTGCGATTTCCTTGTCCTTTTATTCTCTAGCTAGAGGGCAGTAGGAAAATCAATGGCCACAATGAAACCTGACTCAGAACGAGTAGGATGAATGTGTTCACGTATGAGCGTCGGATTTGCTCAATTCCAGCCCTCACACACACACACACATGAGAGCTTCTCCTTGCTCTTTCATCCCCTTCTTTGGGCTCTCCCTCTGATCCTCCTCATTGTATGTACGTACTGAGATGAGCCAGGGTTGTCGGGTTGGGAACAGTAGTCCCTTTCTCGCATCTGATCTCTGGAGAAGGGAGGAGGGAAGTGTGCGGTGCCCACAAAAACCTTTTGATGACGATGATGAGTACCAAAAATTGGCTTATGGATGATGTGGCTGTTGTAATAAGCCCTCTCGTCTCTGTCTTTTGGAGGGCTGAGGGATCAACTATGAAGAGGAAGCTACTTCGTACGTACATGTTTAACATTGCCCGTTTATTTTGTTCCAGGTTCCAACTGAAGTTCTTCCTGAAGTGCAATCAAAATTGTCTCAAGAATGCGGGTAATCCCCGAGACATGCGCCGATTCCAAGTGGCCGTGGGCACGGCTTTCAACTTTGCCCCGCCCGCACTCGTCACCATGTCCGAAAACATGTTCGTCCACAACAACTCAAAACACGGTCGGAAGGGCAAGCGATTGGAAGGCCCCACCGGACTGGAAAGTGAGTCCAATTAAAATGATTGTGTCTTGATCGGATCCCAAATGACTGTCCATGACAAGCGCGAGTGAGCCCATTACGTCGGTTCAATGAGGCGGGAAATAATTGTCACGATGTCAACAAAGTCGTTTCTGGGGATAGATGAAACAGAAAACAGGGGAAAAAGGGGGAAAGTACACTTGAACACAAGTTCTGGAGGTTTCTGTGCTATTTTAATAGCCAAAGACTTTGACCAAATTGTGGTCATGAACGAGTAGGGAGGTTTTCTTCCGGGGTTGGCCGTGCCAAATGTGTGAACATGTGCCAAAATATTATTTCTCCTCACAAAGACCCCCGACTTGGCTCGGCATTCTGGTGGGCCAGCCAGCCACCCCATCCGGAACGACGTCCCCTGCAGTCAATAATGTGCATACTAATAGGACTAATTTACTCCTGCCAGCTTATTTGGACGTCGTGTTCCAGTGTCCCAATAATCCAATTTCGAACGTGGAATGAACAAGGGTCCCCGTTTATTGTCTTAGCTTACACAAAGATCACTTAGTGTAGTATGCTCAGTCGTCTTGGACCTTTAGCCAGTTTTTTTGTGCAAATGTGCTGAGCTTATTGTCCCGTTTGTGAGAGGTCGAAATTAATTCATTTTATATCCTTAGCTGTTCTTTGCTTCGTTGATATACGGGTCTGCAAGTACTAAAATTGCTCTGGCTGGCGCTACCTTTTGGCCGTTGGGCATTCTTTGAACCAATACATAACAACATCTGTTCAAGTTCGGAAATTACCGCGATATTGCATTCAATGAATGCACTACCAAATGCACTTGGCCAATGGCAAACGACACTGCCAGAGAGGAAAGGGTGAAACGGTTTACTGCAAAAGTAATATTTTTTTCAAGGGGAATATATGCGTGACAAGGGTAAAGACGGGGGAACATAAATTTGCCCCATAAAATACTCCCCAGGGCGACTAATTGACAAGTCTTCTAAAAATGCTCTATTCTTCTTCTCCTCCAGATAACTTGTACGGATCTCAGATGACACCCATCATCAAGGCCTTGTCGCCATGTGAGGGTTGGGTATCGGGTGGTCAAATGGCCGTTGTCATTGGTGACAACTTCTTTGAGGGACTTCAGGTGTACTTTGGCAACACTGCGGTCTGGAGTGAATTCATCACGCCCCACGCCCTCAGGGTGAACGTACCTGCTCGTCATTCTACCGGTACCGTGGACGTGACCGTGGGCTTTAAGGGACAGAAGCCCGGCCCCAATCGAATGCCGGTTCGCTTTACGTACATCGCCATCACGGACGCCACCATTGATTACTCCTTCACCCGGTTGGCCAAGATCATTCCACGACATCCCGGCGACCCTGACCGCTTGTCTAAGGACATCATTCTCCGAAGAGCCGCAGACCTGGCCGAGATGGTGTGCCGCTATCCTTATGCCCACCTTGGTGCGGACAACGGAAATGCATTGAATTATCAAGAGGTGGCTGAGGAATATTCCCGAGCCAGCCAACATTCGCCCCGTGCCTATAGTGACCCTGCGACCCCGGTTCCCAGTGTGGTTACCCCAGTGACAAGCTACTCTCACTCCAGCGGAATCAGCACGTCGTCAGCTGCCGGAGGAAACCATCTTTCCGCTCCTCACAATATGGGTACTAGCTGATTTCCTCTTGATACTGAATTTCCAACCTGGCTTAGAATAGTTTGATTTGTCACCGATCTTTTGGTTGCCACAGTATTTGGGATGGTGTTCTTAGAAAGGTGACTCTTCGAGCGTTAGCACTTTGCAGTCTCCTATTTGCAGGCAATGGGAACGGTAGCGGCCTAAGCGGAGTGGGCAGCAACGCTGATGAGGCTGGAGCTGCTGCAGCGGCTGCGGCGGCACACTTGATGCCGCGTGCATTTTCTCGCAAAATCACTGACTTCTACCACAAGGGGATCCAGTGAGGTTTGGCCGCACTTACTTATAGATGTTACTTCGATCGACACCTCGCTTAGCTCCTTCGCTACCGTTCACCCGATTGCACACCCACCCGATCTGCTTCACTTGAATAATCCGTCAGAGCATGCTTTAGTTTTGAACGTAACTGCGGTTCAACCTCATAAGAGACGAGCCGGTCCCTTTTTTTTATGTTGGTCGTTCTCTTCCATCCATGAATGTGCATGTGTGTTTGGCTTCATTTCGTTCATGTTCATTTCATTTCCATTCCATCTAGAGGCTGGTCAGAGCACCCCGTCGCCCATAAGTGCGGCTGATTCGATCACCCCGCCCCCGGGAGTGGTCGATAACCTTGGGTTTGGAGAGCAATCTCCGGCCGTGGTTGCCCACAAGGCCCAATTAGCCACGATGTACCTCAACAACTTGACCGCCGCCGGACACATCCAGCCCCGACGGTCCAATACGATGAGTGCGGAACAGCAAGCTGCGGCCGGCTACTACGGCACCTATCCTTCCCATTATTGGTACTCGAACCCCCCTGGGACAGTGCAATGTTAGTACCCGTTTTTCGTCTGCATGAATTTGGTTCCGTTTGTTCGCCTTAACATGTTGATCCTGGTCCGGAGGTTGACACTGCCGCGATGATTCATCTTGTAGTTTAATCTTGCTTCCAGGAATGACGCCATCCCTCGTGCCAAGCCCGTTTGCGGCCATGACCTCATTCTGTACGGCTCAATCTTACCCACAATTGACCGCATCGGCCAAATGAACTATGAAGAACAGCAATGATGCCACGATCTCTCGACTTGAACGGGCATCTTCGTATGAAACAATTTAGTCTTAGCTCTTTGGTCGCCTTCAGTTTGGAAGGTTATGCAAGCAATGCCTCATCAGTTCTTCATATGTGATCAATCTTTCATTTCCCTGATTTCACCTCGAAAGGTGCAGGTTCATCCATTCAGAGAAATCTTGTTCAAACACGACCAAAGCCCGTCATTTTCTTCTCCGCATACCACTTGTATGTACTCATAACACAACAGTACTACGTATTCTTACTCCCACAGTTCAAAACAGCAAAACCAGAGTGTCGGAAAAATCCCAACGTATTCCACCGCTCCCAAATAATATCTCGTACTTCAGAAATCTCTCGATCGCCCAGATAGGTTAGACCAATCGACCTCTTTATTCCCCATCTTCCTTCAATTCCACCATGATTTCTTCATGCCATTCTCATACTACATACATACTCCTATATATTCCTATCAAATCGCATCACCCCATTATTAACTAGCTCACCTTTAAGTTTAGAACACTACTACAATCTTAGCAATCCGATGGCATCTACAAGACTACAAACTCTGCCAGAGCCTCTCTCTCACTATTTTGAATAATCCGTGAGTTAATCCTCTCATTTCATGTCACTCGGAATTGCATTTCAAGCGAATTTTGTACAGGAACAAATAAACCTATTTTGGAAATCATTTCTATCCTTAGCGTTCCTTTCTACGATCTACATTGCATTAATTTCTCTCTCGACTCGATAGGAAGGTGGTTGGACAAAACTTTTGTCCAATACGATAAATCAACTGACTGGCGTTAAAGCTCTTAAAGTCGAATTTCAGATCATGCATCTTGTAGCGATGACCCCAGAGATGGGTGGATAAGGACTTGGCCTCTAGTTCCTCAATTTTCCGGTCGATCCAATCTTGCGAGTGGCTCTCCACAAACTCCCAGAACTGTTTGGTTCCAATCAACAGGAACTTGTCATTCGAATACCCGTGGATGCCCAAGCATTTGTCTGAAATTGATAATCAATTCAATCGCTATCCAGCCAATCAGAGCTATGTAGCGACCAAAAACACTTGCCAGCTTTGATCGAGGACAAGTGAGTGGATTCTGGGATTTGGCACAGTTTTTGGATGGCCTTTGTGAAGACCAAAGGTCCATTATTAGCCCAACCCTTGGGATCAAAGTTGTTATCTGCAAGCAAAAATCTCTGGCTGTTTTACTCCATCCGAAAAATCAGTCTATGAATGAACAGCGTCGAGCGAGTAAAAAGAACCGCAATTACCCAAGTAATGAAGCGCTTCCTCGATGACAGGATGGCCCACGCGAAACCTGAGAAGTCCGTTGGCGATACTTTCCGAAGTCTCAATGACCACAAAATTCCTGTCTTTCGGCAAGGAACGAATGGACACGGCATCCGAGTCCAAATACGTCCCTCCATAGAGCTTGAGCAATGCCACCCGGAGCACATCACTAAAAGAGGTTGGTCCGATTTATGATGCCCCCTGTTGACGGTTTGGAACCAGGAAAATGGTCCTCAGAGAGGACTCAAGTTTCACTCAAGTTTCATTTACCTAATGTGGAAAACTGGCCAAACGCTCGCCTTGAAACTGTGTTCGTTCAATTTCAGAAATCCGGCCCGATTCATTAACTCATCCAGATGGACCCGTTGAAAGTCGACTTGGGGCAGGGTGGTCCTGAATCGTCTCAGCTGTGGATTCAGATACAAATTTCCGTACACTCGCAGGAGTACGATCTTGTGGTCCATGTTCACGCGGGCGGCCGATTCGATGGCGCACAAGGTCATATCCGACAAATAGTTGTCAGTCGAGGTGTCCAAGAAGAAGATGGAATCTGTAATTTAAGAGAGTTGATGGTGAAGGTTAGGTCTGTTCTTGCACCAAAATGAAGTTGCAGATAACCAAGAAAATCATTCGAACTGACTAGCGAGAACTTAACGTTATATTCCGTCTTCATCTCAATAATGTATTTTCTTTTGTCTCAACAGCGATTTTTATTTTGTATCACAATGTTCGTGAAGTCCATAAGAACCAACCGTCCTTTTCTAATTTTGTTGCTTTTCATATGTCTCCTCTGCTTTGCTTCTGCCTTCTTTATGATCACTCGATTACTTCATGAAAGATTTTCAGAAAGGCAATTTATGGCAAATCTCACAGGCTATATGCTAATAAAACAATGTCAAATGAAATCCTGAACATGAATATATTTCATCAATTAATATTTGACACCATTAGTTACCTGGATCCAGATGGTCGAATTTTTTCAAAATCACTAATTTGGGTTTATCATGGTTGTGCAATACTACTAGTTCTTTGTAAGGTGTGCTTTTCACGATTATCAATAAGGAAAAAACACTGATGCTGAGCAGAATGGTTGTAATTTTGATCAAAATGTCCATCTTGTCCAACTTTTCCGCCACAACTGATGGCCGTTATTGCTTGACCATTATCTATCCTTTCCCATCTTGGATACGATGAGAAACCTATTGATGGGGATAGCAACACGATTTTCCGAAATATTCGCCCTCATTGATTGATTCAATCAATTCATGGCGAGTAAGAATTATTTTTCCTCATTAACAAAGCAAGGGGCATAAGCGTCGTGATATCTAGTACCTATACGTGTTTTATAAGAAAACTTTTTTGATGTTTTCTGTCCACGAAAATTTGAGTTGGGATGATGGGCTGACCGGCAACCTCCAGGAACTTGATCCACTCATAACCTCATTGACCGACGCTCTTTGATTCATTGCAAGAAAAAAATCAACCGTTCCCGCTTCATTCTTGCATCAAAAATGTTTTTCAAGATAATTATCATAATTCAACATTTTTAACGTAGATTTAACCCTCGTGCCTTTTTTGTAGATAATTAGCGCTAGCCACAAATTTTAGACAGTGTCGTTGAAGTTTGCTGATGGTAACCAGCTATTAAATTGGATACGAGCGAACAAGTGAATCGGGCAGTCGAAGGAGAAGTAGTACCCTCAAAGATCCGTTGCTATCTGCGCCAACAACCAATGAAAGTGAGCTCTCCAGGAGCTCAAGGACACTTTCAATTTTCTCCGTTACATTCAGACGAGGAGCGACCAAAATATTTGTTACGTTTTGTCTTGAATTTTTGATTAGACCAACCAAGTGGATTTTCCAGTGGATTTTGAAAAATCATGCACATTAAAGATGTGCGAGTATTCCTTCCGGATGTTTTAGTGTCGAGAGCGTAAACGAGACGAATCTGAGCTTTCAGGTTTCATTTTTATGTAATGGAGGAGAGTCCTTAATTGGCTGATTTTTGGCTCACAAACTGTTTTATTGACAATTTCTTGGAAGGGGTTGTATTACTAATGGAAGAATGGTGGAAAAACAGTTCGAACATTAGTAATAGCAGATAGAAGTATTGGTGGTAACAAAGCAGAGCAACAAAAAGTGACGAGTGGCGAATTCGAGTTCACTAACATTGTACGAACGTCGTTGTTCTAGGATCTTCTTATTGTACAAATTTGTTTCTATGGGCTGGCCAATTAATATTGATGACAGCGGGAAAGTTTTTTTTCTTTTCAAATCAATGTGTTGTATCACAGATTTCCATTAGACTTCAGATCTAATTCGGGCAGAGTGAATAAGCAAAGAGGTGAGGAATCAAAGTCCGATTTCTACTTGGCGGGCATTTATGTAAGCTCAGCTTTTGTACGTGAGTAGTGTTGTAATCATGGAAAGGATAGATTCTGTTCAAAATGGCTAATGGGCATGCAGATTTCGAGGAGGGAAGGGGCAACAAGAATTGTAGGCGTGTGGAGGCAGAGGTTAAGATGACAACGCGTGTGTTGATATGCAACAGATTTCCATTGATATTTTCCATTTCGGTTTCAGAATCGTTTCGAGATTCCACGTTCTTTGGTTGATCCTTCGTTGGCATTTTGGTATTGGCAATTAGTAGTAAACATACTTTCAGGTGAGAGCAAAAGGATTCACCATCCCTGGCATTAAACTGGACATTCCTGTAAAAATAGAAACAAACATATATTTGTGTTGACGACATTCATTTTATAGTAATCCGTGGGCAGAACTAGGTCAATATTAGTAAGGAAATCTGAGGATCGGAGTTAGTTGAACGCGGTGCTCATGCCATGAAATGTTCACCAAGTGGTACTTGGTTGTCGATCAGGTTTTGGGTTGAATGCACAACAATACGCCCTTACTCCAGTTTGCGGTTTATTTGCGGTCTCAAAATTGAGAATGAAAGGCAGACCAGTTGCAATTTGGAAATTGGCTCAAATACGAATGGAACGGGTACACAACACCTAAAATATCAAAAAAATCAAGCAACTGCTATCCGAAAGTCTGTGCTCTCTTTTGAAGTTTGCAAAAGCCTATTCATCGCGAAAAAGAAACTAAATATCGGAACCATCTTTTATACTCTCAGCAACCTCCATCACTTTTGCTGAATCAACTATGAAACTATAAGTTCAAGACTCACTTGACGAGGCTTGGAACAAGGAATGATTGTAGTGAGAGGCCGCAGCCGTGGCCATGGAGACGCTTGCGTTACCAGCCGCACTCGAGAAAGTGGACAGACTGGTTGCGTTCATGGCCGTGGTTGGGGTAGCAACAGAAGCCACTGTGGTAGGTGTGTTGGTTCGAGGGACCAAACCTTCTGAACCATTGGCCGAGGATGAGTTGCAGTCCGACGGGGACGTCGAATGGGTGTTCCGTCCGCTACTGTTGCTGTGGTTGGTGGCTATGGGATTGAGAAGTCGGTGGGTGTGGCTCAGGGCTTGATGAGTGGGGGCGGTGACGGATTGGTGGTATTGGTGGTAGGATTGGACACATAGTGGATCATCTAGAAGAAGAATCCTACAAATAGAATCACCACATATCACACAATTACAAACCGCTCAGAAGGCATGCGTCGCAGCCATTGATCAGAATCTTGAATGAGGCATTACCTTCAGACCATTGTCCGTTGACGGTGGAGTCTGTGACTGCCAATTGACCGGTATACGAATTGAAGCCATGATGCATAACCGATTGTTGGGATGGAGATCGAGGACTTGTGGCTGCGGAAAGTGCGGCCAATTGATTGTTCCTAGGCATTGAATAGAGCGCCTCTGCCAGGTCAGCGGCACGCTTCAGGACTATTTCTTTGGGCAGTTTCTCTGGATCTCCAGGATGGCGTGGAACCAACTTCCCGAGGCGATGGAACCCGTAGTCAATGTTTGGTTCAGTCAGAGCTAAGGTGTGATTGTTTGATTGATTGACAAAATAAATTGGTTTCAATCCAATCATTCCGAGCAATACTCACACACGTATACGAAGCGTCCAGGGGCCCCGCGGCAGAACTGTTTGCTTTTGAAGCTCAGAGTGACCTCAACCACTCCTGGGATGTGACGAGGTGGGGTTTGAACTCGAATGGCGTGTGACGTGACTAACTCGCTCCAAACCAACATGGTACCAAAAACAACCTGCAAAAAAAGGAAATGTCTTTTAGATATGGTTATCCACCTTGATCGAGCCGAAGGTCCAATTAGTTTGTTGATGATTAAAATATTATGCAAGGATGATACAGCTTTTTTAACAGGCCTGAGAGTAGCAGAAATGTACCTGTAACCCATCGAAGAAGTTGTCGCCAATGATAATGACTGTGGATCCCCCTGTGGTCCAGCCTTCGCTGGGTGATATTGCTTTGATACAAGGGATGGCAGATGTGGGATAGAGACCAGGGTAAAGTGCTGGAAAGGAAATGGAGAAATGGAGAAATGGAAACGAGTGGATCAAATTAGAGCGTCCTGATCTCGCTCAGTCTTCGTCTCGGTGAATTAAGTCTCAATCAAGAAAGTGGGCTGAAGAAGTTCCCAAATTGAGAATCAATCAACAGTCATTCAAGCTTCTTGCCAAAGTTCGAAATGTCAGTCAAAGCAAAGTTTTAAAGCTCGTTTCATTTCCCCTTTTCGATCAATTACAACGAATTGAAAGATTTCTTTTTAATCAAAATGAATGTATTTTTTTTCTACTCCCGTTTCAAATCAGCTCATATCCCACCCTTCGGAAGTTCCACACTTCCCAGGTCAGGGTTGCCAAATGGATGATGCTGTACCCACTTTGACTTGTGCCCTCCGCGCTCGCTCGAGCGTTTTCAATCAAAAAATTGTGAATTCCCTGGTGAGATTTGAAAAGCCGCTCTCGCAATGAAAAGCAAGTTCGGCGGATCCATTTTCCCGGAAACATGATCCTCCAAGGATCGTCAAACCATAAGCAATAAATCAGCAATTCCATCTAAAGGCAGGCCATTTGGTTCCTGGAATCATAATTCATATCCTGCCTCGATCCGCTCGGTTTCGTTTCTCGCAATGGCACAAACATGGACATCATTTGAATCCACATGAAAGTTAGAACGTGCCGAGAAACGTTGCCTTATTTATCTGAAGAAGCTATCTATCCGCTCATGATTTTATCACCACGACCATGAATCATTTCTTGAGCTCATCATTTCTCCAACATCCAATTATTTTTGGTCATTTCCTCCCTACTTCATCGCTTTCTTCTCCAGTTGCCCTCTGCAATGTTCTCATTCTTCATAGGGTTCTCGTCATAGAGAAGTGTCACTATCTCAAAACATACCCCACTCATTTTGCAGAACCAGCGCTCAAATCCTTCAGCCAATTGCCAAAGGTGCTTGCCGTCGAAAAGTCTTACATGAACGCGCACCTTCGTGGAGTTCAAGTTCTCTACACGAAGCCCTCTAAGTGTGTTCGCCCCTTTTTGAGCTAGCTCATTGCTGCGCTCGCTTGCTCATTCTCTTCATCGTTCGCTCTATCTTTTAGCTAAGAAGACGCCAGTAAACTGGCTTTTTTCCCCTTGCCCACAACAAGATGCGTAGCTTGACTATGATTGAGAGACCACGGTAATGTCTTGATACTGGACTGATTCTTGAGGGTCGAATGAGGATGAGCATTGACCATAGAATAATACAATTTCACTCTTTCCTATTCCTCCATTGTAGTACTATAGCCCACATTCGACCCTAGTGGCCTATCCCCGCTTGGCTTTTCGAGCTCCACTCAGTCCCACCCAAAAGTGGGACTCGTTCGATTGGTTCGCCCTCCTGTTGCTAAAAGATAATTCCGACTCAGAGAGCGAGTAATAAGGCACCAAGAATTGGATTAGCCTTGTTCTCAAGTAGATCCAAAGTGATCCATTTGGCCAACATGAGAGCCAGAAGAGAGCAGAAGGGAGCGGGGCTAATTCTATTTACCTCGCCCGAGCCAAACAACAGATGCTCCACTGCTCGATCTCAAGCGATGACAAAATAGTGTCTCTTCTTCAGCTAGGAACCTTCTCCTCAGCAGACGCAGGAGCCTCTCCATCCATCCTGTCAATTGAGTGCCTCGATTATTCCGGCTTGGAGGGTAAATAAATGGGAACAGGATGAGCAGTGAGCGTTAGCTGTCAGTGGTCACATTTTCTTGAGTCGCCGTCGACAGTTTTTTGATAATGACATGTCCCTCAGTGTACATGTCAATATCGCCCTTGGGAGGATCGAAGAGGGACCCAGTGACTGGATCAGTCTAGCTCTCTCTCTCTCTTTTTACACTCACACAGGCGTACAAGCACTGAGGCTGGAGCTGGAACAGGGGGGGGGGGCTCTCTTGGGCCAGCTTACTTTATACACTATCTGGTTAAGGCAACTCAAAGTCGGCCTCCTCGGTGGCAGCTTGCAAGGTCGAACGAATGATATGACAGAAGCCCCCGAGGACGAATCAAAGCACAAAGCTCAAGGTAAAATCACCAGAGAGCACTTAGAGATGGGCGAGATAGAATTATTGCTGTGACATGTTCAGATTTGTTTCTTTTTTTTGTCGTGGAAAAGGAACATGGGAAAGTTCGACGTAGACCCGCCCAACGAATGAGGAGCACAATGACAATTCTCTTGCCAGATTAAATTCGTGGGGGTGGTTGGTTCGTGCAATCCTCTTTCCTTTGTCAAAGCGATCTCAATTTCAAGAGAAGGTTTCCTTGAGCGTGAAACAACCAGATTTCCCCCAATTTGAGGTTGAGGCGAGAGCAGCCAGCAATAGGGAACGAGTGAGATTGTGTCAAGTTTGGGTCTTGGTGGTTGCCAACAAGATTGAGGATTGAAATTGAGTGAGAGGACTAAATTTAAACAACTTGAGTGCCTCGCTCTTCCTCTTTCTCCAACTCGATCCTCAATCCTCGATGCTCTTGCTGCTGCATCAACAGGTTGGCAACAAAGACGAGAAGACACTTCCATCTCCAACTTTGGAAATTGGATGAGAAGATCCGAGTGTGACATGATTGTCGTTGGAAGGAAATCAACGCCAACAACATAATGATGAACTTCGTTGCCCTTACCTTCAGTCGGATCGAGTCGTTTGACTCGACGTCCATGTTTGGAGTTGTTGTGGACGAACATGTTATCGGACACCGCCAACAGGTTGCCCTCCACACTCGGAACCAGTGATATTACCACCTGTAAAGGGATGATTGCCATTTGAAGTACTTGTCTGTACATAGAGTAAGCTCTTTCGATTCACAGGAGTTTGACATCATTTCAATATGTATGGCATGGGGAGCCAAAGCTGTCAGACGAAACGTGACAGATCATTTTCAAGAATGGACAAATGGCATTGCCACCCACATGAAACGTTTACGTGTACCCGTTTCGTGGCCATACAATGCATTCTGGTGTCTGGACTTGAATTCCCGTCCGTCCCCCTAGTGGACGATTTTGGCCCCACACAGATCCTCATTGGACGATACAATGCAGTACAGCCAGTAGCACTCACCTGGAATCGCCTCATGTCTCTTGGGTTTCCGGCATTTTTGAGGCAGTTTTGATTACATTTCAGGAAGAACTTGAGGAAGAACCTGGAACACAAAACAGACCCGTTTGTATTTGACTTTGATGGACCATCCGTTCCAGCCTGACCATTCATCAGTCTAATTAATATGCCCTGATTTTCATTTCAAACAATCGAGTCATTTCCACTCGAGCCTCTCAATCTGGTGAGTTCAATTGGGCTTCCATGAACGGACGGAGATCGGTAGGTTTTCTCGGTTTTAGTCAGGGGTGCCAAATTACTACCTCGGATCCCGAGGGACATTGAAATTGATGAGTCAGGCTGTTGTTCGACTCTGTTTCTCCTCCTTCTCCTCCTTCCTCTGCTTTTACTACACAAATCCCGTCTGGGTTTGGTGTACATTCTAGGTACTATGACGACTTCTACACCTTCTTTTCTCCCCGAGTGTTGGCAACAAATGGAACTGTACGAAGAGCGAGAAATGCACCAGCACCAAATCATATGATGTGTATGGAGTCGTATATGAACAGAACAGGAGTTCAATGTGTATAAGGGTAGGGCTACTCCCAATCGTATTGGCAAACAATTGCCAGGGATTGAAGTCTGGAAACTGGAAATCACGTAGTGGTGGGTCCTGCTCATCGACTAAGAAGAGACTCGAGTGGAACACCAAGATCATTTCAAATCCAATTGAAGCTTTTCATCAGACTTCATCACTTATTTACTCTGGCGGTTCCTCCTTCTTGGATCCGGCAAAAAGGGTGGAAACTTGTTCCCGATCAAATGAGGAGGCTTCCACCACCAAGACTACTCAGATTGCCAATGGTGGTCCTTCCTTGTGGTAAAAATGAAGGGATATCTAGATTTCGTTGGCACGGGTCAATTTGTTGGGTTGGCAAATCAACTCAATTTTCGATGTCTGATTACCGCATGGTAGAAGCATTTTCTTGGTTTGCGTCAATCAGGACTGTCGAATCCAGGTGGATCGAAGTATCCGTTCAAAATTCTAAAAGCAACATCATTGCAGATTGGAGCAAGAAAAGATTTCTTTCCTCTTCTTCTGAAGATTGGGGAAATGGAAGACGCATCCAAAGAAGACCACGACAACGATCTGTTGATGGGGATTTGGAGCTCGAGGGCGGAGAAAACTAATTGATCGAAGCCTCAACATTCATTATTAACAATTAGAAGGGGAGATTCGAAGGAGGAAAGATGAACATCCTCGTCTCCGTACTTTCCTCGGCTCAAAGTTCTTCCAAATCGCCTTGACACGAGCCCTTTGAATAATTTTCCCAGGCTCATGACTGATCTAAAGCAACTGGCACGACATATGGACCATCATCACCTTTTGGGATTGCATCCCAAGAGCAGATTATCCCTTTAAGACGAATGGCTTCAAATCCAGTTTTTTTGCCCTAAACCCTGAAAATTACTTTGTTCTTCTGTTCTGCCGGGCTTGATGATCCAGGGTGACCAATTCCCTGCAGATTTAGCCAAACTGATGATTGTTCCCGCTTCTGGAGACAGACGCCACGCGAAGCACAATTAATGATCGTGCAGTTCAGTATGTTCTAGGGGGATGGATGGATGGGATGGGTGCATGGGCAGGCAAGTTGAAGACAGTCTCACCATCCGTGAGCCCAACAAACCAGGCCACGCTGAAGGGGAAAGAAAGACAGAGAGAGAGAGAGAGAAAGATCCATGGAATTTTTCGACATATTTCAGAGAGAAAATTTCCTCGTACTGGCCAATTAGTCAGACATTGGCGCTCCTGTCCAGTCTGTCTCAAGCTTAAACACCCACGCTTGCGTTCAAATTTCGGACATCTCGGGTGGGAACATTGTTTCCAAGGAGGGACATTCATTCGCTCCAAGGGTCGTAGGGGGCCAATGTTGTTTCATAAATGCTATTAGGCAATGGAGGGTAATTGCCAATTCAGGTCTTGGAGAGCCATCTCACCCCAAGAATTCGCCGCAATGCTTGTCCAACTTTTGAGTGTCAGGACCTTTCTATTCCTTGTGAAAACATAAACTTCCGCTCAACTCTGACACCTTAAAAGCTTTCCGCGCAGTTTGAATTCCTTTGGACTTATTTTTTTTCTCCCAAGATTCGACAGACTCAGGTTCATTTTTGCACCAATCTAAAAACATTGTAAACGAGCAAAACTCAAATCCAGTCACAACTACATAAAGCTGGAGCAAGAGTACTTTACATTTATACACACACGCACCTTGTATGTTGGAGGATCTCGTGGGAATTCATGGAACAAGATCTCCTTCATCCATTTCAAAAAGAAGGAGACACATGAGCCCAGCAGGAACACTCGGTATTATCTAATTGTCGATTCTTTGACCATTTCAAGAGTTACTTTCAACTTTTTAGCGCTCGCAACTGGACCCGACCAATCATTGGGGAATAGATAGTAGCAGAAGAAAGGGTCGTATTTTGGGAGATGTGTCCCCTTGGCGAGTCCCATATCTCAGCACCCTTTACAAATGGCTCGAATTTACTCAATTCACTGTGTCCTCACTCGTCGCCAGCCAAAACACACCATATCCCGGGTCTCAAAGAAAATTTGTCCAGAGCTTCTTATGGACAAATGTTGAATTCAAAAAGTCTCCTTTCGGTGTTCAATTACCAATAGTTTTTGCTTTTACGGACGATCCGTTGACAGAAGAGGGAGGAGGTTGGAGCACAAGAGGAGCCAAATGAAAACGCATTACACGCATAGCAAGTTCAGTAGCTAGCGATATGGTTGTTTTGGGTTGGGCTTTGAATATTTCATGGGTTCTTTTGTCCTACGCGAGATCCATGAAATATATCTGAGCTATGGTAATGAGCTGCTTGCCAGTCTCATTAAGACCATATTTTCCGGACTATTTTGACTGGGGGAAGTTCTGGGCATATATGCAGCACGTCGCGAAAGTTTCAATCTCAATTGGTGCCCGTAAAATGTATCACAAATACACGTGGCCGACTTCAACAAAGAAGGTGAAAAGGTGATTGAGCCATAAACGCTGAAGAGCATTCGGAAGTTATTCCGGGATGGCCAATTAGCGAAATGGGAGCATCTCACCATTCTAATCACATCCAACGAAAATGGATATTTCGTGTGACGTCACAGCAACGTTTCCAAGAACAAATGAGCATTCTCTGTAAAACAGTCAATTGAAACAACTTTTGGCACTGACTGTCCCTCTTTGTTTGCTCCCAACCAAACAAGATGTACTAGAGGCATATGTGAAGCATCCTTTATGTGTTTTTCGAGAGTTGAGCCAATGAAAACGAGTGCACATTGAGCACTATTACGAGACGTGTTCTTCCCTGTTTCCTTGTCCATTTCCATTGCTCCGTCTGAGAATGGACGGAACGTAATTTAGATCGATATGTTAATGAGGTTGGACAAGACAAAGAAGTACTGGATTTGGATTGCATCCTCGAATCTCTCGGCACACCTTGGAATCCTTCAACGCGACAAATTGATCACGAGCCTCTAACCCCAAAGCATGGAATATGAAAGTGAATAATAAAAGAGCCACCCAAACACACATTATTTCAGGCTCATTAAAAATGGTGCCAATGGGTTCGTTAGGGACCACTGATAAGAAGACTAGTTTCATACGTGAGGGAGCACTAAGTGTACGTACGACAAGGGGGGAGTGATGGTTGGTGATGATGAACCCTCCCAAAGAGTCGAACTATCTGAGGCCAAGTTGTTGGCTGTGTTTGACAAAACCCTTTGAAAATCATCATTAAGAGGAGTCAACGCATGTAATGATATCTTCTCCCTGAGGATCACGGGGATGGCATTTGGCACCTGCCATGAGGTTTGGAACATCATCCCACCATCAGACAGGGGCTCCAGAGCATAACACACGAGCTCAGATGATTCCTATGCAGCCAATGGGTGGATGGAGGGAAATGAATGAGAGGACCAACACGGGTTAATTGTGATTTAAAATTTTCCATCCTCCTCTCCTTTGAAAAGTTTGGGGATGTAAATTTTAATTAGAACCGTAATTTGAAAGCACCTCCAGGGAGGGCTTGACATCTCTCACGTGGTTAGTTGGTAGCTTGGTAGTTTGGAGAGCCTATGGTTGGGTTTACCAGGATAAACCCTTCTATTTTTTGTGAACCACTTTCCACACTTGATTAAAGGCAATGAAGTGCCAGGAAAGTTGGCATCGTTTGAATTTTCAATGAGAAGGGGTGGATTGAAAAGTGCATTCATCAACATTGACAGATGCCCTTTTGACATTGGTTGATTTCCTCATTGTTTCTCTTGGTGGCGTCGCTCGTGTCACGCGTGTCAATCACCTCTCTTTCAATTGAGTGAGATTTTGCGCCAATTCCTCAAGAACGAGAGCGATGACCAATCACCACTCTACCTACTATCACTACAGGAAACAACCTATTTGAAGAACATCGCCAAGATTATAAAATGGACTCGAGCTCATAACCTAATCAGTTCGATATTGATCTTTGGTCAGTGAACATCTCCATATTTCAACCTCCCACACTCCCCGACACTATGAAGATCCAATCTATTGTCTCGTTGGTGGTCTTCTTCGACCTCATAGGTCACCAAATCCAAGGGACCTTAGCACAAACTGATCTCGAAGTGGACGTTCTCAAGGATTCTTCCATCCCTCAAACCATCGAGGCCGAAGCTCCCATGGAGGAAGTGGTTGAGAAGCTTCCCATGTGGTATGACGATTTAATACCCGAAATCACCGAGATGTAAGTGACCAAGGGGTGTTCATTTTTCGTGTATCTTATTCCTCTGATCCTAACCAAGTCGTTTCTTTCTTTTATAGGGACATTCTTCGCTTTTGCTTGTGCATTCTGTTACTTCTTGTCATTATTGGAATGATCTACAAAAGGGCTTGCGAATTGCGCATATACTATCAACTAATTGAAGATTTTCAAATCAAGCCATCGGACTTCAACCGCAACAACCTCTTGGACAACGTCGATGAAGACTACCGCCCCATTCTGAGCATGATCAACGACGTCGAGTTCAATGGCGAGGACTTCGAGAATGTCGTCCAGATGTATCGGCAGGCCTGCCAAAACCGGATGAGAAGGGGTAACGTCACCAATCACCCCCGACAACCTGAACGATCTCACGGATGATATCACTTTCTAATACTAATCTGATAATGATCATGCATGTTTGTAAACGCACTGTTTGTAAATCTTTAAGCAAATAAATCCAGCGCTGTCGAACTAAATCAATGGGTTCTGATTTTTTTAAAATGTAATAGAGCTTTATAGAAGGATTCTCAAGAAACGGTACATTGTCGTATTCACACAAGCTTTTGAATGATTGTGCAAAAGACAATCATGAAATATCTGCTCACTTGGCCTTTCATTTGATATTGGAAGGCTGATGCAAACTAAGGAAATGATAATTGACTTGACTATGTGGGTGGGCTTAACCCTCGCACACTAGCGCCAAGGTCCCATGTAATATGCATGCCTATCCGTTCGGTTTTTTTTTATATATATGTTTATCCTTGACTACTTTTGCTGTACCACCAATAACCTATGCGAAAAAAGGAATTAGTGTATCCGAGAGGTCTAAGAGGCAGCGTGAATAAGGTAAGAATCTTCTCCACAGGTTTGAGGAATTCAAACATCGGTGCCGGAAGTAAATACATGAAGAATCAAGTTTTTTTAAGCCTAAGAACCAAATGAAAGGGGCCAATAGATGTATCATAATGGCCGATTTTGAAATTACATCTTCCATATTTCGAACTTTTAACTATGATCGTTGCCAATTAGTGTCCCTTTTAGTACATTCCGCGGAAAAAAACATTCAAAAAAGAATAACCGAAATGGAGCAACCTTGACCGATTAAATAATATCAAATAGCATCGAGTTCCCATACATAGTTTGTTTGCTCGTTATTTATTTCACGCCACCTTCTTATTGATTTTGATGGTCGAATGACGAGTTTATTGTTCAATGAGAATCGATTTAAAAAGCTGAATTTGAAACACTGTGGATAATGAAGGTGAAAAAAATTGAGATTAAAGCACAATATCTGCCAGAAAGCTGGCATATTTACCATTAGACAACCAACCTCTCATTCAAAAATCTTTCATACTTGCAGGTAATAAAGAATCTATAGATTGATTTTTTTTTCTTCAGTGATTACTCCAAATTCAGAAAGAAGGGCTCCAGTTAGAGTCTGTTCCTCAGGATTTGCAGATTCAAACCCCAAGAGACTGTGAAAAATTGACAATGAACACGTGGTCCTAGAATCGCCAACGTTAAGAAAATGGAAATTTGGCGCAATCCCATGGACAACGAGGGCAACCATCTCCACAACCATGGCAAAATTAACCTAAGCGAAGAACATCACCAACAGTTTAAAAGGGGACTCGATCTCAACATTTGATCAGTTCAACATTGATTCTTGATCAGAAATCAACCCCGATCCCCATTGCCAACATGAAGATTCGAATCATTTTCCATTTGATGGCTCTGCTGTACGTCATAATGTGCCAGACCCTTCAGCTCAAGGCTGCTCAACGTAGCCTTGCTTTGAACACGCCTGACAATAACTCCAAACTCCAGGATAACGAAGATGAAGCGATCCTACGAAAAGTCATTAAGGTCCCCTTCAGGTCCCATGACACTATTTTGGCAGACCTAAGCGATGTGTAAGTAAAAAATATGCGAAATACTCTAATCTTTGCACGTTGCCGATTTCAACCATTCTTTTCTCTGTCAGGAATGTGATTTGCCTCATCTTTTGCTTGGTGACATCCATGTCATTGTGCACGCTGGGTTACCATTGTATTCGGATCGTTAACGTCCTAAGCCGGCTAAACGCGAAGTATAAAGTGGTGCCAAAGACATATCTTCAAGCAATTAGAAACATCTTCGACAGCCCGTACGAAGACTATTTCGTCTTGGACGAGGACCAAACCGATATCAGTGATGAAGACTATGAAATCGCGTTGAGGATGCACCTTGAGGCTGTTGAAAATTTACGTTGGTGAATAACCAACCGCGCGGATAATGTCACTCAAGATGACAACAATATTCTGACCCCTTCAATTGTCGCATTTCGCATGCTAGTGCAATAAACCGTTTCGAAAATATATGTTCTCAAAACAATTTCACTCTGTAGATGTTAAGTACCATCACAGTAGAAGCTAGACAGAGAGAGAGGGGTTTAAATGGGCACTACTGATAGTACAGTACCTAGGGGATTTTGAACCCAAAACGACGCCAAGATTGTAGCATTTGCGTCCCCTACGATACTGTTGCAAACCAGGAAGCGGACCGAGATTGTGGGAAAGGGGTCCTCTTGCTACCAACAAACGCTCGTATCATAACAAGGGCAAGGGTAGCCCTTTTAGTTGTTTTGACCCACGAGACCAATAGAAGATTAGAAGGAAAAGCTGGACGCCTTCAGTTGAATTTTGACTTCCATTGGGGAGAGACCTCTTTTAGCAATAACAATGCAGAGCGTGCTCATGATTTTGTTTCTCGTGGCTATTTGGCCTTGTGAAGGATCGCCTTCAACAGCGGAGATATTCAAGAGAGTGAAGGTCAGCCATCAGAACTTGTGTAATGACCTTGACGAGGAGCGGAAAACCTGCGAGACTGACCTCTTTGCCAAAAGCTTCGAGACGAGTCCCTATTCGTGCGAATTCCTCCTCCAAGTCTTAAATTGCTCCCGGCCTTGGCTAAGAAACTTTTGTGTGGAAGACCCGAGGCTCTCGCAAATCCAGCAACGAACCTATCTGATTTTCAAGATGAAGGACCAATACCCCGAGTTCGAGAGTTGCGTACCCAGTTCCGAGAAAGAAGGGTGTGTGGCGAATCAAGTAATGGTTGAGGCCAGGAATGGCACAAAAGATCCATTGACAGGTATCGAACTCAAGAAGAATTTCACCGGTTTGGCTCTGGCCTGCAACGATCGGGTGACTCGGGTCGCTGACAACTTGTCGCTCTACCTTGAGCATGCCTGGTAAGTGTTGCCGTTTTTACCCTCTTGAAGCCATATTTTCCTAATCGACGTGATCTTTTCTCTCTCTCTAGGAACATGAGCATGTTCAGCCAATCCCTCGCGGTATTTTTCTTCGGCTTGGTCCTATTCAAACGTTCGGCTAAGATGTTCGAGAAGAAGTGGTCCTTGAAAGTCACGGAGGACTGCATGGCCCGGAAAATCGTGGCCAACGCAAAGAAACAAGACATGGATATGCGAAAATCAACCTTGCTCTTCCGAGACATTTCTGTGAACTCGTAAATCGATGCTACATTAGGCAATAAAAATCCTCGTGTTGATTCTCTCTCACTGCCGAGTGTCTGGTATTGATAAGCTAGGATTTGCCTACTGGCCCATAAAAGCCTTTGGGAGTGAATTGCACAGTCGAATACTTTCGGTAATCCTGTCGCGAAGTGATGTAATGTGTAGCGATTAAACGTCAAACGATGAGAAGCCTCATTCTGACGTGTAGTACAATATTTGACAATGGTTAGCGGGACGAAAACGAAATCACCCCGAGGCTAGTCGAAGCCTTGAATTGAAGCTCAATCGGTTACTTACTGATAACGAAAGTTGCGCTCCTGGAACAGAACGAACATTGTAAATGCAGGGTAATATAACGAAAGCAGGAGAAAATTATCTCGGGGACTTTGGCATTCTCCAAGGTGCAATCAACACCACTTCCAACGTTAGTTTTTTGCGAGAGATTCTCAAATGTGGTAGTGCGCCCCAAACAATGTGGCATACCTGATGCGAGTATTTGAACGTGTTCGCTACCCATGATAAAAGTTATCGTATCCGGAGGGGAGCCAAAAAAAATCTACCTCTCATTGTACAACAACGGTGTGCCCGAGAGACTGATCAGATTAGTTCGCTTAAAGCAGGAGCTCGAGAAACTCGGATGTGTCAAGTTTGAGATCAAATCAAATAAGAAATTTACAAGCCACCCGCTTCCTGATCCCAACTAACCTAAAACTTGGCCTCCTGCCTGCTGGTATTACGTCTGTTTGGTCTCATTCTGCCTGGTTCATGCGAATTGAGAGGACCCAGTCACCATCCAGGACCCATGTCAAATGATTCACAAACAAGAAGTTTCTTACTCACTTTGTGTTCGTGTACTGGAAGAAGAAGAAGAAGAAGAAGCAGGAGTAGTAGGAGACTCCAAGTCTGGGAAAAGTTCCCTTGTCCTCCTCCATCCAGCTTTAAACTCCCTTGAGATAAACCCGACAACAAAGACTGGAACCAACGACAACGGTCTTTCGGATCATCTTGGCTTGGAACTACGTACACAAGTTCCACACTTGCACACACTCGCACAAATAGTATGAAGCAATAAGGATATACTGGAACAACAAGCCATAAAGACGATTTTGTTGAACAAATAATGAGGGAACACGACAAGTCCTCCTCAAAGTTTGGACGAGAATAATAAAGCGAAAACAAATTTGTCCAAACTTTCTTAGCAGAGGGAGAGAGGACTACCTCCTAACGTGTCATTTGTTCCCGTTGGATCAAAGAGCCTCATTTCCATTTGAGTGAAACCCCGTATTCCAATCTATCTCGTGTCCAAAAGCGTAATCCTCTTCGGGTTCCAGCGCATTCAAACCAAGTGCGCGTTCAGAGTATGCCAAAAGCGGTTGATACATAATAATGAATTATTAATCGCCTTTTTTGCCCCCGAGCGTGCAGGCCAGCCATTTTGATTTCGGGTCAATATTGCCATTGTAAACGTGACCCAAGTTTTATGTTCCAGGTTAAAACGAATCCGAGAACCTCGAACTCGAAGCGGCCGAGGGTTCTAATCCAATTTCAAGAATGGATTTCAAAGATTAAATTCGTTGCCGTGCATCTTGTCGATTTCTCCCCTTTTTTTCGAGGGAACCTGGAACATCGAGAGCCCGGTCCATATAAAGAGAAGACTTGTTTAGGGGCATTTTAGGGATGTCCATTTGAAAGGCAGAGTCAGGCAGGCATTATTCAATCTGACAGAAGTTTGGCTCTTTGTGACGATCGTCTCTCTGGGGAACATTTTTGTCAAAGGGGAACCAAGATTTTTCTTATCTTGGACCCACATCCGGAACGTCCACTATAGATGTCTTGGAGGCAGGGACGCGTTCCAACCTGTCCCGATCTAGCATTGGATCCCCTCGAGAACCACCCCCAAAGCATCCCATATCCCTGTCAAACAAGTCGACTCGTTTGAAGGATGCAAATCAAGAGCGTCACTCTTCCTGATCCTAGAATTTTATCCAAAAAAATGCTAGTTCCACTCGTGACTCTACCACTTATCTGTCTGTAGTAGAAAAATTCCTCGATGCCAAAGACAAAGCCTATTTATGTACTGTATCTCGTCTAAGGCCTCGGATATGATTTGGTTTGTATCCAAGTTTGCACATCAGGAGTGATTGAATGGAACGAGCTGTCCGCCTCAAATGTGGGACCCATTCAACAAAGAGGAACGAGGAAGTGACGATGCGATCCCAATGGGAAAATTCACTCCATCTCAAGGGAAAATGCGAGAATCATGTACTTGTCAATCCCAAATAAAGCGACTCTCCCCGACTCACTCCCAACACTCGTGGATGGATCTAAAGCCACAATGATCAACCCTCAGGATTACGAACCCAACGAGACGGTCGAAAATTGCAGACTCATTGGATGGCTGACCCTGAATTGGCCATAACGTTGCCACTTGGAAGGGGAAGAGAGCCATACATGGCTTGCACCTGTACGGTCGGTATCTGCGGCCGAAATCCTTGGAATGATATTAATCATGCAATTATTGTACCATAAAAGCACTCTGACCGGCTGACGCCCCTTGGCGATAATAATAAACCCCTCTCGTTCTCCGACTCTAAAACGACCCCTGAGCACGTTCTCAACTTGAAGCATAGATGTATAAACTCTTCAGCTAGTGACTTCTAAGTGCAGAAGGTGTTATTGCTATTTGCCTCTGTGTAAACTGATAGGAATCGGAAATTGAGTCTTAGTTTGGATGACAGGTGTCATGCTTGTAGCGGATGGTCCAAATCACCGAGGATGGCCTCATCATATATTTCGGTACATAGGTCTTGTAAATTGCGCATTATGATGACTATCTCTCCTTGGTCTGACTACGAAATGACTTAGCATAAAGGCTAAAGAAAAAGCCATGCTTTTTGTATTCAAACTCACCGGTCAATAACAACAGGGTCCGAGGGCGTTTCGTTTCGGTTTCCACACGATTTCTTCTCACAACATCGGCTGAAAGAAGAAGAGAAAAGAGCCCAAAATCATTGACCATTCGAACAAAGAGGAAAAGGGAGGAGGGTAGTCAGTCAGTTAGTTGCCCCTGGATGTTTGGCAGTTACTTGAAAGGATCTTTCTTTTTTCGTGTCCTTCCTGGTCGGGATTTTCGACAGGAGTCCAGCCATTGACTAGAGCTCGTCCGAGGACATTAGGAATTCGTTTAAATACCACCGTTGTTGATGACTGATTTCACCGGCAATTAAATGACCTTTTTGCGGTGACGAGGTGCTAATGACGTCCCAACCCTTCTTTGTCCGTCTCAGTGGGTGATCAATTAAGTGAAAAATTTCTACTAGGGTCGAAGAACTGTCCCAGAGCCCTGGGATCGTGAGTGAAGTTGAAGCGAGCGAGCACCGGTGTCCTCAAAGAAATGTGTCAATGAGCGAAACTAATTCGTCAATGATTTACAATCAATTAAGCGATCTGTTTCCAACAGGCTGGAGGAAAATCTTCGGAGCTCGAGCACTCATTTACGACAATGAGCAGTGAAGTTGAGCTCACTGGACATTGGCTTTTGGCCCTCTCGTCGTCCTCAGGTGGTTTATGACAACATCTCCACGAACGACAACAATAACAACTACCTCAACCAAGAGGACCAAACGAGACGAGGGGGAGAGCGGTGCCAAATTTCTTTTACAATGGGTCAAACCCTCTTCACCTCGGTATTGTCCAACCTGAAGACGACTGAGACCGATTGAGAGTGACCATCCATCCATCCATTCATCCATCTAGCTTTTCCAACCCATCGCGTCTCACACAAATGCCTCCAGCCGTCTCGCACCGAATCGCGAAATGATAACATTTTTTTCGAACCCGGATCTATAACGCCTTCCTAATCATTTACGCACATTGGGTCGAGAGTAATCTACAACTTCATTTCAATTCGTGTCTGAACCCAAGCATGTTCCAAAAGAAAAGAGTAGTTCCACAATGATTACAAAAAAATGAAATACTGCTAAAGAACCGAACTCGATTGGTGTCTCCATCACTTTCTAAGCTGGAAGGAAACTCCTCTTGTAAACATTGGGATTTGTGGAGAGCGTGGCTGGACAACTGAAGGCGACGGATCACCCCCCCCCCACCCATTATCGTCTTGACGGGCCGATTGGGAAGTTGACCGTAAAATTGCAAAAGCTCATTAAACATTCAAAACGAATCAGGAGCGAAGAACAGTCCAAAAGTGTCCAAGGAAAAAGGACGACGGCCCTTTAAACCCCATTCAGTCCACCAGATCGTGATCATCGCGATAAACTGTTATGTAAACACAACTTTCAGGCTCGACTTTGACAACTCGTCGTCATCAAATTTTCATCCAGAAATGGTGAGCCAAACAACAGCCTATACACTTGTCATTAGGTCCATTACATGTTGATGCTAGCCCAGAGCCACCAAAAGCAGGATGCGTACATACATGTAGACAAATAAAAAAGTAAGAGGTACGTACATACACATCACAACGTAACTATAGAAAAGGAGGAGCACTCGAGGCATTCCGATTTTCCGACCAGAGCCAAAGATGATGATGTCGAGAAGACGACGAAGAAGAAGAAGAGGCAGAAGGGGCGGGCTCAAGTCCCTTGAGAATTCTCCCCTCCCCCTTTGGCCAGAACCCGAGTGCCTCGATGATCCCGAACTCCTACTATGTAGTATTGCTTCTTCTCCTTTTGCTTCTTCTCCTTGTCGACTGACGTCCGTCGTCGTTCTTGCAACTGCAAAGGACTCGGGTCCGATGGACTCGTTTCGGTTGTAGCTCTTCTCATCGAGAGCGAAAGAGCGAAGCAGATCTCGATAGCCAGCACACACACACACACACTGTTTCTGTGGTATATACAGTAGCTCGATCGAGTCGAGCCGCACATTCCTCACTAAGCACTTGGGGAAAATATCTCTCCACAACTGGCGAAAACAACAACGGGGAAATGGTGTTAAAATGATCGCCTCAACTGGCCGAGCTTGGGTTTGGGTTGTGGATCTCTTTGCGTTCGAGGGTTAGGGAGGGAGAGGTGTATGATTTAATGGCGATGTTCCAGGAAGCCTTAAAATGTAATCTTACTCAAAGAAACCCAAACTTGTGCCTGCCCGCAGAAATAACTTAAGGTCTATTCTTTTATGGCTTTCCGGTTCATTGCCTTGGCAATTAACTGTGATGAGTGTTTTGAACTCTTCTCTAAAATATGCTTCTAATAGTTGGTCGAATGTGACGTCAATCAGAACATCGCCCCAATTCCAGTTTCGCTTCAAATTGATTGTCACTCCCAATGAATGTTATCTTTTTTTTTGCTCGGCCAGAACTGACTTGTTTTCGTTCCCTTCTCACGTCTTCGCTTACCAGTACTGTATGTACTGTATATACGTACGTACGTATGTACACTTTACACTGTACTATTCGTGGAGTATTACAAGTACCAAATCGATGGACAAGAAAGCGACGACGAGGATGATCGTGATGAAGAGGAACATCCAGAGAGAAAGGAAAACGAGGAGACGACCATTATTGGCATACTCAATCTACTTGTCATAAGTAATGATTGAGTCCCGGGGTCTTGATTGAGAGCGTCTGATTAGAAAGGACAACGCGCTCTGAATGCAAAATACAAATGCTAAACTACTCGCCTTAGAGGCTAATCCTCATCTCTTTTCTAGCTTTCATAAAAAAAAATATATATAAGCTCGACCCCAAGTGGACAAAACCCGGCGAAGGTCAAGGATAGACTTTGATCGTGGTTGTACAAATAACTCGTTGGGTTTCTTATTGCCCAAGGGGCTCAAGTCAAGCCACAAGTGAAGACGATATTCCCTCATCAGCTCCACTCTAGAGAATTTACAACCCACCCGCTAAGTGAAGGTGATCTTGACCATGGTCATAACTTTGTTGAGAAAGAGGAGGAGGAGGAGGAAGAACGAACTACCAGGAAGTCCATCACCTCGTTTTCAAACTAAACCCAGGGGGGCACCAAGAGCGCCATGTACGCAATTGACGCACTCATATGTACTAATACTACATAGAGAGATGTGCGCTAGCTTTTCTTACCTGCACATGATTTCGTGAGTGAGGAGAACTCGGCACATTTCGGGATTCTTGTCCTGTCCTTCGTACACAATGGCCTGGAAAAAAAAACGATAGCTAGCATAGAGTGAGAGATCAATATGAAATGGACGTGTACAGGATATTTGAATGCTGATCGCATCGTCTGAATTCCAATCGCACACGCAGGAAAAGAGCGAGTCTAATCCGGGTTTTTGTTTGTCTACCGGATTAAGATTGAAATCACCATTGTGGCGAATAGTGGAACAATGAAGCCAGCCATCTATCTGCTCGCCCAACGAGGGACATCGTAGTAGCCAGATAATATGTGGCTCAAGTTTCGCATCAGTTCCGCTTGAAGCCAAAATTCTCAGCAATTAAGAGAGAGGAATGGTTCCACCTCATTTCCGCCAATTTCCTCTCGGTGTCTCGTCCATGTCAAATCATGATACAGCATATTTGATTAGTTCCCTTCCACTTCCTTCTATTAGCAAACCTTGTGCGCTTCAATAATGAATCCAGGCAAACAAATACCTAGCTTTGGGAGATCCTCAGCCAAAGTGACCCGTCCCTCCAATGTCATTGTCTTAGCCCTTCATTTTATTAGTTATTATTATGTTATATATATCTGACACGGTTCAGCATACATATGGAGTATAGAGCGCTATAGTGTCCCTTTCTCTTTACTCTGGGTTTTGTATTCCGAAATGTGAATATCAAAAGAAAGGAGAAGGAGTAGGTTGTTTAGATAAACAGAATTTAATTTCATTTTCGCCTCTCTCTTGCCCTCAATTATGGATGCCAGGCTGTTGGTGGCGAGGCGCTAGGCAAGCAGTGAATGAGCATCTCTCGACCCTTCTTTGCATAATGTCCCTTTTCCATGAGTGGATGGAATGGCCACCTCATATTTAAAAGGCTCAATTAGTATGCAGTCCAACATTTTCCGTCATTTTTAGCCTTTTCAGGGCCATTATGCGAAAGAACGAGAGAGTGTGTTTCTTGAGAGTGGCTCGTGCACGTAGAACATAAATAGAGTATGAAACTGCATGCGATAAGGATGTTTGTATTCGCTTGCCATATATTTGGGGGAAGAGTAAGTAAACTTTGGACTTGTCTCGAAAAGGGGCGTCTCAGATCCGAACGAAACCCTCCAAGAATAAACCTTTTCAAAATGAATTTCCTGGCCTGAACTAGTTAATCGGGAAATGAGCCAATGTGCAGTTTCGGTTGGTCACTCTCTCCCCTATTTCGGTCCAGATCACATCCATACATACTACACAGTTACATACGTTTGTAGCTCACTCCGGCTGATGAAGACTGATGGATAAGATACGAGCAGTTATGCCACAAGCCCTATGATGATGATGATGATCTTTGCTCAAGAGACTTGCCAGGCTGAAGAGAGAGATGATGAACGCGACCGGTTCGAAACCGCCAAGATCATCCATCCTTCATCCCGAGACACAGCTAGTTACTACTGTGAAGCGCACTGCTGTTCCCCTTCTATCTACTCTCCGCCAACGGGTTTTCTTTGGCCTCACGAGTGTCTAACTGTCTATGCAAGTTGGGTGTTAGTGGATGACTCCAAAGCAGCATTTCTCACTCAATAGTCGTTTGGAATAGCTTGGATATTGGACTTGAGGTTGGGATTGCGGGAGAGCTTACCTGTTTGGTTACGGAGTCGATGAGACGGAGATAAATGTCTTGCTCTTGTCTGACACCTGAAATGCGAACCAAGCCAGTATTATTACCCGTCGATTTTCGGTTTCCCGTCCCTAAATGCTCATGGACTGGGGTGAATGTGCAATGTGCATGTTAGAAAATAATTTCTCTTTCGTGATCATGGTTGGAGAAATCAGAAAGCAATCGCTCTAATCTTGGGGTTGGTGGCCGGGGTTTACCCTCAATCCGGGAAATAATACCGCCGCCCCATCTTCATAATCAACACCTCCCACGCTCCGTCAATCCTTTTGGTGCTTGGCTACCAATTAGAATGATTCTCCCAAGAGAGATCGTCCTCACATGCATGAAAAATCCCAATACACTGAACATGGATCCATCTGCATTGGTGGAGTATATTTGTCAAGTTCAAGGATTGAATCAAAAGATACGCTCGATTGCGTCAGCTAATATTTGCCATGTCCATTTCAACGAAATGAAGGATTTCAAAAGGATCTTCATGTCCAATCGAATTAGGGCTACGAACTAGTTATACTCTGAAGTAAGTAGTGGAACATTTACCATTTGAGTAAAGCAGCTGGAGTCGATATTGAATGCCATTACTCGTCCGAATTCCATCGATTTCCTAAAATGTGAAAGGCAAAGATATTAAGGTAAAACTTTCATGCCAAAAGTGAGCGACTACACATAAGTACCAAACCTCACCTGATCTTTCTCTATAAAGCTAATAAATGCGGTGCGTTCAACCTCAATGGGTTGTCCCGTTCGATCGTACAAGGCTATGACAAAATGGAAGAAATTGGATTTCCGCAAATTTGACGGAGGCTGTTTTTCAAAATGTGCTCGCCCAATCCCGGGCGCCACCCTGAAAAGAGAAAAAGACAACAAGTAACAAGATGAATATGGGATGGTTTCCTGCAACAAAATAATACAAGCTAATGGATCCATGTTTTCAAATAGAGCGTTTTTTGTGCGTGCTAAATTGACCAATGGTAGGAGGATTTTCCCGTGAAAGCCGATCTCGTCAAGGGTGCATATGTGACCGTTGTCGTAATTTGCTTTGGGGAATTTGACCCTCTCAACTTGTCAAAGAAAATTCATGGCCAATGTTGCAAAAATGTACTTTCGAGGTTTCGGCTTGAGAACATGACGAGATTGTTTTGAGAACCTCATCATCATCCTCGACCACGGCCATCTTGACCAGCCCATTTTCTTTTGATTTGTAGCTTCTCATTTTGGTTCTCATAAGCGAACTCAACCCAAGAACACCGTCCAATCGTCAGTCAAAAGTCAGAACATTCGGAACTTTGGAGAGGGTGGCGGGTCAAGACAATATTGTTTTCACTTATGACTCGGTTGTGATTGGCCCTGCCAGCTGTTATTGAGGACTTCGTAATGGAAGATTTGGATCATGTTTTGAGAATTCAGATAAGTCTTCTTCAATAAAGGAAGATAAGCTTGATAGGGGGCTTTTAAATCACCGTGACCTCTGGCAGAATCGGAATAACCCTGTTAGATAATGTGATTCAAACTGATATCTGGCTAAACTGAATGGGGGAAGTCGCTTTTGGCCACGAGAAATCCAAAGGAATTTGAAACACAATCTCGAATTCAAAGCCCAGAAGTCGTAAAAAGTGCTTTTTACAACCCAAGTTTAGTCTAGCATGGATGATGACAACCCGAGTTCGGGAGCAAAAACTCCACCTACACGATGGCGACAAATTCTCCAAGGTGTTTACGAAACACGAGCTTCTAACGGCGATCCTGGGCGTCATTTATTTCTTCCAACCTCCGTGCTTCAGGCAAGAAAACTCAATTTTGCTTCCAACTAACCCTCTCCTTCCTCCCCCCCCCCCAAAAAAAAAAGATGTCATCTTTTTCTTTCGGCGACACAAAAGGTAGAAAGTAATCGTGGGCAAAAGAAGCAACTTCCGTTTCGGTTCATTTGCAATAAACAAATAAACATTGCGCTCCTGTCCTTGGGGTGTAATTGACGTGCAAAATGAAGTGGAAAGGTAAGGGACCGAAGGGGGATCCAAGACCATCAGCCAAACAATTCCAGCACGGATCTCGGAGAAAAGTTTAATTGTATCAACTTGATAATGACAGTCAGGAGAGTTGTGTGGGTTCCGATGAGAAGGGATTGGTTTGACCAAAAAGGGAAGAATTTCCCCCGGATTTTCATAGTTAGCTAGCACATCATCCTTTAGGCTTCGTTGGATACTCCCGTGTTATGTGGTTTATGGGAAGATTGTTTGACAAGATTCCCGGAACTCTTGGCATCGCACAAGACGCCAGCCAATGAATGAGATAGACTACCCAAAATATGATGGCCATGATATAGCTGATATCAGCCCCTCTAATGTGGTTTTTATGAAATTTTTCACTCTCAAACCCCCCATGAAGCGAGCGAGGATGTTATGAGGAGCCTCATGAAATTATGACCCTCTAAACTGACTGAGATGTCAAGACTAGACACACCAGTCAAAAACTGGCTAAGGGGAGAAATGGCAGAAGAGTGAAGAGTTAAGGGCTTCGGATGTCAGGGTTTGTTCCACTTAAACACATGTATACTGCACACGCCAAGATCAAGGCTGGGGCGTGGATCTACGTAGTGTATTGTAACAGCTTTGTCTGAGCCTTACCCGCCATGATCCAAGGCCATGGGAGCACCCATCCAGCTTCTGGCCGCATGGTGCAGATGATTGGCTGTGGTGGTTGCACCCAATGGTTCCTCTTTCAGAACTGGACCTCGAATGGGATGAAGAGCCGACTCCTGGAGGCCGAACATCATCATAGCTGGTTTTGGATTTAATCTCAGACGAGAATTCCCTCGAGTTGGCTCGAACAATTCACACAAGTGTACGTAAGTCGAGCCTCGAGCACAGGGAGAACAGGGAAGCCAGGGAAGCCAGGGAGAACCAGAAAAGTAAGAAGAGGAGCCTTAAGAGGCCCGACTGGTTGTTGCAATAATGTCTTCAATGCTTTTGGGACGAGGACGTCTCGTGGAGATTGCAGTTTGGACTCTGGGGGCTTTTGTTCTTCTGAGGATCAACCAACAACCACCCTGGGGTCTTCAAGGCCGTTTCTTTCCCCTAACGTATTCACTTGTGGTTTGAGTATAGTTTTCTTCTTTACTTCCGACTCCGCTTTGGGTGCCTTGGGGGTATGGATAGCCACTGGAGATCAGACCAATTGGGGGTAGTTGTAAATACAACCAAAGCTCGTGTGTCTGACTGCGGTGGACTCCTATGGGTGATGCGACCTCTAAGTACGCTCACTGCAACAACCAGGCCAGCCAGCAACCAAGTAATGGCTGATCCACCACCGACCGCTCCACGTAATTCGCTCTTTTTCCTTACTCGCTAAGGAAGTCGTCGGTAGTAGTGGTGGTACTAGGCGTAGTAGTAGTGGTGGTACGGAGTGGAAGTACCACTGGCAGTGGTAGTACTGGGGCCCTCCTCCGAGTTATTACTCCGATGGGGGAATTGTTGTTCCCAGAGAGTTGTTCCCTCTGTTCCACCGTGGCGAATGGAACAAACGAAAGATGTGCCTCTGTTGATCCAAGTTGAGCAACTGAGTCCATCGAGAGTTGAGGCAATGGCTGTTTCCAGCCTCTGGAGAGGGACTCTCAGAACCAGCCCCCTCCGAGAACTAGGGAATACGTTGGTGAACCCACGTCCTATCTGCCTCGGTGGGTGGTTGAAGAGAGCGACGTCGGCAACGGCGAAGGAACGAACCAGCAGAGAAGGAGAAATAGAACAAGAAGTCGTTCGCTCAATCCTTCAGGACCTCGATCAGGGACTTTTTGGTGGAATGGAATCGCTCGAGCCGAGGACAAAAAAAACAGGCCTTGATGACTCCTGTGCTCAACTCCAAAGGGGTTGTTGTAGAGGAGGCAAGGGTTCCACCAAAAGAAGGGGAGGAGAAAGAAGCAACGAAGAGAACGACCAGGGGAGCGAAGCTACCAGGTAGAGTCAAGACCGACGAAATTCGAGGTTCGCAACTCCCGAAAGAGCAACGGAGGGTTTCGAGCAGGCCCTATGTTTATCCCTTTCCAATGGGTTGATTCGTGCTTGGCCTATAGTACACCAAGTGAGCTCCCCAAAGACCCTCCGGATGCCAAGCTTCTTCCGATAGGGATCTCGATCGAGCTCGTGGTTGAGACCGGGGTCGGTTACGCAGGAGTGCTCACTCCATTTCAGCTTCTTGTGCATTGATTAACCCTATCCATTGGTAATCCTGGGCTGAAAGTTGCTCGATCAGACCATGGTCGGCATTATGACTTGGCTGGGCTTGGTGTTTAATTCCCCAACCGGTGATGAGTTCGATGATCCTCTTTGCTCGCAATTGCTCCGACGATATTTCGTATAACACAATTGCACTTTCTTGGTACTAATGTGGCTGGCTACTTCCACTTCTACATCGACTTCTCCTCCTAGGACTATCGTGCTAGGCTCGTGGTCCATTCAACTCACTTGGAGGCCACATCGCTTGTACCATGGCAACCCTCAAGAGTTGCTGGGCTCAAGTCTTTGGGGAAATTTCACTTCATTCCCAACAGATCATGAACGAGTCACTCCGGCACAGTATTAGAGAATGCACGTAACAATGGCACACGAAGAAGAACAAGATGAAGGTTGCAAGCCACTCACTCACTCACTAACTCACTCCACATTCACTCGGAGCCTCACCCAAATGAAGAACCTCAGTAAGACTCTGTCAGAATAAAGCACAACTTGTGTGCGGTGTTTAGTATGCTTTTCTGTTCTTTCGCAGACGGTCAAAAGAGACTAAAACAAATGCAAGTCAATCCACAAGGGGAAACTAACGACTCAGGCAAATCCCATTGCAGATGAGCCGAGGAGAGCGGAAGAGACGAGAACAAAAAAAAAGACCCCGAACATTCAGAACGAAAGAAAGCAATTTAGCGGATTTTCATAGCTTGAAATGCCTCCACTACCTCATTAGCCCTCCCCACTTTGGTCATGGGTCATTGTCCCACTCATGGCGAAACGAGCCACACGCCACCCACCGGCAAATGGCCTGGCTATTTACCGTTAAAGAAGATTGTGACGCGAGTGACGGGAAGGGGAGAACTGACGGCGGAGAGAGATCAGCCAATGGAAGAGCAGCGTCTTGAATTCGTTGAAACGAGTTCCAAGGTGGTGGTGGCCCTGAAGAAGAGTCCATTCGGCCTGGATGTGGGTGAGCCGGGTCCATGATAATCAGTCCGTGCAAGCTCGGCGATCAATCATCCATCAATAGCAGTTTATACTTGGGCATATGACATCTGCCTCCAAGGAGTTGACGACAGAATTGTTTGCTGATCATTGACGAATGTGTATTTTTCAAACGAAACAAAGAGTGACAAGTGTCTTCAGATAGTGTTCGGTTTTCTTGGCCTCTTGCGCTTGACAGTGAACTAACTAACCGTTCACATACCCAATTGAAAACAGTTTCAAAAGGCTCTTTGATTTTCTATCAGTGAGAGAAAAAGAAAAAAAAAAATCAAGTGTGATCATGGTTTCAAATGCTAGCCGTTGATTTCATTGCCACTTGCAGCTCGAAATATGTTTTTCATCCATTCTTTTCTACTAGGTCTAATGATGTCTATGTAGCCGAAATCTATGTGTATTGTGCCAAATATGTTCCTATGTGTGTTTATGTGTCTGTGCGGAGGACTATCCATTTGTACGCGTTGGACGAGCAATACCATCATATCTTATCTCCCATATGTTGGACTTGGAACTTGAATTGCCCAATGTGATTGGAACGACTGTCTATTTACGGGATGGCTCGAGTTCTTGATTACGTACAAACTTTGGATTCATTTATCATGAGGGTGCTCGAGGATCGTTATGGGGTTCCACTCAATCTCCGACGTGTTCCCATTACACATGTTGAATCATGGATCGTTGAGCAATGAACAACAATCTCAGACGATGGATTCTGACTCCTCCTCGAGTCATCAAAGCATCCAAGGATCAACGAGGAGGTTAACTGTCTTTCATTATCTGGGCTTCCTTCGCACTTAGCCAGACAAATATTCTGGCCTTTGTTTTGGTATTGTGTTCACCTTTCTTGGCCCTTCAACTCACCCCCCAAAACTCGCCTGCTCAGTCCACACACGAGCTCGGCCAGTTCCCTAGGGGATTTGCAACAACAAAAAGTGAAAAAAGGCCGCAGTACACACAAGAAAATTCGGAAGGTGGAGAATGTTGGGTCATAAATATCATTTGCCCTTTGTTGGTCGGATCGGAACCCCACGAGGGCTCCATTGGAAGGAATGACAATCCTCTTGGCTATGATTGTGAATAGCATTGAAACTTTCTCTCTCTCTCTCTCTCGGAATGCATGGGCGTTTCAAGGCTCGATCGAAAACCGAATTTGTGGAACGGTTCCTAATGCCATTGGAAATGGTTTCATCTCTTGGTAATACCAAAACCTGTTCGAGCCTCACTAAAAGAAGCTGTTATGAAAGTGTATCTGCCCCAAGGTGTTTTCGCTTCGCTCGACTGCACCCCTTGGGACTGACATAAATTTGGTTTGAAATCGTTAAATGTGATGACAACAACAAGAGCTGCAACGGCGAGGCGTGTGCGAAGGGCGGAAACAATTTCCATTTTAAAACCCATTTCCCCCTCCAATTTAGAGTGGGTTGTGGGCTAAGACGAAGGCACTGTGTATTTGTAAATAATTTCTGGTGTATATTTCGGGTCGTTTTCTTGCAGGGGATTCAAGAAGTGGTTTACAGCGTCACAATAAAACGATGACATTGGAGTGGTTATTTACTGTGTACTAAATGGTCGAACGAAATTTGTCAAATGTCGGGACGCCAATTGCTTGGGAATTGGTTGGTCAGTGCGAGGAAAATAATAAATGGTATTAGCTTTCTTGAAGCAAGGTGATGTCATGTTAGGGTAGTGTGCCAGACACTAAACAAAACCGATATCCGGGTCCTCTTAAGCGGAGACGAAACTGTTCTCAATGTCTTCTATGACGTGAAGATCTATTTTGTATTTCTTGAAATCTTCGGTAACCGATTGCACGTCGCTTGGCCCGCAAACGACGGAGGTGTGGGTCTTGTCGGGGTCCAAGAAGTCGGGCAGGTATTTCTCGGCCACTTTACGCACATCATCCAGGGTGACAGCTGCGATCTTGGTCACAAAACGCCGATTATAATACGGATCACCGGCATTACGCAAGATGGACTTAATCGACACTTGAGACAGCTCCGAGAGCGTCTCTTCTCTTTCGGCCCAGGAGTAAATTTCGGAGCCCACCGCCGATTCCAACACGGTGGGATCCCAAGGTGCGTCCTGGCCACTATAATTGCCGATTATATCTCGGTACACTTTGTAGGCCCCGATGAGTTGGGAGGAGCGGTGGAATTTCACGCGAAGGCGTCCTTCCGTGACAGAGGCAGAGAGTGAAATACTGTAGACGAGACCCTTGCCTCGAATGAGATTGTACATTTGGTCGGTGAGATACTGAAGCATGACGCGAACGGCTGCAATTTCATCTTGTTCCCAATCATGGATGGGATAGTCGATGCCTTGTTTCAGGTAGCACGACTCGGTCCCGGGGATTCCTGAGGGGACAGAAAAGTTTTCAAATGAGGGTTTCTAGCTTCTAGGAAGGGCGCACAAAAAGTTTGAAATTACCTGTGATGGCGTGGCGGAGCTTGGGATCGGGATCGGCATATGTCCATTCGGATGGGAAATTGGGTCCGGCTTGGATCTCGTCCTCGGATGGGAATTCGAAGTCGTCCTTGTCGAAGAAATCGGTCCAAGCCTCAACCGCCTTTTCGCCGTAAGTCTCGGTGAGGGTATCGATGTTGGTGGCCATGTAGACGAAGACGTTCTTGGGCTGGACGATTTGGTTTTTCAGATCGAAGAGTTTCTTGATGACTTGGCTAGAATTGGATTTGAGTTCGGCCAAGATCTTCTCCGCGAACTTTTGTTGTCTCAACAGACTGGCGTGATGAATCATGGAATGATTGTTGAAATAGATGTTATCAAAGATCACATCGTTCATGGTAGACGCCTTCAACTTGATGCTTGGGATCCCATTGAGGATCTGATTAACGAGACTGAGAAGACGATCCTCGGTGAACTCCACTTTAAAAAGGCTGTCTCGTAGGAGGGTGATTCCGTCCTCGTATTTCTCCATGAGCGTTTCCAGATAGAACATCATCATGGACGACTGAGCTCCAGGAGTGAACGTGGATCCTCTGTATCCCAAATCATTAAACAAACTGATCGCGTTCTCGGACCGTCGACCAATCACATCCTCCAAAGCCACCAATTGCCCGTCCAATTTCAATGGACTCTGAAGCCAACTCTCGGTGAGTAGAACCATGTAAGGACGATCTTCATCGGTGACATTTTGCAGGTCAATAAAAAAGTACGACTTGACAAACGAAGACTTGATATGATCGATGTGGAACTTGAACGGGATGTCCTTCAATGGGAAGCCCTTGGGTTGCTGTTCGGTGGTGTAGTTGTAGTACTCGAGGGTGCGATATTTGATTTTCTTCACATCTGCCACTGGCACAGATTCCAAAACTTCTCGCGAAGGTAAGATCTGACTGGCCACAGCATCGTTCACTTTCTTGGCAGCCTCAATCAAACCTTGTTCCCCGAGGTCCTCTCTCTGTTTTTCTAGTCGGGCGGTTTCGTTTTGTTCCATTTGAAGGCCGAGCTCTTTGCTTGGGTAGGCCAGAATTGACACTCGAGGTCCGGAAAAGGTCTGGTTCATCATCTCCAGCCAAAACTCTCCGGGTTGATCCAAGAAGTATTGAGTCTGGTTTCGTTCCCCTTCGTTCATAAAATCGGCCAAATGTTCCTCGGAGGTTCCATATAACATGGCATTGATAGCTGGCGTTGGGACGAGCAAGTGGGGACTGTTCTCTAACTTGACGATACGAGACAATTCCTTCCGGCGAACTGCAAAATAATAGATCGTTACAGAGCCATCAAACGATAGCTCAGACACACGTTACGAAGAAGCAATCTTACTCAATGTGCGGAGTCGTTCCATGTCAAGCTTGTCGGGACCATCTTCAAGGATTGTGTTGACAGTGTCCCAAAACCGCTGCTCAACCAGGTCCATCTTTTCAGTGGGTACGTTTTCAAAGTCCACACTGACGGCAGGATCCTTGTTGAAGTAGACATCAAAATCCACGTCCGTACCAAAGGGGTCAGGGGTATCGACAAAGGCCTTCTTCATGGGACTGACGGAGGTCGAGGTCAGATAGGATCCCAGAATCTTCAGGGCGTGAAGCTTTTGTACATTGTCCACTAGGTTATAAGGTAGACGCCAAGCAAAGGCCACCTTGCCGGACTCCTCTTCATCGGAAGGATATTCGATCTTCTTGTTGATGTTTTCACTCAAGGGAGGGTAATCGGTTTGGAAAGGTCGCTCTAGTTCTGGGTAAGGGTCCTTGCTCAAAATCTTGGTTTCCACGCCATCCAAGGCTTGGAAGATATCTTCGGGATCAATGCTGCCGGTGATGATCAATTGCAAGTTCTTGGGCTGATAATACTTCCGGTGGTAATCCCGAACCTTCTCGATGGTGGTACTTTCTCGAAGGTTCTTCAAGACTCCACCCGTTTGTATTTCGTAGCTGCTCACGCCAGGATAGAGTGCTTTGACCGTGGCAAAATACAATATGTTGTTGGGACTATTTTCCACACCCTGAAAGTGCAATCTGAAGGTGAAAAAAAGTGCTGACATTCAGAATGATCAACTTCGAGGAAACATCTCTGCACAAAGCCATTAGTTTTTCTCACCAAAATCATCTAACCATAACAATTTCTCTACTCTATCAAAAAGGTCATTGCCAGCAATTTCCCCCACATTTTCCTTTCAAATCGTTTCCTCAACAATCTTTCCGCTCTAAAACGATTTCCGGGATGACATCCGGTGATCAAAATCATCAATGATCATATTGAATTAGGGTCTGTATGTACCTGCATCTCCGAATAAACCACACCGGCATCATCGCCATCGCCCGAAATATGATGAACTTCGGTGAGGAAATCCTGTTCACGAAGGGTTGGATGAAGGATATGGTCCATGTAAACGGGGACGATATTCAGGAAGCCATCCGATCCCGCAGTGTAGACCGTGTAACACGTGTGATCCGTGTCAGTCCAAGCATTGGTTCGACTGGCCAAGCACCGGTTGGCCATGAGATCCAGAACTTCTTTGTACGGGTAGTCCTCGCTGGAAAAGAGGTTTGCATTGCTATTGATCAAGTTATTGAACTTCGTGACGCTCAAAAAGTGTGAGTTGAACTAGAGAACGAGAAGAAATCTCTCGGAAACCAGTTATTACGAAAGTAGTCGAATGTCTGGTTCATCAAATTGGCAACTGGAAATTGGAAACTGGAAAAAGCGTTGACTATCATCCTTGTCAGAGGTGAACGAGTTTGAGTTTAGTTCTTTGATGTGACTTAGAAACCAATCATGAATGGATCTCCAACATGTTTATTCCTGCTAAATGCTGATGTGTTGCATTAACCATTGTATACGAGTCTCACAGTAGCAGATGATTTTTTGTATTGGTCCAATGCCAGTAAGAAATCGAGGCGACATGTTATTGATCAAGTGTGGATGAGATGATAACGAATGTTTCCTCAGTTCTTACGCGTAAATAAGGGGCTAAAATATGGTCGTTTACTTGAGCAAGGACATGGTTGATGCAAAAAGAACTGTTGCCAAAACACCATGTTGATGACAAAATGAACTTCCTTCAATCGGTGACCTTCTTACCAACACATAAGGCGATTTTGAATTTTCAGCACAATCCTGTAACCTTGAGGCCTAACTAAAACTTATTGTTTCGCATCATCAAAAAGTAACTTGAAACAGCCGAAGTGAAAAGTGGATCAAAACATAATCCGAGGTTCGTGGAAGAATGACAATTCGAAAAATTGTTGCATGCCTAACAAACAAAAACAAGGTCAGCCCTAAAAAAAAACCTTTCACCCTGATTGCACCCCTTCTTCCTAGATCGATTACCTGCCGAGGAAGATGAGATGTTCCAAGGTATGTGGCAGTCCATCGTTGGTTCGAGCCTCGGTCGAGAGGCAAAAGTAGCCATTGACAATGGGCGACTCCGCTTGGGCAAAGATGACCACGAGGCCAGTCCGTTTAGACCTGTACTTGAGTACGGGCAGGATCCCACTCACGTTCATATGGTTGATCAGTTCCCATTGGTCCTTCAGGGAGAAGGTGGATGCGTTTCCAGGAGTGGATCCTGATCCACCTGTGCTCGATGGGATATCGGTCTCTTTGGCATTACCATCGTCTTGGGGCTTGGGTCTTGGAACTCCCCAGCAGATGGGAAACGAGAGTAGTACGCACAGAAGAGCAAGTCTCGGTTGAACCCACCACATCCTGTGGTATCTGGTTTAGTTTTGGTTTCGAACTGAACACGATGGTCGAGGTGAGATCTTTATTTGTCTCCTCCTGTCGTTGAACATGCACTCCCGCACTCGACGACCTGTTTGGTGGAAATCGAATTCGAGCACTGCCGAACAGCACACCAGAAAGAGAGATCGCTGGAATCTAGTAGTACGATGATGCTTGGTTAACGTGTCAAATTCCGCGTCAAATCAAATTGCAATTCATGGCAGCGTTATCGCAATCTTTGCTCTCGGGTCACACAGTTGGTGGGGTGAAAATAGTGAAGGCATGACTCGCTAGAACATGTCCATAAGTTCTGGCAGTGTTCATTCCTAATCGGATGATCGTACAGGTACCCGCTTGAGTTGGACAGAGCACTCTGAGGCTTTGTCAATTGCCAATCCAGTGATTTCTGGTGAATACACGCCTCGCGCTTTGACAAACCAACCCGGACAATAGAGTGCTCTGAACACCTTGGAAACAGGCCCAGAGCTTTTTCATGGACGATGGAGTGCGAGAGGTGAGAATTGGGAAAAATTTCCCTTTAATCCACCTGATAATTCAATCCAATTGACGGGAGCTCTTTCGCGAGTCCTCAATGAGCGAGGTTCGATCAGCAGGTGAATTATGAAATATCCATAAGTGCTATTAGCTTTTAGAATGCGGTCCCGTTTCAATCATGGTACCATTCCAAATTGCCCTTGACCCCACCCAACAGGACTCATTTTGATCATTATCTCAGGCTTATTTCTGTCCGCGACAAGGTCAAATATTTGGAAATGTATGTGATAGAACTGGTTGCCGAGCAAAGTAGACGGAATCAACATTTTGAACCGGGATAACACTCAATGGTTGATCACCATGGATTGCATGATGATTATCTGGGAACCAGCCACATGTGAGTTCTGTAGTACATGCTCGAGCACCACTGGACCCACCCTTCTCTTTAATTATCCGTATGATTGTTTCCAAATCCCTGATCAACAAAGCATAATTAGTGTAGCGGTCGGACGGATCCCATGGTCAAACCAATCCATATTCAAATCTTTGTTCAATAGTACTCGTACTCCCGTACAAGCTTTGTATGCATGCTTATCTCGAATGAATTTGGGTCGTAATTCACTCAATTGTCGACGATGCTTCTTGTTTATACCATACTCTCTCATGCTAAGCCTGGCTTGGTACATGTATAAAAGCGTCGAATTCAATCGAAAAGTGTGCGATTTTCACGGCATCTGCTGCTCACAGCCCAAACGTGCAACCAACTAAACAACACCCCACACGTACTTTATTCATTGAACCGTCCCCTAAACTCACGCTCACAAACACACAAACCACTTCAGACAATACCCGCATACGGCACGAACACATCACTTGACAATGCCAAAGTGACATTCAGAGATTCAGACCCTACTACACACTGGAAAGTCGGAAGACTAATGGAACTTTATTTGATGTTCTTGATTTGAATTACAGCTGCCAAGGATGCCGTTCGGGGAAGGGTAGATTAGTTACAGGAGCCCGAACCTAGAGGTGGGGTTTTACCCGACTCGCACGAACCCGGACTCGAGAAGTCGGGCAAAAGAATCGGGTTCAGGAAAGGAAATAACCCACGCCTGACCACCGCTTCGACTTCCAAGTAAGCAAACTAAGAGAAAGGGATAGAAGGGATTACCTCGCAAATTGTGATGAACTTGCGAGGTAATTCCGAGGTAGGGGGAGGGTCAAAAAAATACAAAATATATGGCTCTTGTTTCAGTCACACGTGAATAACGCATAGCCATCTGGGTCCAGATGTCGATTTTAACGTGTAATATAAGAACACTCAATGTAAATATGAAAAACAGTTCTTTACGTCCGTTCATAAAGGATTTGAATCGGAGAAAATTCACCTCATTCACTTACAAGACTCAAGTCCTCTCGAGTCTGGACGGCTGGGTTTGCTTAACTCTACTCAAGCCCAACAGATCTCATTAATTCTCTATGAACTCTATATCTAGCCTGGTTGCAAATCTATGGTGTGAAAAGTTTCGGGGGAGACCTTGGAACCATTTAACATGGCCAATCAAACGCTCTTTTCAATGTTGTGACACTCTGAATGGGCAAATTAATTGCTCGTGGTAATTTATTGAACCAAACTCCGTTTATGTAAATAAGAGGCACTAGCAGGACTAGCTTCCATGAATGAAACGTGTTCTCCGCTTTTCCAGTGTTTCATATCTGCGTTCCTGGCAACTTTAAAGAAATGAGAAATAGCCCTCCAATTTTTCATGCTTTCCACGAGGACAGAGATAATGGGCTCCACGTGCCTGCTCACCTGCCCCCTCCCCGCCCACTCAAGTGCCGTGACATTACTTACAATTTCTCAAAAGTTTCACCCTTTACCCCCCCCCACACACACACATACTCACTTATCTCACCCATCAAAACTGTCGGTTGAAAGGTCCTCCGACCAAAGGCCAAGATAAGTTGCTCACTTCTTCTTTTTGGTTCCATCCACCAGTGGAAACCAGTGAAACACTACCAGAGGAAGAGGAAGAAGTTGAGCAATGCCAAAGTGAGAAGCTGAAGGTAAACTTAAGTTATGTCCATTGTGGGATTTCTGGGTGGGGCCAGGGGCCGTTTTTCACCACGAAAAGGTCCAATTCGACTCTCTTAAAAAGTGGAAGGGAAACAAAGAGTCCCTGAGAGACCCAAAATTGAGATGCCAAAGACTTCTCACCACCTTGGCCAAGCTCTTCCATTGGATCACTCTCTAAAATCTACCGGAGAGGGGTAAGTTTGAGAAACTCATGGAAGAAGCCGGTCATTCAGGAGTTATGGATTTATGACCGCCTAAGCATCTTTTATATCTTTCCTGATGTCCTATTTAAATCGAGATGACCGAGATAACAAAAGGTTCACTCAGTGGTTCATGGGTCGGCGAGTCCAGTGGACTATGGTCCTCTCTGGGACGGGAAATTTCACGTATTGTTCATTCTTCTCCTTCATTTCATGAAAGGGGGTCTGATTGCTTTTGTCAACGAGTTGAATACCAAGGAAATTGGTGTTTCTTTCTCATTCACTCTGAAAGGGTAAAAAGCCAGACCATGTGTGTGGATTTGTCTAATCCTCTAAGGAAAACGAGATAAATGCCGAGTGAGGCGTCGATTAGAGGTCGTATATTTTCTGTCTGTCTCTCTTTATCTCTGTGTCATGCTTTGTGTCATTCTTATGCCCACATATCCTTGAACGACGAAACCATGCCCCACGTGGTAGCTAGAGCTCCGAGCGCAAAGCTACCCACATATCCGAGCACGCCCAAGGACGGCAACTTTCGGTTCTTCAAGAGCATTTTCATCACGGTCTCATTTCGAGTTGTGTACGGAGGATATCTCACGGATCCCAAAGTCTCGCCCAACCATCCCAAATCCCGGATGAGCACGGATTTGCCGTGACTAAAGGTTTCAAACGAAGCCTGAATGGAATGAAGTCAAGTGATAAAAGGAATATTGACCAACAGATAAGTAAATCAATAATGCCAATTCAGGTAATTACCGTGCCATGGTAAGCGCCCATACCACTATTCCCCACTCCCCCAAATGGAAGGGAGTCGATGCTTAATTGCAATAGGCATTCGTTGATGGTCAATCCCCCACTGGATGTCCGTGAAATGAACAGGTCTTGGACCTTCTTATCATATGAATACAAATAGAGTGAAAGAGGCTTTTCACGTCCGTTGATGAAGTCCACGGCTTCCTGAGCTGAATTGACATTGACTATGGGGAGAATGGGTCCGAAAATCTCCTCCTGCATGATGGCGTCCTTGGGTGAGACATCGGTGAGGACGGTAAAGCCCATGAACAGCTCAGCTGCATCTTGTTCCCCCCCTGTCAATTCATATTGGGTTACTGAAGGCACTATTGGTGGACATGGCATGTTACGCTCTCGTTATCATTACCTAATACCACTTTGCCGGAAGAGCTCTTGACGAGTTTGCTCAGACGCTCAAAGTGATTTTTTGTCACAATCCGTCCATAGTCAGGGGAGGCCTTGGCACCTTTGGGGAACCACTGGGCCAGCAAAGGCTTGAACTCGGCAATGAGTTGCTTCTCGATATCTTTGGAGCAAAGCAAGTAGTCCGGAGCAATGCAGGTTTGTCCCACATTCACAATTTTCCCCCAAAGCAGTCGCTTAGCGGTGGTCTTGATATCAACCGTACTATCCACATAGATTGGGCTTTTGCCGCCCAGCTCTAAAGTACAAGGGGTCAAAAACTGATTCGTGCTCTGTCGAATGATCCTTCCCACTTGTGTGCTTCCGGTGTAAAATACGTAGTCGAAACGTTGTTTTAAAAGGGAAGTGGTCTCCGGAATGCCTCCATTGATAACCTATTGAACATGTTACATATGGAAATTATAAAGAAACTGTCTGAACTTTAGATCCAATCTGGTTGATTTGACTAGTACCTTGATCGACTCGTTGTCTAAGTATTTCGGAATGAGTTGTTCCAAGGCACGAGCAGTGTGTGGAGATAGCTCTGAGGGCTTCAAAATGGCCGAGTTTCCCGCAGAAATGGCTCCAACCAGGGGTGTTAGAGTCAGGTTCAACGGGTAGTTCCAAGCTCCAATCACCAGAACCACTCCGTAAGGTTCTGGAACAACCATTAAGGAGTCCAAGAGAGTTGGAAGCGTTTTGCGGGCAGGTTTTGGAGCCATCCACTCGTCCAGGTCCCTAATTCAATGAAAAAGGGACTCATCCGGATAAGTAGTGATTGATATTTGGATCCTTCAAACCTACCGAAGAGCTCCGATGATGTCATTTTTCACGAAATCCACCTCGGATCCCATGGACTCCATCCGAGATTTATGGAGATCTCTGTAGAGAGCATCACATAGAAGCGTTTCATTCTCAATCAAAAGTCGATTGAGACCCTGTAATTGTGCAATGCGCCAAGATTTCTCCCTGGTTTTACCGGAATCGAAAGTCCGTCTCGCCGAGTCGACCACTGCTTTGTAATCTGAACCCATCTTCCTCAATTAGTTTGTTGTGAACTTGACTCACTTGTTCCCAAAACTCGTTTCGAGGACAACTGACAAGCATCACTACGTTCTCAAATGCGTCCAGTTATCTCGTTCCAATGACGATAAGTACACTCTAGTAGTGTGTAGATCTCTGCACCTCTAAGGCTTTATCTTCGCACGCCTTCTTACATAATGGTGCTTCAAGAATGTTCAATAAATCCTAGATAAGGAAGCAATTGCCTCTTTGACCTCTGAAGTCTAAGCCTTCTGGTCCTTTTCCGAGCGAGTACTCTTCAGACCTTCATTGAGAATTTTCGCTCACGAGATCCGAAATTACCGAGTAGACCAAAGTAAATCCAAGCGAGAGCACGCTTAGGATCAGACAAATTGAAATGACCAAGACCACCAAAACAGGGATCGGAATTGGGGACAGAAAATAGGACAGCCCTGATTCTCGTGAATCCAAGAGAATTTCGACCGATATGGGTGCGTTTTTTTGAAGCGATTTAAGTGAGTTGCGTTAAATTTTTTACGAGTGATTACCCAATGCAGTATGAGAGGGTTTTTAAAAGTGGAAGTGGAAAATAAGGATGAATTTGATTGTTCGAGTGATCCAAGAAAATTTCAGGAAAGGGATCCCGTCTAAGCCGGAAATAAGGAGGAAGAGATCTATATAGATTTGCCAATGTTCCTGAAGATTACATACTAAAATGGGAATATACTGTTTATTTACAAAGGTAGACCAAGGATTCTAAAATTAGGCTCACATATCGTTTCAGGGATGCCATGATTTACGCCACCCTAGATTCCTAAGAGCAAATTCTAGTGGATACTCGAGGAAGGAAATTTCGTTACAGCCTGGAAAACATGGTCTCATGAATTTATTCATATGCTGTATTGGCAAGGCGGGTTAGGAGAGTATTCAAGACAACGAGGACGAGTCAGTTTGCTCATGACATGAGAAATAGATCCCTTCTCTTAAAATTCTGAGAGCTCCTCATATAACATGAGAACGTGAGAGCTAATATGCAAAAAAGAAGCACTGAGGGCAGGCAATTCATCTCAAACCTTTTACATGTATAACTCAACAATCCCTCTGGTGGGATTACCGCAATGTTGCACTGTCCCAAATTCCACGGAACTCACGACGAGGGGTGGAACGTGCAAAGAAGCCTCATTCCAGCAGAGTAACATCTTGCCTTTATTCGAAAGTCCGATTATCATTCCCAGATTATAACGAAGCATTGGAAATGATTTCCATGGCAGTGATTCGTTTTGGCAGTGTTTGGGTAGGGTAAAGCCAGTCCTGAGGTATACCCAAAAAATTTGTGTGTATCCATCACAAGGAAATGGCCAATTTTCATGAGAGCTCCCGGATCCTTTCAATTTCCAAAGCTATTCAATGGGAAACAAGTCACCTGGAGATGGGATCTCATGACGATGATGACGACGAGGCTATGGAAATGAGATTACTGTTCTCTTCTGCTCTCGACCAGGATATATAATTCTACTCATTTCATGCTCTTTCCCTTTTGCTCTTTATCCGTATTTATGAATTCCAGGATGTGAGGCTGACGAGCCCGGGAGAGTGTGGTGGTTGGTTTGCCTGAGGTTTTTTTCCTCCCGTGTGCCCGTCAGGGAAATATGCAAATCTCTTGGGAAGGAAAGCCATTTAAAAGTATTAAGGAAATAGCATGAAATAGGGGAGTCCAAAAGGACCCTTTAATCAACAGGAGGATCAAAAAGAGGAATCTCAAAACAGTCTCATTTGCCCAACGGAGTTATGCTGTACTACATGTTAAGCACGCTTCTAGAGCTCGTATTGGTCCATTGGTCCCTCCCTCTGAACTCATCTCTTTCTCGGTCTGTTTCTTCCGTTGCTCTCATGATGACTTTTGGCTTATTGGATTTGGAGCAATTTGGACCCTTTTCTGGGCTCGACACGCAAGGGTCTCCCGTTCCCGGGCTCGCTGTTGGCATTGGGTCCAAGAAGTAATTTGTCGTCGTTGTCGCTTGGACACTTCATTTTTCTTCCGCTTCATCCCTCCTCCAGTTCTCCACCGCCCATGATGTACAATGTGTCGTCGTTTTCGTCGTGGCTCCAGTGGTTCCAATTCTTCCGATCCTTTGTTCCCTTTCGTCTTCTTTTTCCGCCATCCTCCATCCCCTCCCCTGGGGACACCCAAATGGAACTGGAGAGAGTACAATGAGATGGGAAGGAGAACCTCACACATAGGGTATTTCGTATTCTTGTTCTATGATACTCCCAAATGTCTGCAGTGTTAGCGCTTCAAAACTCTGAAAAGCACTAGATTGGACTCGGAATGTAATTCGCAAATTTAAAGGCAAGATCAATTCATGAACAACAATTTTGCGACGATGTGCCACGTTGACCCCGATTTGGTGCCTAAGATTGCAACATTGGAACGTGGAACATGCTCATGATTAGTTCCAGCCTCGGCCGCTAGGGCGAGTCACTATCCTCGTCGTCGCCACTTTCAGTATCACTCCGAAGGTCTTTCTCGATGACGCCATCTGGATTGAAGAAGGCCAAGTAGGCGACTTTAAAGATGTAGTAGGCCCAGAATAAATGGAGCACTAAGAGACAGGATAGTAGTGCACTGAAGACCTGATGTGCGCCAAAGATGGGCAGGATTTGAACATACTCAATCACAACACTGTACAAGATCCAAGTTGGAAGGAGGCCCAATCGAGTGATCATCCAGGAGAGGGCGAAGCAATAGAAACAGAAATGGGCAATGGCTTCCCGGCCGGCATAACGGAACATCTTGGCCGATTCGAGGAACACGTCCGATAAATCGTGGACCCACATGACGAGCGTGCCAATACGGACAAAATTGCACACCCAAGACAGGCTCAAGAGAAGAATAGTGGCAATGTGGTGTACGAACATCTCCCAGAAGTCGGAACGCTTAATGTCGAAGAATTGCGAGATGAGTAAGCTCCAATAATAGGTCATTTCGGCCATGTAGTACATCCATATTCCATTGGAGATGCTATGATGTGGATATTGGTGCCAGCATTCCAGGATGTTCCAAAACCATGGCTTGTCCCATAGCACATAACTACCGTAGCCATACAAACTGACGTACACCAAGGATTTCCAGGCAGATTCACAGAATTTGTCCATCCGGGTGGGTTTGTCATATTTAGCACGCTCAAGAAACCATTGGAGGATATCCGTCTCGGACCATCCGACTAGCTCTGAGAGCGTCGAAGTGGAAGGCATCTTCTTGGGCTTGGAGGCCTGGTAAACGGCCTCAAGTCCTTCATGATGTTGGGGCCGTGGTAATCGGTCCTTGAGCCCGATCCAACGGCCCAAGGGTTGGAACACAAAGCATTGAAGGAGCACCCGTCCCAAAAGAGCGATCAAAGCGCATATCACAGGAATGGATAGCTGATGAGTTTGGGCAAAGTCTGGCCGGTTTTCAAAGTCCGCCCAAGTGGTTCCTTGGGGCAACCAGAATGTGTGGTCCCAGAATCGGGCGGAGAATTCTTGGAAACATCTGACAATAGGTTGTAGCATGATGCTCGAAGAGGCCTTTCAGCGGATTGTCCGAAGGTCACTCGAACTTGTGTTTTTGAATCTATTGAAGGTTTCCCCTCCTGGGACGAGCTTAGCCCACCATAGTCACTGGATATTGGATAAAACTGCTGCAGTTGCACAAGTGAACGGGAAGAACAAGTTTCGCGAGCTGTTGCCGAGGCGTTCACGTAATAATAATATGCGCTCCACAGAAGACCAAGTGTACATGTTCACGTTGCCGGCTTTGCCACCTACTACTTTCCCCATAACTTTCCTTCTTCGGCCCTCAATTATTTGATGGCAATTTCATTTCGTGCTCGTATATAGCAATACCCCTGTCGTAAAGAAACGTCCCTCGATCCATCCTTATTATGGCGCGTGTGGCAATTACTTCCTCAACGAACCGTGGTGTGGAATGAACAGTGCTCTTCGACTTGGTGTTTGGAGAGCCGGAGCTGAGCACCCTCAAAGAGACCTTTGTTCGCACTCGAGGCAATCAATATGGATCCGGGTCACGCCATGAAGCACGACTACGTACACACGGACTCACCTCATGGCCAACGATATTATAATGACTTTGGTGAGCGTTTAGTTTCATCGGCCACACAATGACAAGTTCGATCGCAATGCGGTCAAACGAACGACAACAAGGGGAACAGCACCCGATCGATAAGTATATTGCCTTTGACTGACAAGATCGGCCTTTGTTGATGTACTCAAAACACGAACTGGTCGCTTAATAGGAGTCGGTTTGACGTCCCGGCCATTATTTGCTCATTTTGCCACCATGGGGAATCTTACCTTGATATTACTAAGAGTAATTATGGCTCTCCCATCGAGATCATCAGTAAACACATTGGCCTTCAAGTGTATTTTATGTGTTTGGGGGAGACCACTGCTGTTTGTGAAGGTCGGAAGTCAAACTACTGAGTGCTGGTTTGGGTATGATCTTGACAAGTGACCTTTCGCTGGTTTCACAACTAGAGACAGGCGTGTTATGAAGCAGTCCTTTGAATGGATCGTGTCAAAACCTTTCTGTACTCCTGAGGACCTGGCCAGAACGCAATCAAATCTACTTTGCTTTCCGTACACCAAAATTTAGGCATGAACCAGTCCTTTGCTGTTCAAGACGGGGGAAAATCTCATTTGAATTCAAGTCTGAGCCAGCCACTGAAATATGAAAATGTACAAATCGGGACCGAGAATGGGAAGAAGGGCATATGTTCATTCCCTGCATTTGGCATTATTTGCAGATCGACTGATGACGAAACTGTTGGAGCGCTGACAAAATAGACTGCTGAATGTCACGGCTATTTCGTAACAAGACAGCGGACACAAATGAAAATGTGTATGTTTGAATTGGGTTTCATGTACCTTCGAGTGGAGACCCGGTCAAAAAGTCTGGTGCTATGAATAAAAATCGAAATGAAAAATCATTGTCTTTTTCGTGGATCTAAATTCAGCACAGCTTTGAGCAGTCATAAGGACGAAAACTCAAGTCATCATGTGACAATGATCGGAGCAAAGTCATTTGGTTTGCCCTTACCTATTTGTTTCGAACATTGAATCGATTGAGTCATTTGAGCATCGCCGGCGCCAACCCTTTCCTGTCTATAGTGTAATGCAAAAAAAATGTCGCTAAGGAATTATTAAAGAATGACCTTAAATCTTCACAGACTTCAGATATTCTACTCAAAACAAGTGCTGACTCAAAATGTCATTGAGTTGGGTTGTTATGGGAATAAAATCACCTACATTATTTTTGGTGAAGAACTCTACAAGTGAGGGCCCGGGATGATTAGTTTTACAAGCAAGGATAAACCAAGGGCACTAAAGCAAGGAAACGCCACTTTTTTGTGATCACCAAACCTTTCCCACCAGTAAACTTTTGCTGCTGAAATTTTTGAATGTCAATTATTGGCATAATTATTCACGCAAATATGTGATTAATATCATTTTCGTAACCATTGATGGTATGTGCTTAAAACCAGGCATGGAAATATACTTAAAATGACTTTAAACATGTCTTAAAGTACAACTGAAAAGTGCTCATTAGTACTTCTTGATAAAGCAAGAATTTGCTCTAAACACAATCAGTCAATACTCTTTTGGTGATAATATTATTTGTAGAAATTTGTTTCAGAAACATCTTGACCAAATTTCAAGTAATTTGACGCGTTTGTTATGAAACTATGGTTCTCACTCTGGAATGGCCCTCAATCCAAAAGTAGACATACTGTAGCTCTGAGCAACATATTGTTCTTTAAACTCATTTGGATGCTTCATAATCATGGAATAATAATTTTAAGAGGCATATCACCTGTTTAATCTGACTATTTTGGTATTTTAGATGCGTTTGCAAGAAAAACAATTTATTGGAGTCCAAAGTTCAAGTTGAGATCTAGTCTACTGTACCTTGGTGTTACTCTGTGCCCCCTAAATAATGCCTGTCTTTTATGCAAACTTCCTAATAAGTATAAATTTAAACTCTACAAAAGGATAACTCAATCATTTTCCCCAATGCCTGATGTTTTTTGTCAAATTCATGGATTAAAACAAAAGTATCAACTGTCCATCCCAGATATTCTAATATGTTAACATTTATGTACGTACGTACATGCACTTTTATTGCCTACTCCATACATTTCTTTGATATTTTGTCAGTGTAGGTTCCTCATCAATTAATCAAATGATTCTTGTTGATTTTCTATCTATGCGTGTTTTTGAGCCAGTTTTACGCAATACTTAGCTGATTTGAAAGACAATTTGATTATTTTTGATTGATTTGATGTTCATGGGTATTTCATTTATTCTTCTGACTTTCAAAATTAGTTCAGAAATATTCAGTATATGGACGGAGTTGTATATCAAGATCATTATTTAATTAAAAAACACTTTCATGTTCTATGTTGTACGGATAATCTTGTTTTATTGGTGCTAGAGTTAATTTCTTGATTCAACGCAATGGCCTAAGTTGGCGGTCAGGGGAAAGCCGTGTCGTTTCCTCTCTTTAGAGTCCCTGGATAAACATAATTTGCAAACTGAACTTGAAAAAACAGATAGTGTACCGCAGATACAATACATATGTAGTGTTTAGTGTTGCTCACCTGAACAAACAATGAATGAAATATTATAGTTGCCACTTAAATACCCAGAACCACCTTGACACTATTCAGAATTAGGAAAGCACATTTTTGATGAACAATTTTTGTTTTAATACTTAATAGATATCACCCAAAATCATGAGGACTTAATATATGTTTCGAAAATTGAAAGTAAAATCAATACCTGGTTGAAAGCTAATTAAGAATAATTGGTTTTCTCACTTCGCACGTTAGACATGTCAGAATGAGGGCAATCCCACACTTCCAACAAAATTAAATCCATTTGCAAGCACGGTTAGATTAATTATTTAATGAACGGAGCCAAACAGGGCCATTTGCAAGTTCTGGTTGTACTTCAAATTAAGGGATCAAAAAGGCGACATAGAAGGCCAACCAAATTTCGAATAAGAAGTTAGGTGAGACACTTGGTTGGTTAGTCCAAAGCTCAGCGAAATAACTCTCCAAGAACTCGAGATATTAGATTGGAATGTCATTAATAGCTCTCATACCCACTTCCAGCCATGGCGAAACTCAAAGAAACTGTTCCCAAGGATCACATGTTGACCCACGTGGTTTAGAGACTGTTATTCATTCAAAGTAAAGAGCAATCTGTTGAGCAATTCAATCAATTCAATAGGAACTATCAAAAGCCAGTTTGAACCTGGAACCCAAAAGAATTCCAGTAATTTGCATTTGCGTACTGGGTAAAAAATCAGGCTCAACTTCAAACAATAATCAGGATCTTTTATCTCGCTTTTTGATGGCCATTTATTTGGACCAGCCAGCAAAAAGCCGATCGTGTTCCTGAAAGTGAACGCTGCAAGCCGTAAAATCTAGTGATTGATCTTTTGACAGAAGCCAGATTTTCTGTTGAAATGAGAAAGTATACTAACAACAAAAACAAAATCATTTGTGAAAGCCCCATTCACATTTCTGGCAAGATTTTGTTACTTATCTTCCAATCTCGCTTGATACACATTTATCCTAAAAAAAAAAAATTAAATGCTAAAGTTGCCTTCTTCTCTGGGATTGTCTTACTGATGATGCATGAATTGAGCGGAAAATCAATGCCTTTCTATTTTTCAACAATGATGGTTGTTCTCATTGATTATTCTTTACATTTACCTCGTATTTATCTACATCAATCGAAACAAGACAGGGAAGTTCGGTTCCATGTCAGGATGGGATCAATTGCCAAATGGAAGAAGGCTACAGTGTAATTTGGAGGCTTGCATTGTAGCTTTTGTTTTGCGTTCGACTTGACAAACTTGATTATCTTCCTGACATTTATTAAAACCGGGATACGCTTGTAAAAATCTGGGGTTTACGTCTAGGTATGGGCTCCCCCGAGACTTGATAACCAACATGCTAGCCAAAGCATGAAATTGAAAAACTTTTCTTTTCATTATCTTAACTGCATTTCAACTTTAACATATCGTTTAATTGAAATGAAACATGAAAATGAAATTTGCAATATCATGTTAACATCACGGTGCTGTAATACCTTTCAAAGTATCCAATTTTCTCAACATTTTCTGCTTTCCCATTTCATGCACTGAAAGGCAAATGTGCAGGAAAACTGATTGCACAATTTGTAGTGAACTTCTTCTAAATTCGCATTGACAGCAAAAGTCATGTACTGATGAAGAACGAGATATTCTATTCTGGCAAACCTATAAGGCATGTAATTCGCTAAAAGAATATGGATTCGACTAGAGCAGCCCTAGATTCGGCAATCTTTCTGTCTTGCAGGGTAGGCTCTACTCATACCCAACAAACTCTTCATCAAAGTAAATCCGTCTTTCCGAAAGGAACTTATCACGCAACCCCGATCTCTCCCGAATTATCCAAGATTTGTACTGCGGAAGGCGATCTTCTCCGATTTCTCTGCTTTGGGTTCTCTGTCTATTTGTCTCAAGGGGAACTCGAGTCTTTTGCCGGCTTATTCAACAACCAAGAGAACTTTTGGATGCAACTCCCTTCAGTCCGTCAGTTGTCAAACTCACTTACAAGTCTGAGGACTTCAGTTGCGAAGTAGTTCTCCCAGAGGTTGATGAGGGCAAAATAACATGGTTGACCAGCAACAGGTGGTGAATCTTGACATCATTTGCACGTACTCTCAGCGAATTTGAGAGCTACAACAACAAGGAGAGGCATCAGAAAAATTTGCTTCAGCGCAATTTTGGTTGCCCATCAGTCACTGTTCCTGTTTGGACAAGGTAAGAAACTGTTTTTTTTTTCTATCCAAGAGTAATGTGTTTCAAGCTGGAATGTCAGCCTTTTAGCTTCATGACCCTCGGTTAAGGCTCTCATCATGACTAAAAAGATACACAAGCAAAATAATAGCCGCTTAGCTAGGTGACATGCCGCTTTAAGTCTTGGAACCACAGCTCCTTTAAAACTCGTTCCCGATTTTGGGTTTTCATTTCTGATCCTTTTTCGTTTCATTGGAAGCCCTAATAAAGGTTCTTAAAGCTAAATAGCTGATTTTCCGGTTCGAATGTCATCACCACTGTACAGCTGTCACTTTTCTTCAAGCCTTGATGACCGGTTTGGCACGAGTGGTGAATTAGGATCAGTGCCGCGGGGATTATAATTTTTCATCAATAGCTTAATTGAAGGCAAACTCAATTAAAATTGACATAGAAAGCAATGATTGAATGTACACAAGTGGAAAAATTTCAAGATACCAACTAACAAGAATACCTACACATATGGTCTTTGCAGTGACAAACTAGTTGCGTATTGCAAAAATGGGTTCTAAAGTTGAACGACTCCTTTTTTTTCGCACAGTTCGTGGTACAACCTAACATCGACTTTGTTAAGTTTTAGACAACACATAACTGTGCTTTGGACTTGGTTATCTTATAGAGCTTGACACTTTTTGTACAAAGCTGACGGCAACTTTGGACATCATGTGACGGGAGCAGTTGCAACAGCGGTTGTAACTCATATCTAAAAAGCCCAAACGTAAAACACGCTTTTAGTCTTATACTTAGGTACTGGAACCACTAATGTATTTATAACCATATTGACCCAAAAGTGACATATTCTACGCAATGACATACATGTATGGGTGTTCTTTGTTGTGAAAACACCTTTTTGACACCTTGCGGTGAGTGCATGCATGATTACAGTATGGGCTAGGGCCCTGTATTTAGATACAGGGCACTTTTATGGTCTAAAGTTGATGTTGTTTGAAGGCTATTTCTGAAGAAGTAAGGAAGGAAAATTCAAAGGGGTAAAAGTTGTCGTGTCTAGGGAATGGTTCAAATGGTATTAATTGCCCATTTAATGTGCTCAGACTTTTGGGGGTTCCTCATTTCTTGAGGCGTATGATTAATATAGAGGAGAGTTTAAAATTAGGACTCCAAATTTGCCCTTCTCCATTGCGGCACTTACGCTCCACATATATGTTACTTGGAAACTTTTTTGTGATCTTTTTATACTTTTGAAGGTAATTATTAGACTTGTTTCTAATTTTTAATATAAGAAAAATACTAAAGACGACCATAGTTTTGGTTATTTCAGGGAAAACAAGGTTTCCTGTTTGACGAATGCTTTCCTGTCTAGAAACATCTTGAACCTTGTCTCAATGTACACAGGGGAATTCTGATCTGTCTTTTCCCGTACCCGGGACATAATCTCCATGATAACACTAAGCTTACAACCAAGGATAATCTTTTGTCAAGATATGCTCATCCACTAAATGATTCAGTATTTTCCCCTACCAAATTTTCATGCTACTTATTCCTTTTCAGGCATCACTCGGCAAATAGTCTCCGGCAAGATGTCCAATCTTCCTTTGTTTGAAGTGATAGTCCACGGATTTCTCATCTGCATTGTGAGCATTATTGGCTTGTTGGGCAACATCATTTGTTTGGCGGTGCTCAGCAAGGACGCCATGAGGAACAGTATCAACTGTCTCCTCATGGGCGTGGCCATCATTGATTTGGTCCTAATCACCTCAGCCGGGGTCCTCTTTAGTCTGCCAACCTTAGAGACGTTTCTCGTGGAGCACCACGGAGTCTCTTACGGTTGGCTTGATTTGTATCGCTTCACCCCCTTGGTTTATCCCATGGCCATGACAGCCCAAACTGCCTCAGTGTACTTGACCGTGGCCATTGCCTTTGAGAGATACATCGTTGTGTGTCGACCTTTCCTCTCCAGACAAGTGTGTACCTTGGGGCGGTCTCAACGATGCGTGGTGGCCATCATCATCTGTTCATTGCTTTACAACATCACTCGCTTCTTCGAGTATGAGCTTGTTCAAGATACTGTGGATTGGGACGGAAATACTACCTTGGTCTATCTGAGGAGCTCAGAGATGCGTGAGAATCCACTGTATGTGAAGATCTACATCAACTGGATGTACATGGTGTTTATGTACATGCTTCCATTCTCAATCTTGTTGTTCTTGAACCTCCGGATTGGATGGGAGCTGCGCCGAGCTCGTTTGGCCCGGATTCACATGACCAGTGCGCAGAAGAATGAGGAAGGGTGTGCCATCATGCTAATCATAGTGGTCATGATCTTCATGTTGTTTAATGCGCCCGCAATGGTGTCCAATATCATTGAAGCGTTTGGCTTCGAAGCAGTTGAGCTCACGCAGGTTTCAAATCTTCTTGTGGTGGTGAACTCATCAGTCAACATATTCGTGTATAACATTTTCAGTCGCAAATTCAGACAGATATGCTTCGGTTTGTTGACCTGTGGTAGGAATCCGCCTCTGTCACGCGTTCCTAGTGGACAAGATCCTGGGCGTAATGATCCTAAGACCAGTTTGCGGAGACTGGCCAAATTACAAACTTTGAATGCTCACGATGTGATTGCTCGTGCTCAAATCTCCACATCGAGTGCTTCCAAAGACAACTATGTTCAAAGTGTGAGTGTGGAGACCATAGGAACCGGAACTCAATCGTACCGTGGGGTATTAACACGATTAAGCTCGTACTCCATCTAGAAATCGAGAGCTTTTCATTTTCGGCTCAAGCTCTGTCGAAAATGCAATACAACAACAGATTAGAAGTGAGGACCTCCATTGCTAACATTATTTGTCAGAACCTCATCGTCGTGTAATCCAGTATTTCATTAAAGGCATATCGAAATAACTTCATGGAAAAAAATAAAACACTCGTTATTTTCACGTATGACACCGCACGAAAGAATTTTAATCAAAATGAACGTTTTCCAGGTGTAATTTTGTTGATAAATGCCTCTGCTTTCCGTGGAACCTTACTCCCGAGTACTCTTATGCGGGCTGGTTTAGAATTCAGCGAATTGAGAAGTACTTTCCGAGGGCTGGATTTGGTCCACTTGTTGTTCCACTCCATCTTTAGCTGTTTCCAAGGGCGAGAATAGGTTGTCGCATATCTCGTGAACAATTTTCGAGGCTCTCCTTATATCTTCGAGCGAGAGAAGAGTCGAGCAAGTCAAACGGATGCTCACTGGAGGCAAATGAGCTTCCGCATCTTCCAAGTAGCTGGCCATCACCAAAGCGATGCCCTCCTCTCTGGCCTAGAAATCAAGACGGATGTCGAACGTGGAAAGTGCTTGCTTAAGAAAGATCGAATTGAGGAAAACGTCTCGTCTAGTATTGATGCGAAACAGGAAGGCAAGTTAAAGGTTTCCCCTGACGGGACATGGGGAGGATTTACACTGATTGATGAGATGGCTGATGGGCGCTACTAGATCAATTTCTTTGGGTGTAGTACCCCATTAAGAGGGTACAATTTCATCGTCAAGCCCCGAAAGTAAACTCTGTTTGATCTTCCCAAAGAGTACAAAGATCAAATTGAAAACGTTCCTTGTTTGAGATGTGAAATAAACTTTTGGTCGGATCTGTATCAAAATGCTTGAGGTTTAAAGTACACTGCTCTTTGCTGGTCATTACACGTGAAGTTTTCGTGGTAAAATAGCAATGAATTCCAGGGGTTGCCAGACTATTTGAAATCACATACCCATTATTCAGTGCAAAAAAGAACTGAATGAGTATGTCATAAAACACACAGAGTTTCTTTATCCAGGGTGGTTGAAATTAGCGGATAATTTCGAATTTGCCATTAAAAACCAAAACGATCAAGAATTTAGACGAAATTTACGCATGATTGTTTGAACCAAGACCATCCGTTAAGGTTCCGTACAAACAAATCATACCACAAATTCTGCTATGAAAGAGACAAACGAATTCAGAAAAGCCGCTATAAGTCGCCTCTCCGCGATTAAGTAAACAGTAATAGTATAAATGAGTATCTTTTTTATGTTTGTTTAATTATTTTTTAGTTTGAAATTTGCATTACTTTAACAGTTTGTCAATTTTTTAACTAATTTATTGCCGTTATTTCCGGCCCCCCTGTAAAATTTGGACAGAAATTGCAAAGTGTACAGTGTTTTGTGGTTTCCGGATTAATGGCATTTCCATGGAAGCCAAAATCATGTCATGGGTTAGAACTTGTGCAACACACTCATGAATCTATAATGAGATATAATCTGTGCAAGAATTTACCTCTAACTAGATTTAATGACGACTAATCAATTTTGGATTTTCGAAATTACCAGAGATAGAGTATCTAAAGATCTACCTAGCACCAAATAAACTGCACACTTTTCAGGCATAACCCTAAGCTTGCGAACAGAAGTAGATATTCAAATCAGAATAAGGGTTGCCTGAGGGATGAAGTGCTTTTAAAATCAAAGTACATTAGCCTCATATTTGTTCAATCGTTGGTTTGTAAGTTTAGGTTGATAAAATCCCTATAATATTGAAAAAACATCAAACCGGAAATGATTTAATCAACGTCAGCTGTAACAGAAAGCTACTCAAAAAGTTGTTTCCAATGGCTTAAAGATATGATGTGATTGAATTTTGATTTTGAAAGTACACGTACTTCGTATTGACAAAACTTCGATTCGTTTGAGAGCAGATCATAAGATTGGGCAAATTTTAATCAACCAAAAATTACAAAAACTGTTTACCCATTCACGTCCTCTTCAAATATCGGCTCAACCGAGCTCATTTGATATTTTTTTCCAGACTTACGCAACATGCAGTAAGACCCTGCTCGAATCTCTCGATGAAATTACATGATGTTGGGTCGCCCATTCGCTGATCAGTCTCCCCAACTTGAAGGAAATTTGTCAAAAATTCCCCCTCCGCAGTTCTCCCCTCGAACAAGTCAGGGTTTGACTTGTTCGATTGACTTCCATAGAATCAGATTTGTCCTCCACATGTCCCCCCCCAAAAGACCTAAATGAACCTGCTTTCCAACTTTTTATTTGCCTCGAGAACTTGCCCTGGACGTACCTTAGTAATAATGGAAGCCATCACAGCTTTGTCCTCTTCCCGATTTCCACGTGAGCTCTCGAGTCTTAAATGTTTGACGGGTGAGAATCGCTCTCCTACCAATTTCAACCCAAGGAGATCCTCGAATCCATTGTGCATCTCCTCAGCCTTCTCACGGAGTTGTTGGAACATCCCAAGATCCTGTTCCATGAGCTCAATGGCCTTGAAGGCCCCAGCTGCCAACATGGGTGGCAATGAAGCCGAAAAACAGTACCCTAAAGTAACAAGACGACATTGGCTTCATGTGACAGATTCCCGACGGGGATGAAAGACAACAGGATGCCAACTTGACAAAGATTGAACTTGGAACATACTTATTCTTATTTCACCAAGCACCTTTCCGGATCCTAATTAGATCATTATCATACCCAGGAAAAGGGTTTGCCGGGATTTCCGAAAAAATCCGAGTGAATTCAAGCATATGCTACTCATAGTTTGAGGTCTTGGTCACCATTAGGAATGTATGGTTTAAGATTTCCAAAAGGAAATGACGATGGCAATGGGGATATGACCATGTGGTGATTGAAAGTTGTTCCTAAGGACAACTAGATTCGTTCTTTATATGGAAAAATTAACCCTTTATCTGCTACACGTGTTTTAGAGGCCTTTTATCACAGGCAAAATTTTGAAGCATTGTACCAAACCAAGTTTACGATCCCGATTTTAAAGTACAAATCTTCAGCTCTTTTGAGTTCAGGAGGAAACATGAAATGCACATCTTAGGCAAAAGGTACCTTTCAAGCATTTTAGAAAGTCTTTTTCAAATCTGTTTTCTTTTTCATCCACTCAAAATGTTTGACTGTATCCGGAAAATGAATTGAAATAGAACAGAGCAAGGTTCTAGAGAAAAGATAATGAGCATGTAGCAACGTTTCAAAACAGTTTTGCTCTAAACATGTATGTATTCCCAAGAACTCGCATCTCGCGGACTAATGAAGCCAAAAAAGCCCACATTTACTAACTCAAGTTGCATGGAATAACTCCAACTGCTACTTCACTTAATACATAGTTCAACGTATTCGATGATAACGCTCAATTGGCCTCTTTTTGATCAGCTAAGTTTGAGGGCTTCCAAAGCACATCATTGGACAAGAAAGGGGCACAGAGTACTCTATCGAGGAACTTCCATCATGAAGAATGTCTAGCTTTTCTTCTGTTAGGCGACCTCCACGTTGCATTCAATGTTTGTACTTGGCACCCGAAACTCTTGGAGAACTTTCTTACCAAACAAAACATTTAGAATGAATAAAAACATGTTACTGAATGATGGGATGAACTAGATCGTCAATTACCTAACCCAGCCAGGGTTTGATGTTCCACGACGTAAGTGGTGCCCACACAAAATCCTCCAATCGACCCAATCGCATATTCTAATGTGGCCATGATGAGATCGATATCGTCCATCTGAAAGTCAAGCAAGTGAAGAAAAGTTCAAAGGGGAACAGAATGGCAATGGGTTTATTCACTCACTGAAATATTCTTGTACTCCGTGATCCCTCGTCCATGCTCGCCAATGGTCCCAAAGGACACTGATTCGTCAATGAAGAGTCGCAACTTGTATTGGCGTTTCAAAGCCAACATCGGCTCAATATTGCACAGAGTGCCGGTATTCATGTAAATCCCTTCCACAATCAGGAACCGGCGACTCACTTTGGCTTGTTTGGGATGCTAAAAGAAATACAGAACCGGATCCTATTAGTCCAAATTGGTTTTTTTTCGACTCTGGGGATTTCAACCCGCATGTAATATGTTTCTTCTCAAATCCGAAGACGTTTTCATCTTGCTTAGTGGCATGAATGTCAAGACCAATTATGACGATAGTGATAAACATTATATTACCACCCACCTTTTTGTCTTCATTTGCTTGTTGCTCCAGCAACTGTCTCAAGTGATCCACATCGTTGTGTCTGAAGTACTTGATCTTGCTTCGGGATGCATCCAGACCTTTTTGGATGGCAAAATTAACGCACTCATCCCTAGAAAATGGAAATTACTCAGCAAATAAGGCTACCCAGAACAGCTATGTAATGATTCAACAACTCCTTACACGAAGATAATATCTCCTTTCTTGGCATAAGCCGGAATGGCACTCGCGATGGTGGAGAATCCATAAGAATATAACACGGCTTGTTCGGCGCCTAAAAACGAGGCCAATTTTTCCTCCAAATAGACGTGGATATCTACGGAAGAAGATAAATATGAAATAACTTCCAGATTGCCCAGCAACCCAAATGAATACTATGAACCTACCCGCAGTGCCATAAAATGCTCGAGGACCGCAAGATCCCACCCCAAATTTTCGGATACACTCTATGGCCGATTTCTCCACGATCTCATTGCCCGCGAAGCCCAAATAGTTATGTGTGGCCAAATTCAAACAATCTCGGCCATCGATATTGATGTGCTTTCCCGGCTGCAAATAAACAGACAGACACTTATTGACCCCACACTGTAATCAATTTTCTTGCCGATGTAGGCGTTACCTTTCCATCCACGACTGGGACGTGAAGGGCGGGGTGATTCGGGTCAACTTCGGGGACCAGAGGTTCCGGGGTCCATTCGGCCAAGAGCTCTTCCTCCTCTTCCTTGGTCAGCTTCTCGGCTCGAAGACGTTTGTTTCGATTGGAAACCCGGCGAACCAGGAGCCAAACCACCCAGGATATCAGAAATCCTTCTAATATCAGATGATAAGAGGGAACCTAAAGTGACAACAGATATGTAATTCGAGCCTATAATATTTTATGTTGTGTGCGACCCAAAGGTTAATTGGAATCGTTGCCGACTAAATCAGGCTCTTTCTTCGCTTGCTGGCTTGGTTACGTGATGCGGGGGGAGGGGGGGGCGATTTAAGAGCTAATCCGGGTAACCTTTAAATTTGGCGGGTGAAGGATTTAGGTTGTTAAGGAGTCTTCGAGAGTGCTTGAAGACATTCTAATGAGACCATATGAATGTTTTCGTAATCTTCTCTATGACACTACAAGTTCGAGGAGCTCTCAATCCTTTTCTATTCTTTGTACAGTACACGACTACGTAAAATCAAGTACCAAATTGACATGGATCCGCCTTTACTTATTGGGCAATCCCTTACGTGCGTCATCAAAAAATTATCATAAAATCCCCCCAAATGATAACTAGATTAGTTAGTTATCCAAAGCATTGGTTAGCCATTGCACATTGCTCGGAACAAATGGATTCGTATAAATTACGAGGACGTGGGAAAACCGCACACTCTTAGCAAATGAGACAAATCTTGACAACGAATAAGCAATTTGGCGAACAGTTTTTGCTCCATTAGAATTGCTGCCAACTATGCATTGAAAATCTTATATGCCCTTTTCAAGATAGGCAGTTTTAACTTGGATCTTTTTACCAATGCTTCAGATCTTACCTGAGACTCGTACAATACTTGGTCATCAAATATTTTGGAGCTCATTTGGATCTCAATCTTCTTAAAACAGTAAAAGCTAAGTCTGTACATACGATATTGTTCTGGATCAAACTAAATCTAAGAGATTTTGTTTTCCCATCTACCCACTCTACTTTATTGGTAGACCAAATTTCGTATCATTTCTGCGCAATATTTGATGTTAGGGGTAATGCGGGGGCTCAGTCGTGGGGATCGTTAACGTCATCGATCCGATGCTTTTTACCAAGTGAATCTTTAAGTAAAAGGAGCATTTTTGATCGAATATTTTTGATTGTTTGAGAAGAAAAGCACAGATTTGTAGAACAAAAATCCTATAAACTTCATGTTAACAACTATTGGACACTGATTAGTAGACCTCGAAAAAAAGTTGCCTTTTTGACCGAAACATTTCTTTTGTTTCAAGATGAGAAAATGTGGAAAAAGTTGTTGTGAAAATGTGAAAAAAAAGTTGTCAATAATACTCAGAAAAGGTGTGAAAATGCAAAACATTGTAATTATGCAAAAAGAATTGTCGCAATGGGAAAAAGGTCGTTTTCAGCCCCGTCTAGCCTCTTTGGTGCATTTTTATTTCTTAAAAAATCTAGATACACAACTGCATGTACAAGTATATCCAATAAGTTTCTTTATTATACGGTATTTACAAGATATTCCCATTTTTTATTTACAATGTTTGACATTAGGATACGTTTTCAATTGATATGGATGTTATGGTAAACCATTGATTCTCTTCTGGAGCGTAGTATTATTGCATGGGGCTCTTGTTCACAAAATAATTTTGGGTTTTTGACTGGAACAAACTCATAACTGCAGGGATAGCTCAACCGAAGCTTTCTTTTTTTTTGGAGCACTCCGGATGGAATATATCCTTATTCTGTGATATTTGGATGTTCCTTTACATTCTTCAATATATTGATGAGGTTGCCAGTTAAATTTTGACATTTATTGGGAAAATCTCCAACAAACCAGGGTTTCTCAAGTCAATAGGGTGAGCGTAATCGGGAAAACCAAACCCAAATGATTCACTCTCAAGTGTTCGACTCGTTGTGACTACAAAGTGTACGTACATGAGACCCATTTGAAGCTCAGATAATCAGGTATCATGTATCGATTTTCATATGATCAATTTCTTACGATTTGGTTCTGTGGAGTTCTTAAAAGAATGGGCTGGATTAAGACAACTCAATTTCCCCTTGAAAGGGGTGAAACAGAACAATCATGAATTGAAACATGACGTTTCATTAATAGGAGCGCAATCAAAACTTAGTCAGGGAGCAAATTACACTTGAACTTATTAATTCCCAAATGTCGAAAAGAATGCTTAATTGCGTTTAGACTCGATTATAGCAGAACTCAAATCGAACCAATTAAAAATGAACCTTGTTCGACATATAAAATTCCTAAGAATTAGGAACATGGAATGGCTTCAGCTCAGGGTAGACAGGAACTACCAAATAGAGTGAAAAGAGGTTTATTTGAAGTAACTAGGGAGACGTGGACAAAGCAGCTACTGGTACATCGTACGAAACATCACTTGTCAGTTCTGCCAATAACTGATCCATATATCATTCATGGTTTTGCCGTGGCAAACAAAACATAATGGCAATGCATTGTCATGAAGCGGAACATATGATAAGCGTTATCAGGCAACTTATTTTAGTTTTATCAAAAGAGGAATAGACGGAAAAAAGCGAATGCTACTCAAGGCAAGGACGTTTATGTTTCTTACTTCATAAGTGTCTTTGAGCACGTTTTTGCCTCTTACTTCGCTGTCCAAGACGATTGGATTGTTATTGATTTATTCAATGTTCATGTTTAGCTCATTTAATCTATTTATTTTTTAAATAAATACGAAAATATTTTGTACAAGAGTAGAGTTCTGCATCAAAAAGATCATAATTTACTACACAAATACTTAAATGAACTACGAGGCACGGGCATTTTCTTTCGGTAATTTCCATTCTTGGTTGGAGAAGAAAAGCCGTGTCCTTTCCTCTCTTTCGAGTCCATGTACAAAGTCGCACAATCCCAATTTCATGTCTTGCTAACTTGGATTGGCTATAAGAAATTATTGTTCGATAATCTCATCGACGTATTTCATTATAATAAAGAATTAATTTGATTATCAATTAATTTTTGAATTGATTAAAGAGATGTCTGTCTGCCGATGTTGTAGAAGGTCATGTTCTTGGAAATAAGGTTGGTGGTTGATTTATCCAGCGAGACCTTTAACTAAAAGGAGTGGACATCTGCGGTGCTAGGCCGATTTACTTTTTGTCAAAGCTCTTAGACGGATGCATCAATGAAAACAGGCAGGAAGATACTGTAATTTGAGGCCAAACTTCACACCTTTTACTATTTTCATAAAAACCTATACCTAAACTTTATACTGTTTACTACATAAACCAGAAACCTTCGATATTTTCAGTGAAAGTAAGATAGCTCAAAATGTTATCACAAACCATTTTTCTTCTGCTTTAAATTGCTTTTTCATACCGCTTGATAGCATCGCCTGTAACTTTTGTGGCGCTAAAATATTGTTATCACGAAGTGGCCTATCTTCGGCAATAGCTTTGTCCAACCCTTCGGTTAAAAGTATCCTTGATTTATCATGCAATTTTGACTTTTAGTCTTAAAAAGGCTTTGGGAAGAATTCAATCTCATATTATGCTGTAAAAGAATTCAAACCTTGACCAAAGAACCTTTACTTATGTCCGTAAATATCATTCTAACTTGTGAATCCGCAAGTTTCTAAGAGCTGTACGAACCAAAATAATGACCTTTCCCAAACTCCAAGCATATCTTATGGCATTCTTTGTTCTCATTCCATATACTTTCTCAATCCATGATCTTCCACTGTATAGGTATATCTGCCAATCACTTCCAACTGCGGTCGGCTCACCTGTGAGAAAGTGACCGCAAAATCCACGCACTGTCGCCACATAGACTCAGGATGGTCCGCATCCAAATCCAGAGGAGTCTCACTCCGGGGAGATGGATTCCCACCCGCCATTATCACTCTCACACCCAAAGCCCAGGAAACCGCTCTACAAGTGGAGAAGGCACCGCCCAACTTTGTTGACCGTCGTCCTTCTGATTTTTCAACACGTGACTCACTAATGTCCACTAATCTCGAACTTCAAGTCCAGTGGAGTGGCTGAATAAAGTGTTGGTGGACTGCATATGTGTGAGTGAGCTGCTCAGTTTAGTCTGGGTGAATGTTATGTGAATGCACATGTGCACAGCCCCGTCAAGGCGAATGAAGAGGGCATAGAAGAGGATAAACGTTACTACTACAGATTCTGGGAGAACAGGGTCAAGTGGGGCTTGAAAATGGTTCTTGGACACTGGGCAGGTGGTTTAAACCATGGAAAGAGGCCCGTATGTACCTGGATGTGGGTTCAAATGCTTATGAGAATAAGGACAGGGGGACGATGGCATTGATTAGCTGAGATTAACCAGAGGTTAAGCTTTCTTCTCTGGCAAATCTCTACGACCACTTGTTTACATAGAGTGAGGCTGAGGTTGCGAGATATGCTTTAATAGCATTGCGAGGGTAATGTCAGTAATGTCACAGGACAGAATTTCAAAACTGCTTTTTTTTAACTTTACGTTGACAGATTGACTTTGAGCGATGATTTAGATGAGTCATTTCTTTTGTGGTTCGAAGCGGACATATCATGAGAGCTTACAGGTGACAAAAATTCAGTTCGTACATGTTCGGATGTACGAGCGTACCATTATAGTTACAGTATAGTTTTTTTGCCCCTACAAGTCCAAGAACAGGCTTTCCCTTTGACGAAGAAAAATATACATATAATGCACGCCATCAAAGTACCCTAGGTCAGTGAGTTTTTTTTCGACAGGATCTCGCTTCCGAAGTTTCGCCATATGGGGCGGATTTTTGTTTATAAAAGTCTCTTGTTGCTGAGAGTGAGCGTTAGGAACACATGTTTTGTGGGTAAAAATATCAGTCCTTGGAAAAAAGTACCATCAATGCTCATTTCTAGAACAGGGTAGATTGGAATGGTAAATGTAATGCAAAAACAAAATATTCCAGGGCTACCTGACTAAAAATAATTATCCTAGCTTGAGCTTCATTTGCCACGTAAACAAGATGGATGAGAGACTTGCATAAATTTCTTCGCCCTCAGACAAGACAATAGATAAGCAAATCTCAATTTGCTAGGGTTAGTTTTTTAGCGTGAATACCTAAAGACTAAAACGAGAACCTTTTGGCAAACACACGAATTACTTTTTAGGATTCAATATCCTATGCCAAATATGGGGCCAAAAAATCAAAACAAGGCAAATATACTCGACGAGGAATCGTAAGAGTTAGCAATGTGTTTATCTCCATGTCCTTTGGACACACATACATATATATGGTACACAATCCTGACCCATCTATTTGATCCGTCATCTCATTGGTGCTAAAATATGACATGGACTGACACAAGCAGAGCTATTGCAACTAGATGTGGACATTGGTGAACGCTTGCACAGATCGACTGATCGTTTCATCATTTTGGCATGATTCTAGGAACTCCTCAATCGACACCACACCATCGCCATTCAGGTCCATTTTCTGCAAAAAATGGTCGTTTGGGTCATTCAAGCGGAAGAGAATGCAGTCCAACTTCACGCAACCTTTCTTCCTACTGGGAGGTCACTGTCATCAGGACCTCTCAGTAGCTGTTACTTAAACCGCAAAAGACCAAAAATGATAATATGCATTATTGTTTCTTCGACAGAGGTTTCGGGTGCAATGATCAGAGAAAATGCTTTCGCTTCAATGTTTAAAATTTACCATGTCTATTAGTGGTGATACAGTAATATAGTTAGGTTTGTTTGCTAACACATTAAGATACTTTTATTTGACATCGCATGGTATTTTTTTTTAAGATACTCAGGGAAAGCAAGAATGAAACTAATTTTCGACTTTTATTTTAGGACCATGATATGACTAATGCATTTTCTATCTTACTTGGAATATTTGGTCGACTCGTTCGGTGATAATGGCTTCTTCTGATATTGGATCTCCAGTACGACCCATGAGATCAAACACGGAGCCAACCACATCCTCCATTTCCTCCCGCGATATCACACCATCGCGATCCTGGTCGTACAAGGAGAAGGTCCAACGAAGCTTCTCCTCTAAGGTGCCTCGAATCAAGATGGACAGACCAACCACAAAGTCCTGCGAGGGAATTAAAATTGAAATGAGCCAATCAATCATCTTGGTTCCATCTTACAAAGTACATTTCAAGCAATGAAAAATCGATCTCCTATTACGGCAAACATGATTTTTTACTGACAGCATGTGTCGCTCAATTAAAAGTATGATTAGGTTGGATTTGATTGTCCCATTTCAATTTAAAAAATATTTATGGAACGAGTTAAGTTTTGCCTCAAATTCAAGAAGGATCTTATGTTCCATTAGGCGAGACGGGGAAATTATGTTCAGCCACATGTTAAAAAGTATCCTCTCATTTCGCTAACACGACTAATCTATTTTAGTTGGCTTAGCCATATCAGTATGATGAAGAAAGCTTGAGAACTTGGGATGAGAACCGAAAATGATTCCATCAGAAGGCTCCTTCTTCAGCCTCGCATTCATTCAAAAAGGTATGGTGGGAAAGACCAACAAATCGGCCATTTCAAATCTTCAGGAAAGAATCATCCAAACTTTCTGGCTTGAAACAAGTCAACAAAATTAACCAAATGAGCCCCACAGTTATTAGAACTATCATCCCAAAAATAAACCTAAAACCATCCAACCCATTCGAATTTGATGCTTTAGTCTTAAGACGTTTGAACAAGCTTTGCAATATAATGCTATTATTTAGATAATTTTAGAAAGCCATATCGAATTTGACTGATCAAAGAAATACTTACTTGGAATGTGATGACACCAGAATCGTTGCGATCCAGGGTTGAGAAGACGTAATGAGAATACGAGCTCAGGGCCGCTGTAAATATAGAAGAAACATTATCAAATTACAATCGGACATGAATTTTATGTTTAAGTGATTTAGAATGGGTTCAAACACAAAATTCTTGTGTCAGCCTTTTTTAGTTGGCCTCAATATCCGTATACAAAACCCTCGCAAATAAAAATTGACAATTGACGCAACCTCAAAGTTGCAAAACGCCACGATTTGGACGACGACTGATATTATCTGACATTTGAGTACACATTGTGTAAGCCTTGATATTTTAGCAAGCGTGGATGATGCAAAGGACAGTGTAGCACACGGTTTAAGCAACCAAACCAAAGTTTACTAATCTACAATACAAGGGAGAACCAAAGTCCTTATGGGTTTGAACGTTCTTGTGTAGCTTTGTTAGAGGACAATCATGTGGTGTTGATTTATTTAGTTAGCTGATGTAGAAGATTGTGTGTTCATTTGTGAGGTAGGGAGATCTGGGACGACTCGATTGATTGAGGGTTATGATACCTTGAGCGCTCTGCAAGTCAAGGGCTTTCTGCTCTTTCTTGGAGACCTTTTTCTTGCCCGCCCATTCTCCCGAGCAATGCACATAACCACGGATATCCGACCAAATAAAGGGAGCTACAAGAAGTGAAAACAAAGGGTTGTCATCAATGTGGTTAGTGGTTCTCTCCAAAGGTTTCCTCTTGGCTAGTTCGAAACGTTGTTGTCAGGAGCAGACAGAGCTACAGAGTTTATTCGTAACTGACAAACGTTCAGTGCTCAAGCCGTGGACAAAATGCTAAACAGGAATCAAGAACTTTCATCTCAATGGCAATAAGAGCGAATTTCACGCATGTAACTTGTCTCATATCACGAAGATGGACTTTCGGTGGTGAAAATGTCACTTTAATACAATTGACGTGTTTCATCCTTGACAACTAGAAACTACAACGGCAAAGAGTATTTCAAAAGGTCAAAAGAAGCCTATAATAAACAATTTTATACTGTATGATAAGCTCCTTGTGTATTTGATGAAAGAGTGGATGAGTTCTGCAAAAAATAACGGAACCACAAATCCAATGTATTAGGTACAAACGGGGAGAAAATTCGAGGTTCATTCATGAGGCCCCTTCCTCTCGTGGGAGGACCTTTGAGAAATGAATTCAATCACATCCAATTCCATCATGAAATGACCCGAACAACAAGAGCCTTTCAAATTTCAAAAGTCGTTTTTGAATAAGAGATGCGCACTGATATGCTTTTTCTATCGCCGCCATAGTTCCATTCATTCTAAAAGATTAAAAGAAACTAACAGGATTCCATCTTTGAACCAAAGCATATAAAGACAGCTTTGAGCTAAGTCTTCGAGACGATCGCAGAGTTTTAAATTTTGGTTAAAAATCAAAGCAATATTTCATTTCTTGTTAAGGTCAAAAATGAACTTTGAAAAAGTGCTAGCATTAACTGGAATTAAACTGCATTTGTGGCTTTTTGTGAAAATAAAAGTACAAAAAATGTATTTCACTTTTGGAAATAAATGAAATCATTGTGTGATTGTAGTGATTGTTTTATTAGTCGGTTTTATTTGGAACTTCTTGAGAAAAAAGTGTGTCTTCTTTTGCCAAGGTGTTGTGACACAAGATCATAAATCCAACTTGTTTCGGTCCTAAGATTTGAGGCTTAAAAAAATCAAGTAAAAGTTTGAAGTTTCTTATGCTTAGAAGAGTTAAATCTCATCAGCATCAATAGATTATGCCTCCTTAAGTACCTTGGCACCATCTTCATCCTTATTTACATACAAAATATCGTCAAGAAGTGCTGTTTCTTTACATCACAAACCAAGATACGCAATTAAAGTTCGAAAGAAGGCCAATCCTCAGCGGTCCCAATTTCTAGAATAACTTGATAACAAATCCTGAAGAAGTGTTGGTGTTTTTTGCAGAACTCAAGTTTGAGCAACAGTTCTCGTAGTTCTCGGAACAGTTCGCATCGAATTGGCTATATGAGCAAATATTTAATGATATTTGAGCTGTCGAGCTTACGGTATGAAACAACCACTTCCCCTGATCAACAGTAAATGTAATTTCATTCAACCAATCATACGCGGAAACAAACTATTTCGAATCATTCCAATTCACTTCCTTAACAGATGCATCTGTTCAGTCAGGTTCTAGTTATCAAGACAGAAGATTATCGAAATCCTTCAATTTACTGGATTTTCGATTTTTGCACAAGAATTAGAAAATATATTCATTTTCAAAAATTTTGCTTTTGAAAAAGAAAGTGATCCATTTATGGAAGATCTTTGAACATTTCATAGAAAAGGGTTTTTTCCCAAAATTGGATCAGGCACACTTCATTGGGGACAAGTCTCTCTTTCTTTCAAGCACTATGAGAAGAAGTAATATACTCAGAGCAACATTTTGTTTATCATGGAACCCTAAGGTGGGACAGCCCCGTAAATCCTGCGTTTATCTTTGCCAAGTAGACGGACATATAACTCAATCACAGAACTTATAGCACATGATCCATCATGTATGTATGTAGGCTAGAGACGAAGAGTCCAATTTAGACAGTGTCTTGGACTTACATGAACTAGACTCGCAAGACAATCGTATATGTTAATTATTGAGAGCTCGGCCACTTTCAATCAAGGACAGTCCCACTTCAACGCAACCGCAGGAAGGAGAAGGAAGTGAAAATAATCGGCTCTCTTGAGCCCCAATTAAGTCCCACAACTATGCTGTCTCTACATCAATACTAGCTCATGAAACAACATTCTTTTCGTACACGAAAACTAGTATTACCAATTAGGACTGGTCGTCACAACAACTGATACATGGGGAAAGTGTGCCATGGAAACACATGGATGGACAAAATCGACAAAGCGGGGATCAGGGAGCATTTTAACAAACAGCACATTAATCCGCAGACATGACTCGCATGATTGTGATGGGCAGAATTCTCCCGTTCATCTTGGTTCTCTTTGGTCCATCATTTTACGGATGATGAGTTCACTTCCGATTCTTGGAACTAATTTCTAGTTTAAAGGGGGGAGGGCAAAGTGTTTGATGCATTATTTCTTGAACACAGATCTACGAGCACTTAATTGACAAGACATGCCACCTTCGCTCTCCAGGTCCTCCTTCTAAACCAAAGGCAAAGGAGGACGAGGAGGCTTGGTTTACAATGTTTGCCCACTGCTCATTCGCTCTCTCGCTCGTTCCTCATCCAAGGCCCATGTGGCAAGTACAGTACGTAATACGTAGTTACTCGTTCAACCTAGACTACAAGTACTACTACGCACATCCAAAATGTGCCGTACTCACCTCCTTGAGGGAAAAATCTGGAATAGATGGAATGGAAAGCCTCCTCGGTGATCAGACCCGAAGGACACTCGGTCTTGAAGCCACGATAGATACGCTTCATTTCGGAGATACTGAACCTGAAACGGATATCCACCAGATCAGATGGAACTCAAACAAGGTCTCAATTATGGGACTGGCTCTCGTTGGAGGAGGGCTCAATTCTGTAATATCTCTATCTACCGTATACAGAGCGAATGCTTCCGCTAGTGAAGGGACAAAAAAGAAGTCACTAAGGACTGAAGATCTTACTCACCCCGTGGCATCACAGAGCGTTTGCATGTTTTGAGGTCGGTATCGATGTGGAAGCTCTAAATCCTCGAGAATGGGCTCTGAAAGAAATGAGACATCAGAATTGAGTCTTCAGTTTTAGCCTTGGGGATTGATGAACACACAAAGATCTGGCTATTCTGGGAGTGAAATCACGACCTTGCACTGTCCATAATCGATCACTGAGAGTAATTGGACGAGGACGTAATCTTCGAGTAAGGGAGGATTTTTTAACATTTTTCAGGAATCATTGATTAGGTAATGTTTGTAAAGTATTTGTGAAATTACCTTTGATTTATGATTCGTTTTTCTGGCGATAGTGCACATTCAATGTTAAACAGGGTGTCCGTTTCAGGTGTAAATAATTGAAGATTTAAACAACCAAAAGAACTGTGATCGTTGACATTTCAAACATTGCATGTGGCATAGAACAATAGAATGAAATTTCAACCGAACTTGAAACAAGGGTTCAAAAAGTTAATCATATTTGAAAGATAAAGCCTGTCTAGGATTTAAAAAAAGCTCTAGACGTCACAATGTCATATTTGAAGTCAAGGCCCCACCCAAAACCTATAGATAATGGGAGAAATAACTTGCCCTCTGACCCCCCCCCGCCATCCCCCCCCCAACCCTAGGGAACAAATAACCCTTTCATTTGGCCAAAACATATTGCATTCAATGGGCTCCATGATAATCTATTCAATTTCTCATTGATCGATTTTTGGAACTATTAGGCGAGTAGGTACATGTGAAATCTTCGTTACTGCTGAAAGTTCTAAAATAGCTAAAGCCTCCTTGGTATTGCATAAACGTCCATCCATCAAACTACAAATTCAAACTAAAGTGCTTCCCGAGACTTAAAAGTTCAAACTGATTTGATCTGGACAACAAAAAGATCAACCCTTGGACATAGATATACGGCAGGAAGTGGATGACATAAGTTATCTCTTTAGCCAATGCCTCGTTTTGGTATGCATAAATCTCAGAGCATTCCACTGTATGTCCACAACGCATCCCTATCAACCCATAGGTATGTTTCATATGCGGTAATACCCCGATGACTCCTCATTGTTGAGATGACTAGCAAAATAAGAATGGCCACTTCTGATTCTTACAACCTGAGAAGTTACCCAAGTTCCCGCTTGGAAGGAAAGCTATTGCTTGTTAGTGTGAGTAAGAGGATTGAAATTCGAATAACAAGTGGCTGAAGTACAAACACGATTGTTTGATATTTTACTCTTACTGGTTCTAGCATCAGCTGAATCGGTGACCATGGAACAAAGCCACTCCAGCCGATTGAAGGAAGCGCCTCTACAAACAGAAACCATACCCTCACATACTTTCAGCTGTTTTTCATTTGCTGTAAAAACTGGTCTACCTGACTCACTGGTAGCACACTCTCTTGGTCTTTTTTTCTCTGTGGTTCCAGTGCCAGCGAAGCCAGATTTCACATTGATTGATTGATTGATCCCCTAGGCGTTTTCAATATCTCATGGGCGTACCAGATTGATTCTCCATTCTTGTATGACATCTAAAGTTCAAAAATTACATGTAGACAAGTAAAGGATCAGACTGGAACCAAGTATCTCCCGCCACTCTAAAGTACATCAACATTAAATGATTGTGTTTAAAACAATTGATCATGCGTAATCAAAAGAAGACTTAATAACCATCAGTTTCAATATATTTTTAATAGCAATCTGTTTGAACATTGCAACAGGTGGTATTTTGATAGTTATAGGGGCAAGCGAAGCACGATCAATAAGCCACATTTGTTGACAAACAGCTTCAAAGCAAAAGAACTGAGAAATGTCCAATGTGACGTAAATTGCATTTCATAATATTCATTTATGTCGACAGGAGTAAAACTTCTAAGAATGCGACCAATTTTGCCCCCAATACACTGGAGATATATGAGGAAGATACCCCAATTCNCCAGGAAAGGCAGTCAGCCACTAAGTTGTTGTCTCCTTTGATGTGGAGGATGGGTGCATTGAATTGGGAGATAGCTATCTTCTCCCAAATATTTTGTTTTCGTCTATCTTGTCAACATTTTGGTTGCAAGTCCCTCCATGTCCAATCATGTCTCTCATCAAGTTTTTCAAGCAAGTTTTGGCTTTGTAAGTGCTAATTGCTTGCTCCTTAATGAAAAAAGTGCCTTTTTGCTCAGTCTCATCTGGAATTTTTGGGACATCAAGCCTCAAATGGTGGACTTCATCCCTTACCTGATAAAATCTCAGCCATCGAGAGGTTTCCCAAACCTTCCAATTTTGAACAACTCCACAGATTTCTCGGCGTGGTGACGTTTACCATCGATTTGTTCCTCATATGGTGCAGATTCTTGCACCATTACATCATGCCACAACTGGGAGGTCTGCTTTGGTTTGGACACTCTATGGAGACGGCTTTCCTTCAGTCCAAATCAGTCTTGTGTCAGGCTACGATGTTGGTTCATCAAAATTTCACTACCCCACTTGCATTGACAATTTTAATGGCCCTGTCAAGCGGCTCCACCGCCAACTGAAGTATGCTATTTCTTCACCTCTCCAAGACAACAATTGGTATGATCATCTTCATTGGGTGATGTTGGGAATTCACTCTTCAGTCAAATTAGACCTTGGATACTCTCCTGCAGAATTTGTCTTGGGTGAAGCTTTGAATATTCCTGGTCAATAAGTTAGCCCAACTGAAGAGATTTCTGTTCTGGATATTTGACGTGCTTGGTCGTCAGTTTTGGATAAGCTCCTCCCTACACCCACTTCATTTCACGGCACTCCTTGTTCATTTGTCCCAAAAACTCTGTAGAGCGCCGCTTGGGTTTACTTGAGACAAAGTGGTTATCAGAAGCCTTTGTCTCCAAACTATCGTGGACTATATAGAGTTCTTCTGGGTCAAAATGTTTCGATATCATGGTCAATAACAAAAAACAAACCGTTTCCGTGGACCGCCTGAAACTCCTTCTCCAGATTTTGGTTCCCCTGCCTCGTTCTTGAATCAAACAAAGACCGTCATCAGACCTTCGACTTCAAATCCAACTCGGTTGCGAACTGGACGGTTAAGCTCCCTACCTTTGCAATTTATGTGGGTTTGATCCAAGGGGGGAGGTGTGGCAATCAGCTCAAGGTTTATTGAATGGTTTATCTGACTCGAGAGAAGATTGCTTACTCAGTTGATGTGCTCCGGCGTGGCCCTGGTCCTCCGATGGTTATTGTTTCAGGATCTCACGTGCGTGATAAATATAGTTTTGGAAGCTCCATATAAGTTCGCTTCAATATAACCAAGGTGTCGAGTCTGCCATGGGGAATAAGCGGAGGCAGCTGCAAGTGCAATAGTCAGATGTGTGTGGTCAGTGAAGATGGGAGATGTAGCGAATGTGCTAATTACAAGAATGCGTTGGCGTTTGACTATATATTGATTTGTGTTTGATTGGGAAATAGACTCTACCTCATGAACCAGCGAGTATCACAACCCTTTAACAACTGCAGTAAATAACGTGGGTCGTTTTCCACGTGAATCCTGAATCCAATGATCAAACCTCACGCCATATGAACTCGCGAATCTTACAAATCGTTAAGCAGCCTTATGTACTTCGTCCTCCAATTTAGATTTAGTTTTGGATGTCCTCTATTGGCACACAGACAGGCGCACAACATCTATTTATCCATTGTCTAGCTCAAGTTTGACAAACCATGATCCTCTGGACGTGGATGCTAGAACTGAGAATAAACAAGTAGAAAAAAGCAAAACATTCTGCTTCAAATGAGAGTGGACCCACGTCGCTGCAATTATGTATTTCAATTTTCAGCTTGAAAGAATCTCTGGATCAAAAGTTATGTCCTCTCAAACCTCATTGTTTAACACAGCACATAATGAAAAAACTATCCCTTTTGTGTAGTTGATTAGTAGAAGAGGACTAAACCATTAGTATGGGAATCACTGCAAGTGACCATAGAACTTGTTTTCATAGCATAGACATAATCTGTTCAAATGCAAAAAAGACATGTAAAATAGCAAGATGAGACAAGCCCTTTAGTCCAACTTGTTTCTGGTAGACCATAAGAGAACAGAGTGACAATTACATTTGGTTAGAGACTTACTATGCTAACATTATTCCGAGGCATTAGTCACTCCTCAATAACGTTTTTTACTCCTCCAACAAGAATCTTGTTTTTAATGGTTTTAAGTCTATAAAAGAGTACCAACTGTGATACCAGTGAGTGGGGCCACGCCCACTAACAGTGGCTCCCCATGAATCTGTGATATGACCCGTTCAATGCACCTCCCCTTCCAATCCTTCCTCTGCCCATATTCCCCGGCCCATGTCTTTTTCAAGACGTGAGCTTCTAGCCCTCCAACCCTCTTCCTCTTCCCGATCATCCCTTCCCTTTCCCCCCTCAATGGCCATAGTGATCTCTCTTTTCTAGGTCGGATTGAACAACTCGGTATCGCGAGGAACCAGCATCGGCGGCAACAGCGGATCAACAAGCGGAGAGGAGGGAATCAACCGGTGTCGGCCTGCTTTCTCAACTGTCATGGACGGGCGAACATGCTGCGAGTGGCTGGTGGGGGACGGTGTCTCAACAAGATCCGAGGACACGCCTTCACCTTCTTATTTGAGAACGTGGGTCACCGAGGAGAATCACGAGAGTTGCTTTCCTGGCAAACAGAGCTTCGTGGCCCATGCCAGAAAGCCCGCTGGGTGTGGTCGGCCCAGCGGTGGGTCGGAGCTCTATATTACCAAACGCTTTGAGCCCACCCTTCTCTCATCCTCTCCTCATCACATAGCCGTGGATGCCCAAGGCTTTACCATCATTGGCGTTTACTATCAGCCAACCACGGACTATGATGATCTTGTCTTGGACCTCACATCCATCCTTCAGAAGGTGAAGAATCCAGAGACAGTAATCATTGGTGGTGACTTCAACATCCGTCCTGACTCAAGTGAATTCTCTGAGCTCACCCAGATCCTGAGCCAATGGAGAATCACTCTGCGCTCCGACCTGGGAGTCCCAACACACACCTACTCCCGGGGAGCCTCTGCACTTGACCACATTTTCATATCAGAAAATATTCCATCTCCGGCCAGTTTCGTCCATCCACTGGCCGTTTCTGATCACCTCCCAATTTCAGTCGCCTTCAAGATGCTCAGAAATTTCCATCATCTGGGCGTGACTCGAAATGGGAGGTGCGGGTCAATGTGCAGAAGTGCGCGGCTCAACTTGAGACCCTGCAGCTATCCATCAACACCGGGGTTGTGAGCAATTCAGCTGCAGTGGCCCAAGGCATTTCGCAAGCATTTAAAGAGTCCTCCTCTGTGCAGAGGAGGAGAAGAGGACTCAAGACCCCGTGGTTCAGCGCCTATCATCGAGAGCTGAGGGGTCAAATGCTCCAAAGACTGCGTAATGCTGAAACGAGCCAAACACTGGAGACTTGGGAGCAATATGCGATATCAAGAATTGCACATCACAAGTCTCTGAGGAGCGCCGAGTCAGCCCACCAATTGTTGGAAGTGGAGTACCTGCTCTCTTCATCGGCCTCGTCCCGGATGGTGGGTTTGTACAAACGTGCCAAAAAGCCCGCCACCAACTCGGAAATTCCCGTGTGTAAATTCCTCCTCAACTGTCTAGAACTGTTTGCATCAACATCGGAAACAGTAGTGGAGGATGTCCTGGGCTGCCCAGAAGAACACCATCCCCTTTTGCAGCCCTTCACGGAACCCGAGATGGACGTGGCCTTCAAGAAGATGAAGAGCAAAGCCCCCTCAACATCTGGGGTCTCTCCTTTCCAACTTTCACTTCTCCGGATCCAAGCCCAGCCACTCCTCCAAGATCTTTTCAGCCTCGCCCTCCATTCTTCCTTCTTCCCACCAGCGTGGATGGAGTCAGCCATCATCTTCATCCATAGGAAGGGGCCCAGGGACATTCCAAACAACCATCGGACCATCGCCCTAGAGAACCCCTTCTTGAAAATGATGTCCACCCTACTAGCTGCCTGCTTCTCCGGATTGGCCGAGGATAGGGATCTCCTTCCCCAATTCCAATTCGGTTTCTGGAGAAGCCGCTCAACCACCTCGGTAGCCACTCTCCTTTAAGAAATTGTGCATTCCAACATCAGCAACAAGAGGAGAGTGTATGGATGCTTTGTGGATTTCTCCTAAGCATTCGACAGGGTGGACCAAACGCGGTTATTCCTCAAACTCCAACTGTGGGGAGTTACGCGTTCAATCTGTGTCCTGCTGTCCAACATCTATGTGGGACTCAGATACTCCATTCGTTCTGGTGAGGACCTATCCCCCTGCTACTTTAATTCCATTGGCCTTCAGCAGGGGGATCCACTATCGCCAATTCTTTTCAATCTTTACGTATCCGACCTGCCTGAAGCCCTCACACACCAAGGCCCCACCATCAACCATTTTCCTGTTCAATATATTCAATATGCAGACGACCTGGTTCTCTTGGCTAATTCAGCCGTGGAATTGCAAAATGCCATCAATGCACTCAACGGTTATTGCCAAGAGAACGGCCTTCAAGTGAACACCATCAAGACGAAGGCCATGGTTTTTCATAAAGGCCGTCTGCCTCCCACCTCCTTCCATATTAACAATAGTCCGATTGAATCGTCAATAGTTTTAACTATGTCGGTTTCACCCTCTCTACCCAACTCTCATTCACCAATCACCTCAAATCCACAATAACTAAGGCCAGGGCCAGGATCAGAGACATATGCAATAGACTTCCCATGAAGAATCTTCCCCTCCCAATAGTCCTTCAACTCTTCCGGATCTACGTCACCCCAATCTTTCTCTACGGCCTACACCTTTGGCTTCCCAACTCCGCCCAATCCGGCCTCAAAACCGCCGATGCCACCTGTACCAAATTCCTCAAGCGATACCTCTGCGTGCCCCAATATGCCAACAATGCATGGACAGATTTTCTATGTGAAACCGAGCCCCTCACCATCAGGCTGGCAAGGTTACTTTCCAACAGTGTTGGGAACCTGACCTTACCGGAGCTGTTGTCCGGACACAAGTTATCATTTCCGGTCTAGGACTTGCCAGCACCTTATCGTCCTTGGCCCGACATCCCTTCGGAGTATTGGCGGTCACGCACCTTTGTTCGGCTCCCAGCCAAATGCCATCAGCGACGGGAGTTGACAAAGGATCTGTTCAATCTGGCCCATCCACTGTATTGCAATAACCAAGATTTTAATCACTTACCTCTACCTACCTGTCTTTGTACTATCTGTAACTCACCTCTTACCTTTTTTCATGTGCATTGAACCAATTCTAGTCATACTTATTGTGATATCACTTTCCAGTCAACTATTTTATTGCCTTTACCTTCTTGTCATTTTTCTTGTTTTATCAACAAACCTTTGTATAATGTATACACATCAGATTTTATTTTAGATTTATTTTTACGCCATGACATGACCAAGAGTCGCAATAAAAGATTATATTATATAATAAAAGGAACGAATTACAGTTGCAATTACTCTGGTCAAAAATAGTAATCCCCTACACAATGTTACTCGAAAAAGATTAATGGCGGTACTCGCTACTTTTCCTAAGATTTAGATGACCAATATTCAATGTTTTTGCCCCATCCATACTTCCATTCTTCTCTAAAGAAATTGTGTTTTTTTGCTTCAAACGCATAACATTTGAAGACTTCGTGTCAATATTGTTCATTAATGAGCGTTGGCATGTAGCACAGTATGGTTTACTTTTCTGATGTTTTATTCAAACATGATGATTAGTGGATGATTGATTTTTGTGTTTGCATAATGCAATGGGGAGCTCTTGGATCCGTTCGATAAATTATGTTGATGCAATGACTGGCTTAGGAGTATCTTTAAGTGGCTTTTCCGCGCCGCGAATCGAGTTCAAGACGGAGGACTTGTTCAAATCCAGGTCTTGCCCGGTCATATTCCATGGATTCAGAACGTTGATCTCTTTGCCACTGAAATCTCAATTATAGATATTTGGATCTCATGATTATTAAATCAGTGGAAGGAAACTTACAAGATGGTTCCTTGCTCCATGATCTCTTCCAGCGCTTCCTCTCCGTACATTTCCAAGGGCGACATGTATTGTTTGGTGGTCATCTTGGGCTTGCCAATTGTGGTAAAGCCTTTGTTATGTTGTCCAGGTAACTCGCCAGTTTCCTCTAGATGTTTCTGATAATATGGCTTGTTTTTTGGTAATGGAGCCTGCCGCGATTTAATTATGTGAAATAAACGATAAAAGTAACAACTGTTTCGGTGAACTTGCCTCTTCTGGATTTGATTCCTTTTTCCCTCCCGGAAACATGTGACTCATGGAAGGAACAATGTTTTCACCCCTAAAATGGACGTCGAAGACACTTGTAAGAATGACATAATTGGTATTCATATGGTAATGCAATGGCTTTGTTTGCCTTTCAATCACAAGGTCCAAAGCTTCGCCTGAATTCATGATGATATTTTTGGCCTCGTTATGTGTCAGTTCGAAAACGCTTCGTCCGTTTATCTGCACCAAGTAATCGTTAGAACGACATCCACCCAAGCCTGCGACACTGTTTAAAGGGACCTGTGGAGAATAGAGGTTAAAATCCTCAGGCTTTTGATTGCTTAAATACCTTGATTTTAGACCGACTCATATTTTCGTAAAGTTATGGATTTAATTCATTTAATTTATGGGTTATTGGTTTTTGTTGAGAAATTTTCGTTCCCTTCATTGTTCCTGACCTGACCGATTCGTTGCAATTTCATTTTGGATGGTGTAGATGGGATGGTTGTAATGCGAACAATGCACGAAGTTCCTAATCATTTAAGGGACCATGGTGAATGAAGCACTAAGAGAGCTGCTTTTTCCAGCTGTTTTGACTCGGGATATGAAAAATAATTCTTTTAGAGGAGTTGCGGAAAATGGAACACACTTCTATTCAATTCACATAACTTGTCAAATTATACGCAGCATTTGCAATTACACTGATCTTAACAGATAACTCATTAATGTGACTTCTGTTTAATTCAACTAATCCGGCTATCCTTCCCTTTTTTCAGTTGTCCATTCACTATTCTAAATCAACTTTTTGTTGAGCAAAATTGACCGGCAGTGACTTATCAACGTGTCCGAGTCCTCCATAATGCTTTGAAAACCAATTAAGAGATCATAAAAGCAGCGATCAACGTGAAATGATGTGTTCACGCTATGTTTGTTTTTCATCTGATAAGTGATGTTCTTTGAGGGCCAGCTCTTGAAACTGAATTATTGTACGCCCATTGGATCAGCGCCAGGTTTGATGGAGTACGTAATCAAACCCGGCTTCAAATCAAAGGTCGGACCTTTTGTCGTCCTAACTTGTTTGTTTTCCCAACTTTTTCAGACTCCCAAGGCCCAAGACGACGACCTTAAATCAAGGCTTAATTCAGTTCATCAATCGGGCATCAAGTCTAATGATTGCTGTCAAGGTCGCTGTACATGTCATGTAAGAATGTATTCGGTGTCTGTTCTGGGGGCGAAAAGCGAGGAGAGCATCCTCATTGGAGCATGAAATTCATTAAAATTGAAAATTTATGTTCTCAGCTCGTCATTGAATTACCTGAACCGTTACTTGGCATGATGCCCTTATTCTTTTAGAGAAATCTCGACGATGATTTCGATGTCCTTCAAAAGTTTTGATGGAACAAATGTGTGGATGAACTGTTGTACAAAGCAAATATATCTTTTCTAAAGCGACAAGGATAACTACATAAAGAATACGTTATTGAAGCATGATCCAGTCCTATGTACCTCAATTTTCATAAATCCAAAATAAGTCGAGTTATCACTCGTTAATTTTGTACCTTCCTTCCAAGTTGGAATTCAATTCAAAAGATTCGAAATTCATCTCTGTCACTTCATTGTAATCAGGTGTCAATCCTGCTTTCAAATTTGGAACATTTTAAGGAACACAATCCGGTGACGGTCAAAAGTGTACAGTGGATTTTCCAAGAGAAGAATTGCTTCGAACGGTCCATGTCAAAATTTGAAAGCGAAAAAGCTTTAGTTTAGCTTATCCTTATCCAATGTGATGGATGATGTGACATAGGTAGCAATTGGATGGCCATCCAAGCAAGTGAGTAGTGACATGTCATCCTTAAAGAAGCTATCAAAAGTGTATCAAACCTCCCAGTTCAAACGTGATCAAGTCAGTTCCTGAGTAGCAAAGCTAGGAAGTGAAGAGTACTTTCATTGAGTTGAATAATGGAAGGAAATCTGATTATGGGCACAACGTTTAGGGTAAAGATAACACAAATTTGGGCCGTTTTGGAGACGAGGAAAATACTTCCGTCAGACCCCCAATGTTCCATTTGACGGATAGCAGTTCTTCATGGCCACTCGATTTCCCAATTTCACACAATAAGGTTGGAGACAGTTTGGAAAATGAAGTAGAAGCAATCAGGGCTACATATAAACACAAATTCGCACGAAAACTACTTAGCATTTGCAGTTGACAACTACCGTTTCTTTGAGCAATGGGCAATCCGTCTTGACCGCCAATTTTTACAATGGGATGACAAGCCCGATGACGTAAATGACATAACAAAGTGGATGGAACTTATTTGCAGTTCGAGTTAAAAAAAAAGTACTGATTTAGTTAAGAAAGACAAGGAGAACTGGGAAAGTGATGAACTTGAGAATTCTTTCTTTCTTACCTTGACGATTTGGAACGGCAGGCCTCGATCTTTGCCTCCTTGGAGTCTGAATCCCCAACTTTCCTCGGGGATCTTCTTGCGCAAGCAACATGAAATCAACCCTTGGCGATCATCGTTCAAGCCACCAGAATGGTTCGTGGTGAAAATCGAAGTCTCGGCAGTATTAACCACACTTTGCATGGGCTACAGTGAGAGCATAACAATCTGTCAAATTCCAGCGCCTGATTAGACGCGGGATCTTGGTACTAACCTGATACATGATTTCCGTTCGATCTGAAACGACTTCACTTCCAACCGTCTGGTATGCAATGGCCCAACAATGGCAATAAATTGTCACAAAGGATGTGTCGAAGACGAATGAAAATCCTCAACTATCAATCCTCACCCTTCCGTCTTGCCTCGTATCTTCGAAGCTCACGGAGGTATTCACTTGGGACACGTATGGGGAATCTCGTGGAAAAATCGATCTATCTCTGTCGCGCGATCCGTGCTTGCCCACAGCCCACCTTGTTTGGGACGGGTGAGGAGCAAGGGGGGGGGGGATATGGGTCTGATGGGATGGGTGAGGCGTGCGATCCTGGAATATCATACTACCAAGGAGACTACCGGCCCTTGTGAGCTTCGTAAGGGGAACTGCATACGCCGAGGCCTAAGGCCTACGTACTAACAATGTCAAACTAGAATTTTGTCAAATTCCACAACGCTCACGGGACCGTATTTCCACGTTAATAACTCCATGTCAAACATGGAGGCACTTTCAATTTCAATCTTTTTCCAACGACGCATTTGAGTGTAATTTGATTTTGGGTAATGCTCTGACGTGGAGGTCATTTTTGGACAGAAGATTTTGCTTCTGCAAAGTCTTTTTGGATCTTGGTTGAGGATAAAGCCTCGACTTTCGGATCCAAAATCTAGAATATTGATTTGAATGAGGAGAATTTTTGAACGACTATCTGTCTAAAACTTTGCTTGCGAAACATGTAATTGCGAAACAACTCCAAGTGGTCGAGCAAAATAAGTCGCCAGTCACGTCAAATCATTTCATGATAAATCATGTGTAGAAAATCAAAGGGCTCGGGCTCCAGGGTTGAGTAAAAACGCACTCCTTTTATTTTTGTGACCAAACAGATGTCCCAGACATTGCAATTCACTAATTATGATGTATTGCTTTATACAGGTAAATAAGCGACGGTGTGGCTTTTGCGTTTTCTATCAAGGCTGCACAGTTCGGGCAATCCAAAAGTCGGATTGGTCACTGCCATCCCCCCCACAATGGTTAAAATACCTTTGGAAGTGTTAATTGAAATGCCCCAACGCCGCTAATTGGCAGTTTTCTAGCTTACAAAGCTACGAGGAACTTCAATTTTATTGCTCTATGGATTTCTAGTTTAGATTAAAAAGTTACGTGTCTAAGTACAGTTGACAAGGCTTGAAAAACACCCAACTTTGAACAAATTTTCCTTACATAATATGCATTTGATATATGCATGGCGTAGCATTTTACAGTGGAATTCAATTATCGAACCCTCTAGGAGCCGAAAAAGCCAAACTGGTTCTATCAAAAATAGTCCATAATACCCTTCTTAGCATTTGAAAGGCAACCATTTGTTTTATTGGCCGAAAGTTCCAAGTGCTAGATACTCTATCTAAATTTTTCATTTAGGGCGAGTGATCGTTGTATAGAGTTTGTTTATTATTGTCTAAATAACCAGGAGAAAAAAATTAATACTATACACTGTTTTCCTTAGTGGCCGAACTAGCACACTCCAATACTTCAAAGTAGGTCAAGGTCAAATTTGTCCTGGACAACATCTTGGACCAACAATTCTCCCTCTTTTTCATGCTGTCACGGGTAGGGCTTGATCAGTTTTTAGATAGCAAATCTTTCGGAATTTTTCAATGGGAAATCCTGTTGTAATGTAACAAAAGACTTCACAGAAAGGATGAGCGTGGCATAAGGCCTAACAAGCTATTTCATCCTTCACATTTAAGCAATGTTCAATATCGTTTCCTGGGCTTGTTGCGTCGAAATACAAACAGTCTGTAAATAGCTCAGTGTAAGGACCAAGTTTAGAATTGCTGATATCTTCTTCAAATTACCGGTTTGGTCTGTCAAAATTCCTTGGAATCTGTGATAATCTGGTCCAACTGTGGTACCACGAATAATTGCTCCCCAACCGCCAGACGTTAGAGAGAGGCAAAGAAACTTGAGCCTAATAATGGAGAGTTGTTCCATGTTTAATGACTGATAACTCATAAAAAAGATCTAGTTCTGAAATTGTTTTGGAACTAGACTTCTTTTTCTTCATAGTGACAACATTTATAATTAATCTGGTGATTTCCTAAGTTAAACACACGGATTCATCGATACTAATAATTCAACCCTGGAAGTATTCTGATTTGAGCCGTTTCTATAAACGTACTACACCTTTTCCATTGCATGGACACAAAATCCTGAGAGCTGATTTATGTTGAAGTTTTTGTTTGGGTTCCAGTCAAAAATTATCAACGACGGGAGCTGAACAAGGACCTGTTTAATCTGGACCACCATCTACTCTGCAAAAACTGAGATTTTCATCACCTGTCTCTACCAAATTTTATCTGTAATATCTGCTCCACACTTATCACTTCCACGTGAACTGACCGATATCTTTAGTGACATGACACTACGTATAATCAAACTATTCTATCGCTCTAACCATAGTGTACTTTCATATGACTTTTAATAAAAATATTCATCCAATTTCGTATATTTAGTTGTTTCACGCAATGAATTAGTATCATCTTTTACATTAAGCTAATTCAATTCCATTGCATAGCTCAAGAATGCTTACTGCATTGCTGTTTTATTCAATGACGACATAAAAATGGACAAGAAATTAGGGGAAACAACCCATGACCGAAAAAGGTAAAACCGAGCGACAATAAGTTTTGTTGCAATGGGAAGAAGGAAATAATGTGTCAGACTTTGCGTCAAGCAACGGGTTGCTAAGGATATGGACTTACAACGGGAGAAAAAGCTACACATCAACTAAAAGATCCAGCTTCCCAAAAATTTGCATTTTGTATCGTTTAAAGATCTGCCAAAAGAATTAACTTGGTCACATTTGAACCCAAAATCTGACCAATGGAGCTCAGGAGACGTAGGTAAAATTATGTACCACACAAAATTTAAATCTTCAGCCCGCTCTTGATCACCTAGGTATATAGTCTTTTGACGACATGAAATATGATCAAACCACATCAAAATCAATTGTTAAAAATGTGGCGTTGTTTTCATTGGAACCATTTGGAGTTCTTTTTTTTAATGTTTTTTTATGAAAAGGGGCTCTGGGAAAAAATTAAAAGAAGATAGATGGGATGCTCAACGCGTTGTTGTCCATAATTTTAGAAGTCTTTTACCAGGGAGGCTTATCCACTTAGAGCATTTTTTGTTCAATACAGCAGGGTCTACTATTGAAAAATGTCGAAAAGTTTGTTATCTATAAACCAATCAAGCAATAACAGTAACTAGTCGGTATCAAAAACTGCTTTCGACCATTTGGCAAGATATGGTGGCTGAAAATTCCAGGTATTGTCTAATATAGCAGAAAATTGAAAGGAGTTGAAAAATTGCCATCTTTATTTAACACCTTCGGGCGTTTTTGAGTAATTCTTGGGCTGAATTGTTGCCTATCCTTTTCTCCACAAGCAAAATATTCCGCCAGTTCTTTACGTTTGAATTTAGTGCCAATATGCAATTGATGTCAATATAAATAGACATCTTGAAAGCCACAATCAGTCAAGTTCATTCCCAGTTTTTGGCATATATCCTTGGCCCTTGCCTCACTTTCTTAGTTCAGTCTTTTTTCATCTACTATTGATTTGTGTATCCCTCTGATAACTTCATTATTTCTGACAGCTTGATAATAACCAGTCACTGTGTCCTCTCTCTCATGTAAAGCTTTTCCGGTTTATGTTCCTTTTAGCAGCATTCGCTCCCCTTCTCTCAAATCATCGATTTCAATCAACAATTGGAATTTTACAATAAAATTGATCCTAATCCGCCTTGATGTCATGCCTTAAGGTAAGAAAATGATTTCTGGCTCGGAAGCAATAACAGTGGCAGCCAAATAGAAGGTCTCTTCTTCTTAAGCTCTACATTCCTTTATGTTCGTATTCTATTTACTATTTGAAATTATCAATTATTTGCTTTTATGTGTTTGAAGTTGTATGAAAGCTGACCTTATTTTGTATGGTCAAAATTAGGGCGTCCCTTTTGGTTTTGCCTTGATTTTCCCATTCTTCGCGAGCTGAACTGAATTCCCAACCGACATTGTATTTATTACTATTATTTTCCCCGGAATTCGTTCCTGGCTGTTAAATGCTTTAAGAAGCCGTGTAGAGATATTTCAATTCCAAAACTGAGCTCCATTAGAAAAATGATGCTTTTGATTAAATAAAAAACTTATCGTTTAAACTTAATATTGCGTATTTCTAGTGCAGTTGTCAAATAAAAGCGCAGAGCGCCAGAAACAAGTTTTACACGAAAACGGAGGGCAATACGCAAAAGATTGGCGTAGAAGGGTCCGATTTGGAAACTCTGCCGTTTAAATATCAAGCATTGATATGGATGGTTAACCGTAGTTAGCCAATAACCGATGAATACATTTTCACTTTTTTGAGGTTTCAAAGTAGTCACCCAGCACTCTTTCCAGAAAAGAGGAATTACCGTAGAGATAGAATCAAAATCAAATGAGCCAATCTCTTTCAGTCATTCATTCAGCAAGTATGATAAATTTCAGCAAAATCTTATCAGGAAAAGGCGATAAAAAGCAAGATTTTCAGGCTTTAATTCGTAGTTTATAAGGCCTGATTGGTAAGTGGAGTGCATATACCCTCAGAACTTGAAGCTGGCATTCCATTTTGAAATCTGAGTCTAAGAGTGATCTTTTTAGCGTTGCCAGCTAGACCATACTGCACCAAATCCATCCATATGTGTGTTTACTCCTATGTCATTTCTCACCATCGCTATCGCTCTGAGTCTGGACTAAACTCTCACTCAATAACCAACTAAATACATTTTCAATAAATCCCTTGCCATCATTAACATTTCGTTCTCCAGTAAAGCCACTTTTCATTAATAGCCTCTAGACACCCAAAGACTTTTTGGCTCCCAAGCATTGCGTTTTTGGCCACCCTAGCAGCCCACGTCGCCGGTACATGGCTCAAAACACAACAAACCTTACGTTGTCAACTGAGTTGCTTAGCCCAAAGTTGCCCTATGATCGTTGTACATCTTCCGTTTCATTGTCAGCTGCCATTTTTCAATGTGAGTTCTTTTTTGATTGAATGCTTGGCACTTGATCACGATCAACCGTCATTGTCCGTGGTAACTAAAAATTGCAGTTTTTAATAGTTAGTTGGAGCTTGACTGTGCGTCTTATCCTTTATTTCATGGCCTTCTCTTGCCAATTTTGCTGCTCAATGTTATACTGTTTCTACTTGATTTTATTTCTCTCTTATCCTTGTGCAAATCTGATTGTTTAAGGTAGTAAAGGGCTGAAATAAATACAATCAAAGAGTGTAAATGAAATTTAACTTATGGGTTACCTGGTTCCTTCTTCAATCAGGAGACTATGCATTAAACAGAATGCATCATTAATCATGATCATACTCTTTGAATTGAAGAGGTTCAGTCAAACTTGTTAATAGCAAGTGTTGAAAGTGCATTAGGACAAGTACATATTCTTGAAACCTACTACATTAATCTAATTCTTTCAACACCCAATCCCTAGCCAAGATGAATCAACACGTAAGATTTTAGTGTGTAATGTTTCAGCTTAGAGCCATCTAAAAACCTGAACCTTTGGTACAACATCCATATTTAAGCCATGACGAATATCTGACTGTTCAATTGGCTTTGGGTTATTAGCCTTATTTTCGACCATTGGCGGCCCATGAGATAGAGCGAATTTGAACTCAACCTCGCCTGCCGAGGAGGCCCACTTCTAACCCAAATATCAGCTGCCACTGAAACGGAAGATGGACAACGGCCTTGCTCAATCAGCCCACAGACTCGAAATCTCGTTGCCGTCCTAAGAAAAAGGTCCATTCCATCTCTGCTTCATTGTCTTGAGTGCTATTGAAATCATCGTGTTGAGGGTGTACTCACTCACTCGATCTCCGCCCATACACCTACAGCATGGACGGATCCACGTTTCTGGCCTCGATTTCGGCCCTGCGGAAGGCTGATCCGCCCGTGGGCGTGTCGGCCGTGGGCGACTCACGGATGGCGTCGCGCTTGAAGCCAGAAAAGGAGGCCACGAGGATTCAGTTCAACGGGGAAATCGACACTTTTCCGATTCGCGGACATCCTCAGGTAAATTCATGAGGATGGTGGGTCAGGTGGAATGACTCGTAGGCCTAGCCATGGCCTAGCCTAACCCTTGGACCTGGACTTCCTGGAGTTGAAGGCGGCCCTTTGTCCAGTTCAAATGGCCCACATTCCGGAAAGAATAGGTCGACCCTCCTCCCTTCCAGAGACTGACCTTTTCAACCTCACCCAATAACAACGACCCTTCAATCCCATGTTCAAGTGATCCACATATATCCGAACAATTTCAAGGCATGAAAGTCCCCAGGGATTGTTAGTTGATGGGTTATGGGTTCAAATGTGATGGGTAGCAATGCTTCAAAAAGCATACCGAGCTTATCTAATAAGTGAAGTGCCCGGAGCCCAGCCAGCCTTTCTGTATTACATATTTCATGTACTTTTGTGTAAATCAGGAATCAGGTCAGCTCTCAATTTTGACAAAAGAAGCCTTCATGGGATTAGAATGAACGAGGTTATTATAGCTGAATCCACCGAACATTGCAAGTTCACCCCTGAACTCTCCCAATATATTTAAATATCCCTGGCTGATGGTGTGTTTTCCTAGGTGACGATCGCTCCGTTTTCTCGCGGTGAGCACAACATGGGTTCGTCGCAATTGCAAATGCGCACCCTCGTCAATTATGCGTGGGACAAGGCCTATTATCCGGGCCGTTTGGTAGCCGTGGACCTGACGGGTCGCTTTTTGGCTTACGCCATCGTGGTCAAACCGTTAGCCTCCTCCAGTGGCGATGGTTTGGTCCGGGTGGTCAAACGCAAAGGCCTGGCTGGCATCGACCAAGTTCAACGCGTCCTCCTCAAAGGTATGAAGGGCCAGATCAAGGACGTGGACTTTGCCCATTGTCGCGATGAGAGCTCGCGGTCCCTGACCGTGGGTTGCGTCGATGAGACGGGCCAAGTGTTTGTCTTCCTCGTGGCAGAGAGTCTAGCGGGGGATTTGTCGCACAGCCTGATCTTGCAAATCAATCCGGATCCGGCCCGCACCCCCACCGATCACCATCGCTTCATTTGGTAAGGCACTTTTAGCTTGGATGGGAATAGGTCCGCTATCGATGTGCATTCTCGAGAGTTGTAACCTTAGGTGTCCCTATTTGCCGGAGGAAGACGATGTGGACGATTCAACAGCCAAACTCTTTGTGGTCGTACACGGCAACGAGGCCGAGATGTGTGATTCCAACACGGTAAGTGCCAACCCACTCACCCAGTTTGTCTTCTTCCACTCTGATTGTGTCCTGTTGGCCGTTTGTTAGATCATTCATGCCTACGGACCGGGTCCGCACGTCGCCTCGGATCTGAAAGATGGCCGTTTGGTGGTCAAAGATCATGGCGGTCAAGCCATCATGGATGCGGCATTCAGTCCAGATGGGACCGCCTTGGCTACTGCATCCAGCGATGGCGAGGTCTGCTTCTTTCAAGTCTATATGCATGGCTCGGAATCGCCGCGATGTCTCCACCAATGGTCGCCTCATGAAGGCCAGGCCCTGAGTGGGCTCTTTTTTCTCGATGATCACAAGCACTACGACCCTGGGGTTCAGTTTTGGAAGTATCTGGTCACGACGTGCGAACATCACTCGGAATTAAAGATCTGGTCCTGCGAATCTTGGACGTGTTTGCAAACCATCCAGTTCCTCAAGGATGACAATGGCGTGGCCCAACGATTCAAGGCCACGTTGGATCTGACGGGCAATTACCTGGTTCTCTCGGACTTGGGTCGCCGTAATTTGTATGTCTTGAAGTTCAAAGAGCTGAATGGAACCATGGCTTGTGTGAGTGCGTCTGAATTCGCCACCCCTGCTCCGTTCCTATCTATGAGTATCATTGATGCCGGACAGAGAAAGATCACCGTTGGACACTCAATTTCGGACGATGAGCACGATTCGGATGACGAAGATTTCGACGACCAGAACGAAAAGATCACGAAAGAGGTCACCATCATCGATTTGGTACTGGTCCAGCCCAAATCGCTCCAGACTTGCCGAATCACTTTTGAGGAGCCCATACTGGGAACTGCCATTCCGGAGGGTATCAAATTTGAACCCTTTGACGAAGAGGCTGTCATTCCCAAAGCTGAAATCTCAATCCCAGATATTAAACCCGACATTTCCCTACTCCAAGCTTCCATCAAGGCCGAGGCTATTACGTCGCCATTAGCTGCCACAGGCATGGCAGATGCCAAACCCATCGAGCCTCCAATGACTCTCATGTCACCAGATGCCTTTGCCACACACTCAACAGCCTCCAAAGTGGTCAAGGTCAAGGAAGAGATCATCGTGGACGAGATTTTGGAGGATGAAATTCCTCTGAGCACCGAACGGTTGGCTGTTTCCAGCCAAGCCTTGAGAAATAGTCTCTTTCGAAGTGTCAACAGCTCTCCATCTCGAGAGGTTCAAGATATTCTAGACGAATCTGAGAAGAACGGTAAGATCCCTTTTTTTTTTTTTTTTTTTTTTTTTTTTGGGCACCAACCAATCAAGACTCCCAAACAATAGTAACGTGAAAACAGCTCGTGGTTAGGGGTACACTTGTATCACACGGCTCTAGTATAGCTTAAAATTGCACATAGTACTCAAAATTAGACCGGACGTGTATGTCTCTGTTTCTCTCTCTAATCTTTGTATTTACTTCCATCAGATTTAGTGTGTTTCCGACAAGACAGAACATACTGTCCAAATAGCTATCTTCTCAATTCTCTTTCAAAGGTGGTCTTGGCACAGACGTCGTGGTCACTGGGGAAGACTCTGACGAGGACGACGTGGAAGACGAGGAGGACGACGAGGAAGACGAAGACCAAGAGGACGATGATGAGAACGATGCCCGAGACGTGGTCAATTTCAAAGACATGCCCGTTCCCAACGTGACGAAAAAGGCCGATTGGCCCAATCCCCCGATCAAGTCTGAGCAAGTCAAACTGAGTCAGAGTTTCGACACGGCTTTTACGGGCAGCTCGAGGACCAATACGATGGCTCCATTGGCGTCCGATCAAAGTGCAGTCATGTTGCAAAAGATGAACGAAATGATGTCTTTGATTCAGTCTCAAAAGGACGAAATGAATCGTCTGCAAGAGAGAGTCCGAATCGCCCAACAAGGCAACAAAAAAGAAGTCGAAACCTTAATCAATCAAAGCAACAAGAAGCTCATGGACGCCATCAAGAAAGAGCACTCCAAACGGCATGATGATGTCAGTGCTCAATGGAGCAAGTCTCTGAACTCGAAGCTCGAAACTGTCGTTCGAGCCGAATTGAAGAAAACCTCCACTCACATGATTCACCAGATCTCCCAACAGATTCAAGACAGCCTTCAAGTCGATTTGAGCCAACGATCCGTCAAATCGGACCTCGCCTTGAAAGACGCTGTTGGGAAGATGGTCCAATCGCGACCCGTGTGCGACAACATCGGCCAGAGCGTGGCCAATTCCATCACGCCATTCCTTCAAACCGCCTTCAGAAACGCGTTCACCCATGTGATCGTGCCCAGTTTCGAAAAGTCCATTCAAGCCATGATGGTTCAAATCAGCTCGACTTTCATGAAAGGCGTCAAGGAACATGAAACTCAACTGAATGCCCACATGGCCAAATTGAGGGAGGAGCAACATCAAGGCGTGGTCGAGCCTTTGGTCAAGGAGCTCCGAGGAGCTCTTGGGAATGTCGATCACATTGTGACTTCCGTACAGAGAGCCGTGGCTTCGGAGGTGAATGAGGCCTTCGCCCAATCGCCATTGAGAAGCCAAAGTGCCACGCCCTCAATCACCGGGAGCGCCAACAACCCCGGGAACTCCTTGGTGGATACTCAACGAACCATCCAAGGACATCTGGCCCAGGGTCGGATTAATGAGGCCTTCCAAACGGCCTTGTCGGCTAGTAATTTGGGTGTGGTCATGCTAACGTGTGAAATGGTCAATCCCATGCAAATCTTCGCTCAATCGCCGTGTCCGCTGAGTCAGCATGTTCTCTTAGCTCTGATTCAACAACTTGGTAAGGCCTGATTCTTATGATCTCACACTGTGGACCTGATTGGCGGTTAGTAATTACTGTTTGTTCTTCCTCTTTTCCCAGGTCACAATTTGGAGGAGAAGACCGAGCTGAAGCACAAGTATTTAGAAGAGGCTGTCATGAATTTGGATCCTGTTAATATTGACACGAAGGCCCATCTGTCGGGCATCATGAGCGGACTATGCAAGCAGTTGAAGACCTACATATCTCGACATCCCAATCAGAAGATGACCAAGCAAATGAGATTGCTCCTCATGGCTGCCCAGCATCTCGTCGGAAAATAACCCCCAAGAGTGGCTCACTTCCTTAAGAATCTTTACCGTTGTCCTTGAAAATTGCCTGTTTTTTCAAATACATTCTCATTAATTGACTCACCTTTTGTTTCTCTTAGGTTCGTTTCGAATATCTTGCCTTGATTATTACGTTCAGCTCAAAATATTCGCTGCAAAGTGGACAATGTAAAAACAGGTTTTTAGGGTCTCGGGCATTGATCAAAATCCTCATCACCTCTCGGAAAACCGAATATAGTTTCCATAAAGTCATCAGTGGCAACGCTACTGAAACATCCAGAAGGATTGCCTTTTCCTTCTCCAACCATGATGCCATCACGGCTTTTGTATCCTCATCGATATAGTAGATTCAAGGTATCATTCGTACTCTTGATCTAACAACTCGACATTCCAAAAACATGAGTAGGGATCTAATAATTAGCTCAATCGATTTCCAGAATTGAGCTTGGAGGGCCTTTCTTCTTTTCAAAGCAGGCCGGTTCCTCACCGCGATCGTTCACAGAGTTGCTGCTCTCTCTCATTGACTAAATTGCAATACACCACGTTGGACAGCCATGTTATCTCTCAAAGGACTCATTACGCTTTATTTGTTGGTGTTGTTGTGTTTAACCCATGTGGAAGAAAGTGCGGCTAGAAGAGGGGGAGGAGGATGAGGGGGTCGATCCGGTGGTGGGCGTGGAAGATCTTCAGGCAGTGGGCGGTGGTCAAAAGGAGGATCCTCTTATAAGAATTCGAATATAAACCCAGGTTATGGCGTGTCTGCCTCCTCGTATAAATCCAAACCCAAGACGAGCCTAAGATCTTACAATCCGTATTCGTATTCCGGAGGTCGAAGCTCATCTTACAATGGATTTGGACTTGGTTTAGGTAATTCAATTCCATGCCTGACTTCATTTGGATCATCAAGGTCGGGAAAAGAACCAACATTTTCCCAAGTTTTCAGTCTGTGCTCTATAAAGTTTGGCCTCAGAGAGTTGGTGGTAGGAGCTTCTGAATAAGAAAGTTTAAGTTAGGCCTTGTCATTTCAAGATTTTGCTTCCCCGGGGAATAACCACAGGATTCATTTTAGGGGCTGGCATGATCGTTGGATATCAACTGGGAGGCCTTCATCGGCCGATTGGATACTCTGAATCCTCGTATAACTACAACTATATCCATAAAGATCGGGGTTACTATCAAGAAACGCCCCTCTCATGTGTCAAGGCCGAGGCTTATGAATACCTGAAGCTTCAGTCGGATCTGCAGGAAGTTGATATCGAAGAAGGTGATGAGATATGTGAGTCACCCACGGATGTTTGCTTTGGGAGGATTCACATCACAAAGGCCGAGATCACCACGGCCAATTCCACAGAGGTTATCATCGATATGAGGTGAGTTCAAAGCAAACGAAACTCTTTTGTAAGATTATTATTATTTGAGGTATATGATTTGGAAAATTGACCAAAGCTGATTTAGATATATATGCATCAAAATATCGATTTTGTGTTCGTTTGCTTGAGTCTCACGAAAATCCTCAAGACGGGTCTTGATCTGTTTCTCGTATCTTGGAACACTTTCATTGCACATGAAACTTCATTTAGCCGACCAATGTGGATTTAATCCTTTATGCATTTAACATGTATATTTATCACTTATAAAGGAATGCTTCCACTCAGAAGCGACCTTTCGCCAAAATATGTAACGTCATCAGGCATATTTTGTTTCAAGAACGTAATGATATTGCAAATGTCCTTCAGCTATGGTACCTTTTGCACTCATAACATATGGGTCTCGTCTCGGTAACCTACAACATTGTGTATTGAATCTGATAACCCATTCAGTTTTGTAGGTTCAAATAATCATCAATAAATTCTCACGACCGAGCCGTTTGGTCCAAATTCTTCAAATTTTATCATAAAAAGCATAATTCCGCCATCATCAACCAAAACGGGTTGGCATTATTTAGACTTAAAAAAAAGGATTAATCTCTCTTTAACATCAATAACTCACAATTAGCCCAATTCGAGTATTCTGAGAAGACCCCGATTAAAAAGCCAACAAATCTGAGTGAAACATGAGTGAAGAACAGAATCAATTTACGTCGCCATCAAAAACACTTTTGCTTACCTAGACTTCCTAGCACTAATCCTTCGATCTTTGGTCTGACTCTACAGGTCAAGATTGAGAAAGGCTGCATCGGAAACGACACCCTGGAGAAACAGGATGAGAGCACTTATGACACGGATCGGAAGTGCTTCACCAGTTCCTTGAATGAGTCATCAAATACGAATGGCAATCGAAATGGCATCCCAAGTAGACTGATTGAGGCACTTGGCATTGAAAACGACCTTTTTATGAACGTTACGCTCCAATCCCAGATGGAAACCTGCACTTGCAAAGGCTGGTATTGTAATGGGTCCTCCTTACTGGTTGTTCCATCCATGTTTGTACTCATTGCTATGGCAATCACCCTTGGATAGAAGATTATGGTTTTTTTGATAATGTCTATGAAATGCAAAGCTAACACCAAACTTGAACTTTAAGCACTATGTTAGTGTCTCTGAATAAATTGCATTGGTGCAATTCACAATGGATCTCAGTCCTGTTTCTGTTTCTAGCGTGTCGAAACAAGGTGAATTAGCGCCATCTAATTTGACTTGGTCGACAATTAGGAGCACTCAATGATTACATGTTTAGCCAAGCCAACCAAGTATTTCTTCAATGGCTTTATGTTCCGAAGGAAGGCGTGAATTCTTTTCCGTTGTTGGTCCTTAAACAAGGTCGAAATAATGTGTCAAAGTTGCTTTGGAAATAATCAAGTACTAATGTTTCTCTTTTGTTGATTTGGAGCATCCTGTGATTAGGATCTAAATATAAATTTCCCACTATGTCTACGTTTTCGGGAATAGTTCCAAGTATTATCGATGGTTTAGCCATAGATTTCTAGACACTGGATGTCGGACGACCGACCACTCGGCTGGTAAAACAGTACAATGGATGGTCTCCTGGGAATTGATTACAAACCGGTTTATTGTACTGTTTTGCCAACCGAGTGGTCGGTCGTCCGACATCCAGCGTCTAGAAATCTATGGTTTAGCATACTCATGCTTATGATGGCTTACGTATTTCTTCAACTTTGAAAATAGATAACTTGCTACTTCATAGTCAATGAAATAATACTTTGAAAAAACTGATTACGGTTGCTGATGTGACAATTTTACAAAATCAGAACAAAGCTTCTGAGAAATAATTTTGCACCTCCATGACATTTGCCGAGCCTCATACTGAAGGTATCAGTGCTTAAAAAACTGATTGAAAAAGATGAAAAATTTAATCAAAGCTGATGAAGCAATAACCACTAGAGCATTCAAGACTCAACGAAGTCCTTAGTTACGAGTCCAACGTGTTGTGTTCCAGTCGTCAAATTATCATTAGAGAGTTTCACCAGAGCGATGACATCACTTTCAACCAATCGGCGTTTCTCGTGGGCGAAACTGTGAAGTGCTACCTTATAAGAAAGCTCAATCGATATCACGACGCACGAAAGTTCGTCGTGGTCTATGCAGTAAAAAATACGCGGACCAGTCTCAATGTCAGAGCCTTGTGTCTGCTTAAAGGCCGTGTTTGAGGTCAATATCTGAACCTGGAGGATGTTGTCCGACAAGGCCGAACAGATTGTACCCTAGCAGAACACCCACCAACTGATGTCCAAACCATTGGAAATTGGGAATATCCATCTTCAACCAATGAGATACACATCAGGTGCCCACAACACCCCAAGGATTTGACGGCGTGGAAGAATATTCAATACCCTCCCTCAGTGAATGGCGGCAACAACTGTACGACTACTACCTCATTAGTTATAGCAACAACCAGCGATAACCTACAAACACGAGCGTGGAAGCGTGTCTGGAATGGCTGGGAAGCCATATCTCTTGGGGTTTGGACTAATCCTTTTCCTACTCGCCTTCGTGATATATGAATCCGATGCTCGGAGAATCGGAGGAGGGTTCTCTCGAGGCAGGTTCTCTCCCACCAGGAACAGAAATCCCACCAGGAACAGGAATCCCACCAGGAACAGGGGGGGATCAACTTTCTCCAGGAGACCCGCCCCTAGCAGCAGGAACGGTCTCTACAATCGGCGAAACACAGGCTACGGAACCTACCGGACTCGTCGGACACCTTTGCCGAGGACGAGTTTGTATTCCAGACAATATGGCAACTTCTACGGGCGTCGAAGCTCGAGTTACAACGGATTTGGTCTGGGCATGGGTAAGCTCTAATATCCGTGGGCAATAGGCATCCACCCTTTCTTTGGACAGATGCCGAACGAAGGAACGAACGAACGAACATGGTCTATATATTTCCCCCATTCGACTCTTCCTTCCATCTCGACCCGAGCGAGAGAACGAGAGCGAGAGTTTCTGGAAGATTTTCTGACTGTTAGGCTTAGCCCGCGGCCAAATTGTTTCAAAGGCTTAAAAGGGATTTGCTTACTAAATCTCATTTCAAGGCCCTTTATGTAAGCCAGTGTTGTACGTAACGCTTCTTCAGACCGTCTTCGTTCTGGGCTTTGGGCTTTGGGCTGTGTGATGTGTGGTGTGTGCTCATCTTCTTCTGATTCCACTCTTTGGTTTCTAGGCGCGGGTTTGTTGATAGGCTACCGTTTTGGGGTCCTTTCACGTCCCATTGGATATGGGGGCTTTGGGTATAACTACCGATACATACACGAGCACAGGAGCTACAACATGGACCGGCCATACACGTGCACGGCCACCAATGTGTCGGAGTTCATCAAAACCATGGACTCGGCGCAGGAGCTTAATATTGACGAGGGCGAAATCATGTGCTCGCTTGAAGAGGATGTCTGCTTTGGAAAGATTACTGTTTTGGAGGCCAACATAACCATGGCAGATGGAAGTGGAACTCGAGAAGGATTTGAGGTGAGACTGAGTGTTCCGTGTATGATGATGCTCCAGAAGCTCAACATGCCATATACTAAATGTTCGTGAGGGATGCAGGCGCAGAATATCCCTTCCACTCGTTAAAAACCAAGCCATCACGACCTAAGAGTGTGGTCCATTTTCTTGGATCAAATGGCTGGTCGCCGCAAACAGAATGCGAGGAGGATCAATGAAAAATAAAAAGAGCGTGAGAGCCTGATCTCATTTGAGTATGGTACGCGTTCTATGCACGGTAAAATTTGATTCCGAAAAAAGGTCCCTTTGTGTCGAGGTCTCAATCTTCCGTGTAGAATATATTGGGAGGCTCTGTTGTTTCTATTTATACTTTGAAAACACTCGATGCCTGTGCAGCCCTTTCAATCCCAACTGTTGAAATGTGGCCTCGATGTTTGATGTCTCGGTCTGTGATGAACAGGAAATAGGGTCTGTGTGATGTTCCCACGGCTTTCATTTTGTGTTGTCGTCCCTCGTGTCTGCAGGCCAGTGCAGTGATGCCACCCGGAATCCCCCATCTCTCAGTTCTCATTACAGATCAAGATAGAAAAAGGTTGCGGCCGGAGATCCGAGTTTTCCGCCTCGAATAACACCGCCAAATACGATTCCTCGCGCCAATGTTGGACCAGTCGAGTCGACAACCGAACTCTGGCGTCCTTGGGTGACAACTCAACCGCAGAGAAGGCAGAGAACGTGATCCCCGAGAAACTCATCGAAGTGCTCGGTCTCAAGGGAAAATCCATGCGGGAAGCCTCCGTGTCAAGTCAATTTGAATTATGNATACTTTGAAAACACTCGATGCCTGTGCAGCCCTTTCAATCCCAACTGTTGAAATGTGGCCTCGATGTTTGATGTCTCGGTCTGTGATGAACAGGATATAGGGTCTGTGTGATGTTCCCACGGCTTTCATTTTGTGTTGAGTCGACAACCGAACTCTGGCGTCCTTGGGTGACAACTCAACCGCAGAGAACGCAGAGAACGTGATCCCCGAGAAACTCATCGAAGTGCTCGGTCTCAAGGGAAAATCCATGCGGGAAGCCTCCGTGTCAAGTCAATTTGAATTATGTGTTTGCACGGGCTCTTATTGCAATTTGGGAACAAGAAAGTGCCTTGGACTTGAAACCTTGGGAGCCATTCTGGCCATCGGGGGCTTGGCTGGATGCATTCACCAGAGGCGCTTAAATGCCTTCTAGTGCATTCATAGTACGACTCCTATTACCCAAACTCATCTCCTTATCCTATTGAGCAAGACTCACTCGCATTGTGATATTATGATACGATGACATGTAGTTTTAAAGTATACCTATATGTTTATGTATGCACTACAAAGCCAGGGCTAAAACAAATGATGAGTCTCATTCTGTGTCATTTCCCGTTCCGTTCCCAAGAGTCTTTCTTGTTATTTCTTGAGGAAATCCCTCAAATGCCAGGTCATTAAGGTCAAAAGTCGAGCCCCAGGATTCGTTAGCTCAGGCATTCGAACATTGACCTTCGTCTTGATTTCCCAGAGAGGATTCAAGTGCATGCGACTAAAGATTACCCACTACGTACGTCTACCTTGAGCATTGCCTTGGATTGACAAGGAACAAGTCTCCCTTTTGAGCAGCAACAATACTGGATCAGAGGACAAGGAAGTGTGTTTGTTTTATCGCTACCCACACATACAGTATACATACATATGGAACAGCCATAGGATGATGAGCTCACTAGATACCCTCATCTGCACAAAGATACGACATAAAGAGTCAACAATCATGTTCCAAGTTTGATCAGGGCTTCAAGGTGGAACAAGGTGCTAGAGCTCTTTCAATTGTCAGTGTTGTCTGTTATGGGTATACTGTACTGAACAAGCCATGATCAAGATGGGAAAGAACCTACTTGGAGGTTCTACTTCTTGTGACTCTGTTTTCTACAACGAAGAGATGTGCACAATGTGAAATGCGTGGAACAAACCTGTCAGATATTCAGAGTGCAGTGCAATCATCCTCCAGCCAGAGGAATGCCAAGGAGAAACCCATGCTTTAGATTAAGCTATGTTAGTCTGTCAAACCTTTTGGGCAGGCTTGAATTTCAGTTCTGTTACTTCTTCACTGCCTTGAGCCTCGTTTGCTAGTGCTGTATATACAGTATATATCTTATTTTGCCATCGAGTTTTGGGAACAAGTTGGCGTGAGGAAGGAGGAAGAGAAGAAATCGAAAGGAAACAGGACAAGGAAGCTCGAAGAAGGCTGAAACAGGAAAAGGAAATACAACGGTCGACTTGCTTATGTGCTTATTTACTTACTCACTCACTGTACACGTATTGTAGCATATACATGGTGTAACAATGCTTGTGAGCATTCGTTCGGGAACATTTCCAAGTGCGAGAGATGTAACACTTTAATATGAGCAAGGATAAGAGAGCATAAATGTCACCAGCCAGATGTTACGTTTAATGATAAAGAGCAAGCTGTTGTGTTAAATGACAGTGATAGTGACAGCCTCAATTGTTGGTCCAGTTTGGTTGGTGTTTATGTATTTTTTGATATTCGTCAAGTTTATTGTGAACGTTGACAGGTGGTCAAATTGTCTTGTCTTGATCAATCTGGAACATTTTGATTTCCTTGCACAGTTTCGTGCACGAATGTTCCCTTATGAAAGTATTGCGCTGATGTCTTGTACATGTGCTTCACATTTCTTGTCAATCTCATCTATTTTCTTGCAAGTAATATTTTCATCATCCCAATAACCCCAAAGACATATTAGGACCCGATCAAAGTCACTTAAAGAAACAATTCTCAAATATGATTTATATAAAAACATCGTCAAACAAATCGTCATGGTATTCACACTCAGAACCGTAATGTCGATTCAAGATTGTTCGAAATTGATAAAGGTAACAACTGTATGCACCAAACAGATAGATTTGTAATATCCCTGATGAGCTGAGTCCATGCGGTCCAGTGCACATGAAAAAAATGAAAAGGTTATGATTATGCAGTGCCGGTATGTATATTCGTGCGTGTATACCATTGAGGATAGCGAAATGCCCGAAATCCTCCTGGCTATTGGTTACATCGTAGAGAGTCGGCCATTTTCCAGAAATGAAACAACTCTCTTAACAACCTCTACCCACGATTGAGATCTTTGGCGAGCCTGAGAAGCTTTATAACACTGGACATCTATCACATCCTAAAATATGATATAAATATACATCATTTTCAAAAACTAAATTTGTCAATATACCCTAAGTCAATCCAAACTTATAATAACGCGCCGGTCTGGCAAGAGCGCAAGATTTTCCGAATCTCCGGCATTTTCGTCTTCCTAATATCGCGTGCGGATGTTTTGTGTGCTGGTCCCGGGAAATTCGAGCAGTCTCAAGAGGCCAAAAGAAGAGAGAGCGGCGAAGGGAGCGCATGGAGCGAGGGTGAGAAGGAACTCCAACGGCGCCCAGTGCGACTGTCTTACAAGGAGACGAGCGCGTGTGCGCTCATTGGGACAACGTGGGACAGTGAGGCCATTGGCCGTGGCACACGGAGAGACGGTGGCTGTGGTGGAAGTAGAAGTAGTAGTTCTACTACTACTAATACTGAGTACTGACGTTTGTAGTAGTTGTGTAAAGTGTCTCAATACTGGTGAACTGGTGCTCAATTCTCAATGGTTTTTCCTACGGTGAAAGTTGATCATCAGGCCGTTGAACAACATCTCCTGAAAGGGTAAGAGGGTAGAAGGACACATTAACACTCATCCTGTTTTTTTTCACGTAATATTACGGCTTGTTAGCACGTTCTTTCAAGAGCGTGTCACTCTTCGAAGTAAAGAGCTCTCTCTCTCTCTCTCTCTTTCTTTGGCTAGAGGTAGAGTGTCCATTAACACCTGCATCGAGATAAAATAGGCCTTAAATACAACTTGCGTAGGAAGAAGAGGCTGAAAAATGTTGTTGACGGTCGTTTTATAAAGATCCTCAAGGATGTTTTGCCTGCCACATCAAGTTTGATCCATTCATCTCCCAAAGAATTCCACGCTAAAACTATGGAAAACTGAGTCAGGCAAGCACTTTTTGGCCTGAATTCAAGACAAGTGCACCATACACAGTGTTCAACTATGAGGAGCAATGTCTGTGCACTGTTGCCTTCACTGACAGTGTATCTACTACAGTATAGTATGTAGTTTGCGCGAGACGAATGTGTTACGTGACATTTCAATCATTTTGAGTTGCTCTGCGGGTACACCTCCATAAATCTTTGTTCTCGCACAACGATCGAAGAGAGCCTTCCATTTGCTCCAATGTTGATGAGGTTAGTGCCGGAACCAAGAACAGAACAATGGTCCAAATAGCATAACCCTTGGCAGGAGATCCTTAGCCAAATGCAAAAATGGAAATGCACAAGTGAAGCCGTTCTTCCGATCGAGCTCCAAAGTTTTTTCATCTCAGAGGCCAGATTGTGGCGAATTGGACAATCTCAAGATGGTGGGGGAACTCTTTCAAAGAAAGAAAAAAAAAGAAAGTAGGAAAAATGTCTTAGAATTGCAAATCATTGAGCCTAACGTGCTTCTGATGGAATTTCTCGCCATTTCCCAAACTTTTTTAAGGGTTTAGGAAATTCGCCAGATGAGGTTACGCGTTTCAAGAGCGTTCGCATTTGTGTAGAGGGAGGTAGACTCTGAAAAGTTCATCTACATATGGAGATTGTGCCAGGGACAGAAGATAGGGCCGCCAGGCTTTAAATTGGATGAATTGTTATCCCTATCCTTGTGAGAGAGAAAATCTTTTTCCCTCCTTCAATTGAGTTTGAATGATTTCAAGAAAGGAGATAATAAGAAATGGAATTGAAAGGAGGCGGAACTGTGGACAAACTTTGGCGACCGCCAATAGAAAGTTAGTCCATTGGACCGAGTGTTCCATGGGCGAATCAAAATGGACGTTGGTCAGTTCAAATCGTGGTTGAGTGGCACTTCTCCTACTACCTCTTTTGAATAATTTCATCATCTCCTCGAGTCCACATAAAAGTTATCTGCAACGCCTCCTTAAAGAGCCAACTTTGGGGGGGTAACGTAAAAAAAACGGCGTTGGAACCCTTTTGGACCACTCAAGGTCCAAAGGTCGGTCCGATTCTTAACAGAAGTGAACTTGGTTCGACTTTGAGAATCGCCTGCGAGAGATTAACGGGAACTGATAATAATCTGGGAATCAGGATGGGGCGAACAACTGTGTGAGAACTGTGGAAAGAATCCTAACTTCGTCAAGGATCGTGTTTCCTTGGCCAACGACCGGACACTCTCTTGGGGTTTTTAAGGAAATCTAGGAGAGTTCGATGAGGCTTGAGAAAATCGCTTGGAATCTCAATAGTGGCTGGCTAGCTGACTGGCAGTTCTAGCTCGCTGGCCTCCTCCGTTGTAATTGGCCTTCTTGGGATGTTTTATGGACAAGCATTTCTGCCATTCCTCCCAAAAATGTGCAGCAATGCCCTCTTAAAGAAGGCTTCTGACAATCCAAGTAACGACTGTTCTCGAATGTTTCTCCTTAAACAAGGGCCATTTGGATCGTCCATTAACCTAATTGTGCCCAATGAGGCGTCACGTAACATTCACAACATGGTCATCAAATTCGACACTAACTTCAAATGAAGTTGTCTGAAACAGACCTTTTGCAAAGGTCATTTTATCTACACCCTAGGGTGGTCTAAACAGGTGAAGAAATGCAGTTGTTCTGATCCTCTAGGATGACCTCAAGCTGTACTCGACCTGCAAACATTCATGTCGACTTCACATTTCTTCAGCCAACCCAAAGGGATGTGTAATTGGAGGTCATCATTAGTAACTATCCAAACATGCCATTATCATAAGTCATAGAATCATGTTGGCCTCGAGTACCATTGCTCAATTATTTGCCCAGTTTAGCCTCACTGTTTGGCATTTCAGAGACGGATCGAGGACCTGTACACAACAGCCATGGCACCCCCTTGAAGACCAAAGACGACATTTGATTCCGAACAAACCTGTCTGAAAGTGGCAAGCCATCATTTTCTCCAGAAGAGATTCATCGCGGTCCCGGGGTCACACCGGCTGATTTATGACCAAAGTTGAGCTTGTGAAGGAATTTATCGCCAAAAGAAGTGAAAAGAACTCCTTAGTTGGGACTTTGGCTTCCTGGTACAACATTGCCACTCTGGCTTGAGATTGGGCTCTACAACGAGGGAAGCAATATTTCTTGTGCACGGTCGATTATGTGAATGCCAGTCAGGGATGTGCAAATGTCTCCGAGGAAATTTGGACCATTTGGTAAATGTGAGAGTGATTTGGACCTCGAGAGGGATTCCGACCAGGTGACAAATCTCTCCATTAATCTCTCTAACGTGTGAGTTGAGAAACCGCTTTTCACCCATCATATCATCATTGGAAACCATGGACCTCAGCTCTTCATTGGTTAGAGGGAGAGTTTCCACTCCACAGGCTCTTGGCACTGAATAGAGAACACGAATACCACACATCCACCTTCTCACGGAAGAAATTGTGCAAATTTTGTGTTTCGGGAAGCCAAAGCCTTGCGTCCTTTTATCTGCTACCACTGTAACGCCAAGGTCGAGTGAGAAATAGTCAAGGCCAGAACGGAACAGACTCCATCTCGTTCGAGGAAACAACGGCGGAATCGATTATCTTTATCTTAAAGTCTCTCGCCCGCCGTAGGCCATCATCCCAAGTTTTATGTCATCTATTTTAGGATAAAAAGAACCCAGCGCAGAGCCAACTCAGTCACCGCAGACTTCTCTCCATACATCACACTGAGTGCTTCATGTTTCCAAGAAAAATTGGTGGGCTCTTGCTAGTTCTCGTCCACTGTGTAGTGTTTCCACTTGCCAAAGCTAATCAAACTTTTTACTCACAATCCAGCCACTCTCCCGTCTCAAGGGAGCACATCCCCTTCTCTTTGATCTTTGGTCTCATCAGGAATGAAATCATTCTGGCCACTTGATTGACACCTTTTGTCGAGCCTCCGTTGAGGCGAAAGGAAAAAAAATCAATCCCAGTTTGAATTGAAACTCAAAGTCCTCCCGTTCTGCCCCTTTCTCTCTCTCTCTCTTTCCCTGGATAAGCCTCCCTTGGACTAGCATGACTAAAGAATTCGAGGTCACGGTGGAACCGCTTGGGGCGGCAGCCAATCCCCAATCATCTCTGGCGACTAGCAGTGGTGCCGCGATCATGGCCATGAAATCAGCCGTAAATGTCCCCCAAGAGACTTCCTGTTCCTCTTCCGCTTCCAAGCCATCCACATCATTCCAAGCCGATGAAGGCGTGGGTGAGAGTGAAAAGGCTCTTTTGAACAGTTCGGGCCAGGGTGGCACGCTTCAAGTGCGACGTGCTCGGCGGAATGTGCGATTGAAATCAGCCCCTCATGAGGAGTTCTTGTTGCCACCTATTGCAAGTCAAGAGAATGTGAATGTAGCCCTGGATGAGGGCGGGATGCCACTCCCGCCGGTCAGTCCCATGTCCATAGCTCAAGGCATGGTGAGCGCTTTCAGTATTGTGAGAAAAGTCAGTCAGCGGGTCTCGAGCAACAAAAAGCAACAAGGTAAGAAAGTACGTAGTACGTAGTACCACGAGGACTCCGGTAAAGGTAGTATAATTCGGGTTTTGGGGGGTCGATTTTTTGAGCACGCTTAATGCAAAGACCATTTTGGGGGATACGCTATGCTGAAGGATGTGCTAACAGGATTTATTTCATATACTTTAAAGAGAGGTGAATGAATGTTGTTAATATTTCATGTGATATTGCGATTAAATATGGCCAAAGGAGGTACTAATCAAATTGCCAACGATATGTGACATTCAGAATGACTTCAAACTTCAGCCATTTCTACTGTTTATTGCCAGCTCTTAAGCAACGTGAATCTTAACATGTCAATTATCTAGGTTCATTTACTCATCTGTGGGTCAATGTACAACACCAGAATCCTTTTTTGAGGCGCTTGTGAAAGAAAGGCAAATTAAATTGAAACCACACAAATCCAAGTTTATTTTTCTCAGTGACTCAAAACTCGGTCCCTACTCATCAGTCGAATCTAAGTACTATGGAAAGCGTGGAATTGAACCGAATCGATCCTTTGACGGAGACCCAGTCGTCACTTATCAGAATGACCACAAGACCCTGCAATCAAGCTCTAGAAACTTGGATACTTTTTCCAGGCAAACTTTTTTAACGAGCAAATCCTTTGGGCATTTTATGATAATGGGCCAATTTATCAGTCCAGAGTGCCCGGGCCTAGTATCCTTAGAATCCTTTTAAGAGCTGTCTCGAACATTTCCTTCAACGAGAGTTAGTCGAGCTCTATTAACGTCAAATTCTTACGGAACACATCTAGGTAAAGGATGAAGATCAGACTCTTTCCCAACTATCAGATGTCATATTCTTGACAAAAGAGTCTCGAGAACTTTCGTCCGACTCTGTCTGGCCGTGACAGATTTTTCGCCAGGCTTTTCAAATACCATACATCTTTCCTTCATCACACTAGATAACTGGCAACAATGTATCTCCATTTACTCTATTTCCATCAAATCCAACCCGCAGGAAAAATACCTCGTGACAGTCATCAACCAACAGCCTCTACTACATGTATGTACGTACACTCGCTGGTACAAAACGTACTCTGCAGAGAGCAACAGGGAGAGTGGTAGACTTGTTTACGCGAGAGTGCCAAACAACTGTGGCTTGTTCCACCCGCGTTTTGGATCGATAATGGGAAATACCTGCCAATAATACATGTCGAAATGAAGACCGGTATTTTTTGTCGCCGTGACCTCGAGTGCTCGAGCGCTGCTGGTTCCTTCGATCCTTCGTTCGTTCGTTCCTTCCTTCATTCTCTGTTTGGTCTGGCGTCTTTTTTCGACTTCCTCTCTCATCCCGTTCCATCATGGCCCTAATGTGATATCTGTTCCTTCTCTAGAGATGGAATTAATAATGTGTCGTCCTCGCCGTCCACGGATCATTCTTGTTGTGGGCTCCCTCCTGGCTCTTTCTGCTTTGGTCGGTCTTCATGAAATGAAACGACTTAATCAAAGCCACCCTAGTAGCCTTCCATTGAGACGCTTTCATTGGATCTCGCTTTTGGTTCCAAGCTGATCTGCTTGGCGTCTGTTGGTACACTGGATCCAGATCTTGGAATCATTTAACACTAGGCGAGAGAAGAGGTTTTCATCGATCCATTTCCAATCGGTTTCCCTCATCTCTTTCTGGCCTTTTTCGAAAACAGGCTCACGAAACATGCTCGAAATAAGCTTAATAAGAGTGGCCACGTGCGACTAAATCAGCTCAGAGACGTTTACTTTCCTCCATTCAAACCAAAGAGAACTCAGCCAATCTGCAAATGGTAGTAGTAGGCCATCAATCTGGTTCGGTTCCTTACTCTTGAACTTGCCTTTCTTAATCATGTTCCTCCTCCTCAAATAGATTCATGCCAAATTGTCCTTTCGAGGCTGACCATTTCGAATTTCTTCCTTTTTATTGTTTCGTCCTTGGCGACAAGATCTCAAAACGAAACGAGACTTGGCTGACCAGTCCAGTTCCCAAGTCCGTGACTCGATGCCTGCCTGCCTGCCTGCCTGCCTTCCATAAGCAATGTGCTCCATTTAATGGTCCACGGTCTGTTTGGTGTTTCCCGTGGTGAAGTGGGGTCCACTTTCGTGCTACCTTCACGTATTATCGGACCCATTCATGTGTGGAGAAAGGTTGAAACTGTCCCTTTGCATTACCGACGACCTTCCCACGTAGCATATGGTAATGACCGTGTAAGGTAGTAATAAGCCATCATTTTTCTCTTTCCTCGTAAGAGTTCAATGGTTCTTGGTGGGCGAGGCACATGCATAGGAATATTCGAAGGTTGTCTCAGAAGTCATACATTATTGATTATTCGTGGCTCCAGGTTTATTTTCCAATAAATACATTGTTGCCTGCTGAGAGGCTAAAAATAGGCTTTAATTCTGAAGGTAATGAAATCAAAGGCACTCGAAATCCAATCGGTTCTGGCCTTCCCTCACCTGAACCTAAACTCAGCGCTACAGTCCGTGCTTGTGCGTCAGTCGAAATTGAGTCTTCTTTTTTCCAACACAAAAGCTTCGAACGAAGTAGCAACACCGTGTTTCATAATGTCAATAGCCTTAATTTGATCTAATTCTTAACCTTGGCGGCCGGCCCAGGGTCCATACCGTTGTTCACTTTGGCCAAACAAACATTCACATTCGAGTCAGGTGTACGTTTCGAACAAGCTAATCCAACGGCGCCCAACTTTGGGCTGTACTGTGTAATACTCCTCCTGAGAAGCCTACACATATAGTGAGGTATGGTAAAAACATATCGTAATCACATTGCGAGGGGGTCTCTCTTGTTCGCTAGCGCCTTTCATATCTTTGGGCAACAAACCCACGCTAACACACCCACGCACACACCCACACACGCACGCATGCACCGTCTCATAACTTTCAAGACAAGTCCTGTTTCGCTTCCAGCAAGTCTGTAAGTGTGAGTGTGCCTGGATGTTCCTCATTCCAAGGTCCTTGGGTCTGCATGTAGCATGTGATATCACAGGACAAGTAATTCTATGAACAACGGCGACTCTAATGGGATTTATTTTTTCTGAGCCCCGCTCGCTATCTTCATTCTTTAGGTTGCGATTATTTTGCATGGAGGCCTTCCTAGTCGTTGTGATAATTGTAGTATGCACTAGTAGCAGTGGTAGTTGTAGTCTTGACTGGTATGAGTTTGCCATCCGTTAATACCCGAACGGGGATTTCGAAACAAGTTCCAAGAGCCCTTCTCAACTTTCGAGAAAGGTCTATCATAGTTCTTGTTTACTTTCCTATCTTCATAACCGACCAAAGCCAGTTCTGCCAATGTGGTGAGTGTACGTGTACGTACGTATGGTACATACTAGCTGAAGCAGCAAAATGGGCTTTGGTAAAATTGCAAGCCCCCCCCCACAGTACGAATAGCACATATAGTATATGAAGGGGAAGATAGAATGTAGTGAATACTTGATACCACAGTTAGGGAGTCGCTGAGGCCGCTGGGGAAATGAAAACATTGTTCAAACATGGCCTTGCCCAAGGTCTCATTTGGTTTCAATTAGGTCAAGTCAACCAAGGTTAAGATGTGTGCGTGATGAAGAGGGACTCCAAGCTCTATGGATCTGCTACGACGGATTATTTACGACGGATAGTTTGTTCCTCTTAAATCCCCTTTAACTTCCTCCGCTTACTTTGCATGCTTTTAGGACGGTTGTCGATGGGTTTGGAATTCCAAGAATGTTCCAATATTTTGTCAGAATCCGGTATTGTGTAGGAAAACTGCTGCCCAAGCGGATCTCAAGGAGAGCAGAGGGCTATTTCAGTACGATGTTTGCAAGTTCGTAGATCATTCAACCCGCCTTGCACTCTTCCACAATGAAGCATGGATCCGAGGCATCGCTCGCTACTCTGCTCGATATACGTAGATTGCTCGCTTTCCATCCTTGAAGCTTGAACCAAGGGAAAATACGGTGCATCCACACACATTCTCAAATGAGAAGAACATTATTAAGGCTCTCCTTTGCTTCCCCCGACAAACTCGTACAATCGAAGACAAATTGCCTGACCAAGTCACTCTTTCAAACGTCAGTTTGATGTTAAAGGTGCCATATCAACAAAATCCACGAGCCAAAGTCCGAACCCAGCGTTCGAGCCAGTTAGTGTGGCTTTTTTCTCTAAGAGTGGCATAGTTTTCTTGCCCTGTGGATGATTGATGCCTTTCCGACAAGACCATGAGCCTTTGAGGGAGCTGGCTTGACCCATGGACCTCAAATTGGAACCACTGGCCTTTCCTGTTTTTTTCTCTTTTTTTCTTGTCCACGGATGCTCGTTCCATCTTTCTGGCCATGATGTTGGAACGAGGGCACGATTCCCTTTCTTGGCCGTGTGTTTCTTGCCCTCATGGACTGCACTTTTCGTTAGTCGCTTGAAATCTCACGAAACACAATTGGCCTTGAGTGCAGCACTGCACTGTAGACGCGGCCAATTGCGGAATTTCACTTTATCATTCAAGTGAATTGGAACCACGCTTGAAACGAGCGAGACAACCAAATATGGGAGCAGAATGGAACAATGCCAGGAGGCAATTCGTTATCGCCAAGGTCAGGAAACGGGAATTCTCGGCTTCTGGAATGGGCTTTGGGCATGAATAGAGACATTCAGGCGCCTAATCATTGGCCTTTTTAGCATCCGAGCCCATCCATTCTTTAGTACGACTAATGAATCAGACTTGATGAACAGGATCCTACCTTCTTTGGTTTACCAACTCACCCACACAGTACACACCCATCATAGAGCATGGCCAAGGTGTGTGTGAGTGTGTGTGAGTGTGAGCGCCGGTCTGTCAATTTGTGATCCAAGTCACTAAGTAAGACTCGACTTAGGGATCTGAGAAGGACGCCTTCCGTACTCACGTGCTCTTTTCAAGCCCACTAATGGTGCCATGGTACTGACAGTGAAACGAAAAGAAAAGAGCTCGGTTTCTTTTTAGCTCCACTCCAATTCGATCTACCAAACTTGGTGGCGCTGCAACCAAAGGAAATCAACCAACTTGGTGCCGACAATCTCAAACTTTCACAAGACGTTCTTTAGCCAGACGAATGAGCGAAAAAACGTCTTTCCAATAGGAATTGAGGTGTGCCAGCCACTCAAGAACCTCCACACATACAAACATATCCAAGACATACAATATATGCACATACACACACACACTCTCTCTCTCCCTGAGCAAAGCGGTCGCTTTTGGACGTATGGAGAGGGAAGGCTTGAAGGGGGATAAAAAGTTTTCTTTAAGCTGCTGCTGTGTACAAGTGCCTATTATTGGCCTTGGAAACGACTCACTAACCTTCCTACGTGACACGTCCTTCTCCATTTAGTATTCATAGTTGGTTGTTGTTTTAAAAAGATGTGCCAAATAAAGTCATCATTCGTGGTGTCTGGCACTAAAGAGAGCCATCTCCCTCCACCATTCAGCCCTCTCGCTGCTCCCTCGAGCCTCCTCGGTTGGTCTCTCTTTTCAAGATTTGGGTGATCGGAGACACTCAAAAGGAACAGTCATGCACGGAATGATTAACTCAATTTGTAGCTATGCATAACATCGTCATCCATGGAGCAGAATATGGCATATACGGTTGGTCCAGCCTTGAATCGACATCCAATGGATGGTTAGTCATCACGTCTTGGCAGTACAAAAAGAGGGACATGTTCCACAAGGTCACGTGTTAGTATTGATCTCTGGATCCACTTTCAGAGTTCGTCAAAGTTGGTTCGTCGGACAATGGGTAGTCCTATATTGAAAACAGAATTTTGGGGTTCACAGATAAATCACAAAGATGTTGATCTCCTGTCAAAAGTAGAAAAACAAATTTACACTCAAAACCACATGCTGTTCAAAATCGAACTGTAGTCAAAGCATATAAATACTTATTTGATATGAGCTGGATATAAGCTGGATTTACGTAAGTAGGTTGGGAACGACTGACATGCATTGATCACCTCTGCCGGATCCGCATGACCAAGCCTAAATCCCCATTGCCCCTTGGATCATCATCGAGGCCATAAACTTGGTGCTGTACTTAAGGGGAGCCTCAGTGACCTCTCTATTGCCAACCATTTTCTGGATGACGAACAAGGGCAGTCAGCCTACAGTACAACTTTTATCATCACTACGACTAGTACACGTGCGTTGTTTAGCATCAACATTTTGGTTCCATGATTCAGCATGCTTTCCATTTTGTACCGTTAACGGAAAGTCCTTTGGAGAGGTGACAGCACTTCATGCTAAGGTCGTTGCTAAGGTCATGGACAATTCACACACTCGCAGAGGGCTTCCCCTACAGGTTCCTCTTGGAGGTTACTGGATTGACCTCGAATGACATATTGAGGCCAATCCTCCTCTTGGATTTGGAGACTCTCTTTCAGTCACATCATACATTGTGAGGCTAAGCCTTCTAAGAATTGTTGGCAAGTGATAGGGAGTTACTGAGAGTTTTTGGAGTTGTTAGTGTCGTGGGTCCTTTTGGCCCTTGACGGCTGGGCTCAAACCTTTGGCAGTGGGCGTGTCACGCCAACGAAAACCTTGTGGTAAGAGCCAGATTTCAAGAAAACATATATTTCAGTGATAAGGTTACGGAATCGGCACATGTCCGTAATTGCTTGAGAATTTGATGACGAGGCATGTTCCATTACAATTCCTTGTGAAATGCTGCATTCTTTAAATGGGCCTCGGCATTGGGTGGCCCATTGGATCGAATGAAGCCCGATAAACCAATTTCAAAGGACTAAATATCCAAAAAATGATGGGCATTAAAATACCCATTTCTTCTAAAGGAGCAACGCAAGCCAAGAAGAGGTTCTGTAGACCATAAACTTGTTATTTCATGAAGGATCCAGGGGCAATTTGCGGTGGATAAAGATTGTCCATGGTTAACGAATGTAGTTGGACTCCAATTCCACCCATTTTGAAACGCAAGTAGTAGTCTTGGCTTTTCAACATGGAAAATTCTGGTAATGTCTCGTCATTAGGGACTGAGGGCGAAGGAAATAACCTTTTTTGGATAAGAGTATATCTCCATTTTCTCCTTGAATTGAAGTGGACTCTTTGATCTCAAGATTTTCTTGGAGCTTGAAGTCTAAAGATGTTTTCAAGTGGCGTTGTTGTTCCCTAATAGAAAAATTGGATCAAACATAAAGATCGCAGTACTCCGTTCATGATTTGAATTTTGCCCAGGCTGTGGTACTCCTGAAAACTGGAACATCAAATCCCATTATAGAGGTGTATTGAATCAAAGCCTATTTTCATTCGATTATTTACTGAGTGTGTTCCTAATTTCCGTGAAATATGTGCTTCTAAATTCCCTCTCATGTTATGGAAGTTTTTGATCTTCGTTGGAATTCGAGAAGTTTTTCAAGGTAGAAAAATACCAAGATATGGCATTTTAACCCCTGTGCACATATATAGGTAAAGCTTCAATAACGTGACTTTTTACTACATAAACGTGTAAGTTCCACCCATTGCGCTTGAAGTCACGTTTTCCAATTCCACAGATTTTTCATTAATCAAGAATACAGCCAACGAATCCTGGGCGAGTTTCCATGACTATACTTTCACAATGGATTGTTTTGGTTGGTGTTCTATCGTCAAAGTTTACAATGCCAGGGGCGTACTTGATCATCATTAGCTACTGAAAGAAGGGCAAGGGAACACTCTCTTACCGATAGATTTCTACACATACTGACTGGAAATGTTAAAAAGAAACTTCACTCGGATAACTAGGCCCATTACTTATGAGGCAACCAAGTTGCTTCGGCCTAATCCAGAAACTGCTCAGACTCTCCTCATTGAATTGAAGGGCAGGGGTTTCTCAGCGTTAAACTTCGACAAACAACGTACGCGTAGGACACTCATTACTTTCATCAGGGTCTAAAGAATGTGCACTCTGGAAGTGAAGACAAAGAGAATATACAGGGAACGACTTTTTCCCAGGGCAGATCTGCTTTTTCGAATTGGAAACTTCTTCCCTTTGTATGTAGTACGAGCAATGCCCATAAATGCAAAGAGCAAAGGCAATACCCCATGACAAAGTTCTTTACATTTTAGCTCCTTTCTACTCAGCATTTCCTGTCACTCAGTTCAGTGAAAGGGCTTTGATCAATCAGGACTTTGTTGCGAACTAAAGTTTCGGCATTACTTCCAGTTTCTGTTTTCCTGAAGTAACTCAAAACCTGGCCTTCCCTGAGAAATGAGACAGGTTCTTTTAATGCACAAGTAATATCAAACTTGGAAGAGCAATAATCTTCGTGAACGTTCATGCGAGATACAGTACAGGAGTGGCTCTCATCTTGTCCTCTAAACGAAACGTTCGGTCTCTCGACAAAGGAAATTAGAAAACCAGGGAAGAACGAGATAAATGTCCTCGAACTCAATTCAAGGCCACTTTGGTGACAGGATTTTTTTTCCCTAGTAATTTCAATATATTCGTTCCCACCACGATATTTCCTCCCAAAGGAAGAAAGTTCTGTCATAACATTCAAACTCGGCGATCCTGGAACGTGATAGCGAGCTAACTCCATTTTTCAGGAATTCAAGGACGAACATGTCGATAATGCCAGAAAGCCAACGAGAACGAGAGAGCATCTCAGCTGTGAGAAAAATCGAAGAATCAATATGCAAAAGAGATTAAAGAAATGGAATATCCAGACACTTTAGGCGTCTTGGTTGCACTTTGTATCTTCTGCATGTCAAGATGCGAATCTCATTGAGTTATTCAAGGCCCTGAAATAGAAAAATACTTTCTCACCTTCTCATTTTGTTATCATCTCCCAAGATTGGTCAAACATTTTTGGATGCACGGCAAATTTTACGGCCCAATACTTGACCAATATAGTATTGTCTCATTCACTTCTCAATGTCAGCAACTTTTCGTTATACTCAAAAGAACACTAGCAAGCAAGCATTATCTTATTAATGGAAATGGGTGTGCAACTCTTAACCTTTTCAGTAACCTGCAGTTTCTTTTTTCAATAAGAGACATTATTGAGTTTTTAGTTTGGAACCTGGATTGATACCTCTCACGGGGTTATTTGGTACAGATCGATACCGTATAATTTGATTAGTTCATCATACTATCTCAAAAACCGTGGCCTTTAAAGTCATTTAGTGCTGACCACAAAAAAGGCACTCAGCTTCATTTTTTTACATGTGACTTTTGATAGATGTTTTACTATGACAAGAATATTGAGGTGTAATTATAAAGCTACTAAGGATGTATGCTTCTATTTGATATTTCACCTGCTATGAAAAACTTGAAATATGACCAGATTGAGAATAGGTCTTACATGAAGTACGAAGTGCACTTTTTGGTCCAACAGAATTGAACTTGATAGCCTAGTTATTTTTAGCAATGAAAATAGTGAAAAGAGAAGCATCGTTTCTATACAATGTGCACAAAACAAGTCCCAATACTACGTCCTATTTTGTCTTCCGGCAATGACAAACTAATGCTCATAAAGTTCAATATAAATGTCTCTAACATGCGAGTAATCACGAGGGACGAAAAAGGGTTAGAGGTACTACTTTGTCCAAACAATTGGACCTCTTATGTACGTAAAGCGTCTCTCAAAGCGTCTCTCTCCAAGAAATCCCAAGGTCCTTGAGACCATCAACATGTACAATAGGTGTTGTTTACCCCTCGATGTGTATTACGGTCTGTTGAATGTTTACCAAAGGGAGACGTTCCTCAAAGGTAGGAAGGGGAAATAAATGAGATTAAATCTGACAGAGAAGCAATCATGGGCAAGTCCATCTTTGAGAACAATCACTACTACGGTACATCCACTCATTTTCCTATTGCGTTTCGTATTGGATCAAACGAGTCCCTAGGGAGAACCACATTACACTGAAGATGACCGTTGGGCAATTTGATGTAGTGGTTGGCTGTCTACCATCACAATTGGACTACTTTTGGAAGTCATCTTCGAACCCTGCAATTCTGTCTTTGATCTGAAGGTGGTTGACATATTACCTAGACGGAACAAAATCTATGTAAGTCTAGTACAGAAGGTTGCACGCACATCCGTCATTATTGACACCTCTCCGTTCAGAAAAAGGAACTGACCTTCGTACTCTGTGGGAGGTCGGACTAACTTCGGCCGTGTTCCAAAAAACTTGTTTCCTGGTCTGTCTCTCTGTTATGGAACATGGAACTAATCGTACTTTGGCTTGTGTTGCAAAAATGAATTGAAGACCCAAGCCAAACAATCTCTGAAAGGGTTCTTTGTGCATACGGATGAGTCAAAAGCTCTTTCAATTTCTTTGAGCCTCTCCGAATCCAAATATTGAATGCACATTAGGAGAGTGTGAATTGAGATCGGTAAGCCCTTTCAACCCAGAGAAATTTGACTTTTCTTGCTTGTTCTAGAAGCAGAATTGAGAAATTTAATAGCCGTGCAGTGATTAAAAAAGGAATAGCTTCAACCTCAATTTGGCTTCAAAGCCACAATCATTAATAAAACATGGCTATTTTCGCGTTAATAGCCTTTTACTCAGGGGTCAGGTCCAACTGGCTCGAAAATTAGAATGGGTAGCCTTTGAGGCAAGCCTTGACTCTGATTGAAATGTGAATTGGAAAATGAATTTAGAAGCCATTTATTGCACAAATGTCGAGCTTCACATCGAATCTCGTTCAATGTAAGCAGACCCATTTATCTTTAAGAGTGACTCAACGACAAAGAATTCTTCCTCGCTTTGGGTTCCGCTTTTCAAGCTTTCCGTTGGGGAGGAATGAACACAAATTCGCCAACGACTTGAAATATGAGATCATGGAGTCCAGAAACCTTTTGAGCTTGCCAACATCATGTACGTAGTTTAAAGCAAGTTGGCTTTCTTTTTTGCCAACCAATCTGGCTTTTGACCAGATTCATGGAGTGTGAGAAATGACCTCAGCTTTGTCGGAAAGGCCGCCGATCTGCTTGGGGGAAGAGAAGAAACGATTCCATTTCTTTCCCATTTTCATGGTTGGACACATTCTCAAAATGGCGACCAAAGGTAAAAGTGAGCCCAGTTTTCCCCTCCCTCTGAGCTATGAGACCCAAAACTCGTTACCAGGACCTTCAATGAGGACTTCAGTAAATGACTTTTCCAGATAGTCATTTTGGACCAATCACCCAATGAGTCACACTCAAATCAGAACAATGACTCGGTGATTGGCCATTATCGCTTAAGCAATCCCCCTTTCATCGAAATTCCAGGTAATGAAATGATAGAAAATCGGATTGGAGCGGCGAGTACGCTCTATTCTAGAAAAAAGACTTGGTTTTAAGCATTGAAACGTGGAATTGTTTTGCTCTCTTCACCTCTCCAATTTCGAAAAACATGTTCACCAGAAGAGGAAGACCAAATTTAATGCATTCAAACATGGCCAGGTTGAATTTCAGACAGGCTTTGAAGACAGATGAAAGAAATGACATTCTTTTCCAAGAAAAGGCCTCTCGTCTTACTCTGTAGATAGAGCAGAGACGACTCGAATAGAGTAGGGAAAGCTGACCCGGTTTCACATTTTCTTCTTTAATTTCGATTCCATGCTTGAACACCTACATGGAATTAACATCCTTTCTTCTTTCCCCTTGGGTTTGAGCACAATGTGGAATGAGTTGGCTTTGCACAGTCCACTACAGGGTTGGGCTCGGAAAAGGGTCGTGAATAATTGCTTCTTTTTGAAGTCGTCAACAACGGAATGATAAGCTGTGAAAGTTTCTTTCAATTGTCAATGTAAAATTTTTGCCTTGACCACATTCATTTCATGAGAAAAGAAATGGTTTGACCAATGTTGGCAATGATTCAAGGATTGATTGATGGTAGATTGTTGAGTTTGCTCATGTTGAAGATTCCTTTGAAAGAAGGGAAAATATGTGCCTTCAGTTACTGACTATGGGATTCACAGTAGCTGTTGTAATGACTAAATGTTTTTTGATATTGCTTCACTCTTGAAAGGAAATTACTATGATTTTTTTGGTTTGGTTTTTCATGGGTTTTTCTAACCACTACAGGAAATGTAATACCCAGTGCTATTGAAAATACAATTCTATGTAAAAATTGCCATGTTGGATTATTAAAAGCAAACTGTAACAATAAATGGTCAAGAACAGTAATAAAACATTTGTTCTACCATACAAATTGGTATAAGTGGATCTATGAAACCCCCTGAACATAGGGTTGGTCAGGGATTCTATACAAATACCTTTCTAAATGACTTTTAAGCGATAAGGCAAGGTAAGACAAAACAAAGTGTTGCCTTAGGTCCAACGTTAAAAGATTATGAAGTTTCGGACCCCCGGTTTATTACATAAGCTCTTTTCAGTTTTTTAAGCAGTCTTAGATCCCTAGAATTAATATCATTCACGCTACATGATATTCCTGTCCTCTCACTGTAAGTTGTTTACACATACGTATATAATAAGGTAAAGTTCATGCCTTTGTTGGATATTGTAGATTTCAATTTCAATTGGATCCACGAGGAATTCCTAAATTAGTGCCTCATAGGTTTCCACAATATTTCATATTGAATGTGTCTATGGAATTGGCTTTTGGAGGAAGAAAAGTATTAAAAAATAAGTTTTAAAATCGGATTGCGTCAAACAGTATCAAATTATATCTCACTTTCAGAACAAACAAGCAATTTACATGATTTATTAGGATTAGGATTTTTCCAAACACTTTCTATCCAACAAAATTACCAACAAAACAGTTTTGCAGATTAAGCTCAGACCATTGTTTTATTTGTCATTGGACACTAGGTTGGAATAACACTGTGCGCTTTTAAATGATTAGAATGCAAAAAAAAAATCCATATCTTTAAAAATGGTGTAATTTTTTAACAATATGCTGGATTAGATTTAAGGTAGCAGCCGGAGCAATATTTTTGGGGGATGAGGTTAAGTTTTGACCTATTTTGGAAGGTAACTATTTGCAAATCAAAACATTAATCTATTTCAAAGAGTTTACCCCTTGCTCTCAAACCAAATTTCAAAAAAGGTAAAAGTGGTCAACAAAAATATCTTTCAGAGATAAATTGTAACAAGTAATTGAACCAACTTTTGGCCACATAAACCACCCAAATATGAATATTAACAAACAAATTACAAATTTTCAATTTTTATATCGTGTATGCGTTTTCATTGCCCATATTGGTTATTTGGAGTTTAAATTCTGAAAGAAATGTGAAGATTCAAGTTATTTGTTCATCTTTAACAAAAGAAACCAACCTACTTTTAATGTGAATATCTTCATGAAACATTAATTTTGATTGGGTATCAAACTAACTTGCCTAACTAATCCTCCTACCGCATTTTTCGTATAACTATAGATAAATTGCAATATGCATTGATGGCTGGACTACAGAATTCATTATGTTCTGCATTTGACATAGAGTTATAGCTCATCACTTGCAATTGCGTTTGATGATTACCTGAAGCAAATTGCATTCTTTTATGAACCTGTATCCTTCAAGTTGTACTTTTCAAATGATAGAGTTTAACTGTGATAGACAGAGCCAAAGCCTGCAAACTTGTGACTTTTTGAGACCAAGATGGAGGAAAAAGAAATATTCAGCCACAAATACAGCACTAAATTGACAGGGAGAGGATGTGATGAAGTGCTTAGCTCAGTTTCCTGTTATGACAGAGGTCCCCTTTTTACTCCCTTACCTAACCATCCTCAAGGCAGCGATTAGACCTTAAATCCACACCCTTATTGATGGAGAGCTTATCTGATATCTGACTTGGAAATGGACATGTAAATGCAAATCGGTGAGCTCTGTTGTGGGTACCAAAATCAAATGCCCTCTTATTTCAGTTTAAATATCTACAAGCGCTTGGAATAGAACTCATTGAGGTTGACTGTTCAAGATACGGATGCAACACTTGTATTTGAATAAGGCCATCCGTCAGTTACATTTTGGCAAAACTGTCGAAATTGGAGCCCTTTAGTAACGTCTTTATCCTGGCGGAATTCTATAACCCTGACGATATGGAATTCATCTCGGCCAACATTTACGAATTTAAAAAAAAAAAAATGAGATGGTCTCAAGACACGCATTTTTTGATTAATATGGCCTACCGGAACAGAGCCCAGCCCTTTACTATGAACAGCTGTAATGGGTTGCTTGCTGGACGTGACTCGAGCTTCCGTCATTTGCACCATAGTTACAAAAAGCTATGAAATGGAACCCAAATGTTGCATCTTTGTTAAATTGGCTCAAGCTTAAATATGATGAGCGTTCTGTCAATTTCGAAGCTCTACCTGAAGTTTATGGTGTGTTCACAAAAAAGTGAATTGTATAAACATTTGAGTAATGTAAATCAGATCCAATGAGGAACTTGGATTTTTTATGATATTGATGGTTTATTGCTGTGGGGCCATAAACGGCTCGGAAAAGTTGCAACATATTTCAAGTTATATTATCTTGCTTTTAAAAAATACCAAAAAGCATAAGCCATTTACTGTACGATCAATATTATCGGCATATTGTTGGCACTTTTTTCAGCATTAAAGTCGAAGTTATGCTGTCTATGTTGGTCCTGGGCTGGTTTTGAGTCCGTGTAAATCTTTTCTCTACATAGCGTCTCATGAGGATACCCTCAATCTCTGGAAAAGATAACACTGTGGTAAGCAAAAAATAGACAACGGCTAATTTACCGTTGGTCTTCAATGGATATGAGAGTGACTTTGATTTTTAAGGCTTCAGTTTCGGTTACGAAAAGACAAAACATGGCTAAAAGGAATGCTATATCATATTTGAATGACAAAAAAATGAAGGCTTGATTTAATGCAGGCGATTAAAACGGATGCAATTTTTTTTCCATCGAAAGATCCAGGTTAGGTTTGGGCTCTAGAAACGGACATTAATTAGTTGCAAAGTTGCCTTAAATTATGACTGTCGGGCTAGGAACGCTTTTAGGGCTTATTGATGGTGATATATCGTCCAAGTTTTCAAAAAGGGTACATACTCTCTGAACGGGTTCAGTCCAGTGATGAAATTTGGTGCAATTCTATTTCCCAAAGTCTTTTGGCAGACTTGAATTTCCTACTCAATCATAATCCATATGCCCTTTTATGTTTCTTCTCCTTTCTGACAGAATGTTCGACGAGTCTACTTAAATCATGCAAAAAGTCGGCTTGAACCGTTGATGATAAGTTATTGAAAGGGTTCGGAACAATACAGGGAACAGTATCAAATTCTGGCCAGGCTAAGCATGAATATTGCAAGACAAGGCTATCGAGAAACTTTCGGAAAATATCGAGGAACATATTCCAAGAATCAAGATTCCCTCACGCAAAGATTACCCGTGAATTCTTAAGAAGTTGATCCCCTTGAAAGAGGTTTCAAAGAGGTAAGAGATTGGATCATTTACGTTAAGCGATGCCAATGTTCGAAGGCTCCACGGCTAATCTAATTACTGGGATGCAAAAAGGCGGTTACGAGCTGAGAGACCTTCAAACGACCGAACAAAGGTCAACTGAACACCAAGATAGTGTTCAAATGAGTTGCCAAGCGCCGTTGAAGGTCCCCGAAGTCACCAAAGTCCAGACGGTAATTGAAGTCACTTTTCAAATGAATGAGAAGTTGTTCCCTTCCATTCAACGCTGTTTTCAGTGTCCAAGACAAATAACGAAAACTTTTTTGCTTTAAAGGTTCACACTTTTTCATCTGGTTGTCGTTTGAAAAATGTTCGGAGAAGCCAGAAGCTTCAAACCAGAAAAAACGACCTTTCGTTCGACAAAATCTGCAGAGTTGGTGGAGTTCTAAGTCTTCGTCGTGTCGATTTGGGGTCTTACATGGCCATTGTCATGTTAGACTCATGTAAAGATTTACAGATTGGCCTGCCTGGCAGGCAAATTTTGGTTGTGTATAATCTGGTGATAAGGATCCCCGTTTGATCTAAAAACATCTTCTAATCATGATGAGGGGTCATAAACGGGTAGTGCTCTTTTACGAGGCCAACTTCGTTTCCTCATAACCTCAAGACAGCTTCCACTTTTCTTCAAAGTGTTTTTGCTCCAGTAAAGCTGCCAGAAGATCAATGTTTCATTTTTGTGATCGCAAAGAGCTCTCCAGGTTTTTCTTTCTTTTGCTTTTGGTTCTTGAGTGGATGGGGAACGTGTTACACGCTAACTCTTGGAAAGTACAACATTGTACTCCATTTACTGTACCCAAGAAGCGACTCCATGTAGGTTTGAAAAGACAAAAAATCGTTAGACTCCATCCATCCCATGTTCCTAAGCAAGTAATTCAGGAAGACCTTCTGAGCTCTCGTGAAAGCAGGTTAATTTCTTCCGTGATGTTTAATGGATGCGACGGGAAAGAATGACCTGCCTGGTATATTGTGCTTCTATATAATGAGATACCCAGACTCCTTTTGAGATAGAGTACAGCTCAGTTTATATGAAATCTTCTGGTGGTTCTCAACTCGTATTTTGGACATGGTTGGATGCAAACAAGATTATTTGTGGCCATGTGGTAATGGGATATTCACTATTCAACTTCAATGGTTTCCAATATAAAATTTTGAATCATCGCCTCAAGTGTCCTTGCACTTTCGGGTTTCTTGGCCTTGGTGAAAATATTTTCAGATAAAATGCATTGATTCGTCTCATTGGTCCATCCGACATGTTTCCATATGCAAGATAATAACTTGAACCATGCCTGACCATTGAAATTCACAGCGATCTGTTATTTTGGGGGACTTTAACTTCATTCATCGTTTCGAAAGAAAGGCCGGGTTCTAAACATGTCCCATGCAAGGCCAACAATCATGGTTTCTAGGTCATGTGTTGTCGAACATTTCAGTTCTATTCTTTTAATTTTATGTACAGTAGAGCTTCAACTTCTCATTTCTCAGGATATGCTCGTCTCGGAAATTCCTATATACGAGTATTTCACGCATAACCTCGATTTTGGGTTTATAATTGATTTGGATTGTAACTCTAATCTGCCAATTCTTACCGTGCTCAAAGTCCATCACATAAATACATTTGAAGCAATTTGCTGTTTGGGTAGAATTACGTATTCCCGTTTGGCACGGGATTTTTTCGGATTCAGGGCGAGCTCTGTGAGAACGACCCCAAAATCAAGAGCCAAGAGGTGCTGACTTCAAAATGTGTTGCCCTTTTTTCCTTCGGCCTTGGGTGGTTGTGGGTCGTAAAGTCCAGCCTGGGCCCAAAAAGCCCCCAGATATGTTATCTGTAAAGTACATGTGGGGGTTTCTCTTCTTTATAGTGTACTGTACATAACGAGGGGGAAGGACGTTTCCAAGTCTAAAAATACGGATCTGCGCCAAAAAAGCCCAATGGCCGGTGCAAATTCCAAGGACACTTTTGAGGCAGCCAAAATGGGAGGGCCAGACTATAAATGGACGCGAAGGGATACAATTAAGAGCTTGCGACTCAATATGGGTCTCCTTCTCTTAAATCAAGGCAAATTCTTGTCAAGGCACCTCGGAGAGAGTCTCATTCGTCCAAAGGTGCCAAATGTGGACCACCTCCGAGCACCTCGACTGAAATTCAAGCGGAAATGGATGGGGCATTTTATGGCCTTTTTTCTCCTTCCAAGGGGGCCTTTCCCTCCCCCTACTCTCGATATAAATGATCAAAACCATTCTCCCATTCCCACGTCTCTCTTTCTCTTGCGAGTCAGAAAGATAGAAAGAGCGAAGAATTTCGCCAATAGAAAAAGCTAATACAAACTGAAGGTCTCTCTGACTATGGCCAATTCCAGAATTCGAGAATTCGAAAACAATGGATCGAAGTGGATGATAGGCTCTCGACTAACAACAACACAACAGGTCATTGTTCGATGTTGTTGTTGTTGTTGTTATTTTCGTTCCATAAAAACATAGACGAGCGCGTCCCTATTTGAAATTCAAGATCTCTTTGTTCTTGTATTTGCAAGTGGTAGAAACGAGGAACTTCTTCTGGCTCTCGTTGTCTTTTCTTGGTTTCTCCAAGGACACCAATTCCAAGAAACTCTCCTCAGAGTTCAAAGAAGGTTAGAGTCAAAAGGCTGTTGTGTCTTGCGTTTCTTTTTCCCATTTTTTACCTGTGGCCTAAAATGCAATGCCAAGACGAGCCAAGAAGAAGCCAGCAAATGACAAATGATTTATGACAAGCCGGGCAGTTAGGCAAAAGGCCGTTTTGGTCGAACTGTCTGCCAACAGACTTACTACTGGCGTAGTCTCACTCACTGAGCTGGAACATCTTTCAATGGAATGCCATCTAAACCACCGTCACCGTCACTGCTAAAACCAAGGGCAAGCTCGATCGAGAGTTTGTCCGCTGACTCACGGATATACTGTATATTCCCTTTATCTGGCGCATTTTTGGTCGCCAATAAATAGCAACAAAGCCTACTGAGTTTGGATTTGGACCCAAAAGAGAGGGGATCGTTGAAAGTTTAGATTGAATTGTCTCCAAGAACGGGACACAATCAAACGTAGGGCTGAGCAGCCGGGTATTTTTTCTTATGTCCTATATAGGCTTATTAGTTATTATCAACACGTTATTGGGAAAAATCCTCAGTAAGTTTTGTTCTCAAAGAGTGATTTTCATTAGTTCATAGCGTATCCTTGTGTCCAGTATAACACATCGAGGCTTGAAATCGATTCTTCAAGATAAGTTTCAACTAGATCTTGTTTGCAGTTTAACGTGTTCTGAACTTCAATAGGAATATAGTACGGGAATGCACTAATTGATCAAACTAGAACGAAGATATTGATATCAAAAGAATATTTTAAAAGGTACCCATTGCGCAGAATTCTTCGAGTTTTGTGAGAAAAATCAACGAAACCCTTTACACTTGAGGAGTGTACATCAGTTTAAGTAAACTACTTGGACGGCAGGGTGTCTTTCTAGTAACAATGAATGTTTGGCATTGTATCGGAAATGGACATCTCATATTTTCCCCTCCTGCGTACCAGAATAAAGACAAAAAGTCTCATCAAATATTTATTAAAAAGAGTGCAGTTTCTATCCAAATCATTTTTCACTGCATCTGAATAGCTAAATCTTAAAACTCAAAAAATATCACGAAATAAATGCCTTGGCATTACAAAGGTTGCGTGAGCACCCCTAACCAATTACCGGCCATTGAATTTCTCGTTTCTTTTCTTTCAGAGCCTGCATCCGCATTTCGCCGACGGGCTTCTCGCCGAGCCTCGCGAAGAGCGGCAGGGCAACTGCGGCGTGCCGGCTCTAATTCTCGTCGCAGTCCAGCCGCTTCGGCAGCCACTCCCTCTGCTTTCAGCCGCACTCCTTTGATACGACCCAACGGCCAAGTTGGACTGAACAATGCGGTAGAGGATGCAGAGTTGGGCGATCCTGACGATGAGGATACAGATGAAGAGGAGGGGGAAGCGACCCGGGAAAGCCAATCCGGCAAGCAAATGGTCCGGGAAATGATTCAATCCGGTTGGCAACAATTTTTGCTCATGGTTGGTCTTCGGAGCGAGGAAAGAAAAATCACCTCCGTGGCGGAAATCATTAAAGGTAAAGGTAACAGGAAACGGAAGACCCTTGTTTCTCTTCGGTATTCTAACTAGTGCCCTGTACTGCATTTCACGAGAACTTATTGTCGTACTCTTGCAATACAGGGACCTAATTTTAACCTGAATGCTTTTTGACTTAATTAACAAATTGCCCAAATAAGTGACGAGAGGTTTGCATATCTGGGGTTACTAACCAATATCTTCGGCGGCATTTGATATTCCTTGTAGCACCACGGAAACTCGTTACGGAAACCCGGCCTCTAAACATAATCCTGATTTTTCTTTCGTCAAGCAGATGTTTTGTCACGGCCAAAAGTTCACTTCTTTTCCAAAATTTCCAGTTATTTGATCTCATAAGTTAGCATACTACCAATATAAGGAGCCCATTACTCACGAATGCCTTGCCAAGACATACGAGCTCATGTCACTGCTTCTAGTTATAAATCCATTTTTTTTCCTTTGTACATATTGCCAGTTTTTAAAACACATTCAATTTTCAACACTTTTAAATTGCAATTTGAGCATCGTAAAATCACTGATTTGCATTTTTCTGCATGTAGGCTCTGGTTAATCCGTCGTCTAACTTTTGATAAATGGTACTTAAGGAATGATTCTCTTGGTTCAGGAATCATTGAATCATTGGAATATTGTCACAAAGTCGCAAAGTTTTAGGTTTTAAAGATAATTGCTCCTTTTTTTGAACGACCAGTTTTACAGAATAGCTCACTTTGTTATTTTGTCGCTCTATTGTTCAGATTTGGGATTAATCGAGGCTTACTTGGAAGATATGAAGCTGATATGATGCTATCAATTTCGTGCGAAATCATCCCTTTGCTCATTGAGCTCCAGGGATCAGATGGTATTAGAGGTTCAATCTTTCAACCCATCAAAATTGCGAGTTCGAACAGATTCTCTTTTGTATTTTTTGACGGCTCGAACTTCCCCAATTCTATGATGGCCTTGGGGCTTTTAAAGCAAGACAATGCCATCCCCGCATTCCACCTCATAACACTGAAACAAAAGGATCCAACACTGAATGAGATCCGTCAAACATGAAAGTGGAACATTTAGCGAACTCCGGAGATTTCCTGGGGTTCCATTCCCTCCACTCTGGGTCAAGATTTTGATCCAAGGCCACAAGCCACATTGGCTATCGTTAATGAATTAGGGAGAAAAGGCCTGTACATTTTCAACCAAATGGTCGCACTCTTATCGAATACAATCGGTGGCTTAATGTCGGGCCAAACCAATTTCACTTTCATACAAGAGCGTCTGAGAGGCATAAAAGATTTCTGAACATGAAGTTCGTTCCGGTATTTCCAACTGCTACTTTTACCACTTCAAAGGGCCCATTTTTCCACAGGATATTATGCAAGAACTGAAGGGGTTCATGAGGTATGTTCATGAGCCAAGGGCAAACATGAAAATGGGAAAGTTCAAGATCTGACGTAAGTTGTTTCAAAATTAATTTCAAAGGGACTTTCCTAAGTTACTCACTCACCCGCAGTAGCATGTACGTACTACTATCGCATTTTAAGAAGAAACAACTAGTGTCAATTTTGATATAAGCTTTTGCGAAATTGTTTTTTTTGAAGGGTTCAGTTGGGGATTTCAATTTCATTTTGAATATCCATTACTGAATTAGGGCAAGCCCTAGGGCTAACGTAAGTATAGGTTAGTTGGAAATTGAGGTCCTTTAGACTTGATCAAGGCCAGAATGTGAAGTGTCCCAACTCTCAATGGAGGAATAGTGGCCAATTCAATAACTCCTAAAGTCGGGTTGGATTTTCTATGTGATTAAAAAAAATGAAAAAGGGGTTGCAAAACCGACACTGATTCGATTTTTTGGTCTTTGCACACAACTCAGAGCTTTTTCTTTGTGGCTGCTTCAAACGAGTAAGGGACCATTTGGAGTCCTTTGAGACCACGTTGAAATTTGACCGATCTTTAGGATAGCAATAATAAACAAATCATTGCCGAACTGCATTTCTGAGTCTAGACTCATTCCTATTGAGCCACAATTCTATTAGGTTAGTCTAAAGCTCTTGATTAAATGGATGATTGAGACAGTTGTCGTCCAAAAGAGCTTGACTAAGTCAAGGACGACGTCACCACTGGACAGCAACGGTATTAGGGGAAAATGAGTGATTCCATTCCAATATATCAAATGCATTACCCTTCTCAAGATTTGGGGTTTTGTAGACTTAGAGAGCATTGGTCAGTTTTGAGCTGAATCGAACGTCTGTGTCAAAAGCTATGATTGTAGACTCGTACAAAACATGTTGTTCGTATGTCGAGCAGAAATTTGAAATGGTTTTGCTAACCGGTTTTCTTTCCAATCACTCGCTTCAGCTCTAACGCACATCCGAGCCCTCAAACTTTTGGAATTTCCACTCGACGTATAACAACATATTTTGTCGGAGCTTACTTATGAGTATTTATAGCTCGGACCAATGTAACCACAAATTGAATGAACTAACGCCACGTTGGCTAGTCAGTTTGCGACCACAAAGTATGAACTCGTTTATCTTGGCAAGGTATTCGGGAGTAATGGGTTCCTTGTATTGGTAGCATGCTAACTGATTGCAGGCTTACTACCGGGTTTTTATGACATGGAATAACAAATGCTTTCGAAAATATCAGTTATTAACCCCAGATATGCAAGGCTCCCGTGACTTATTTGGACAATTTGTTTATTTAGAGGTTGTTTGTTTAGAGGTTAAAATTAGGTCACTGTATTGCTTTTGACACAGACGTTTGATTGAGATCAGAATTGGCGAACGCTTTCTGAGTCAACAAGAGCTCAAGTTGCGTGATTACTAAGGTCCTCAAAATTTTGCATAAAAAAAGACCTTAAATGCAAATAAAGATGCAAAAAAAACGGGATGCAAATAAGGACGCAAATAAACTTCAAAGATGCTTCATATTGTTATTGCATACTAAGGTATTTTAGGCAATTTGTTAAGGCGAACATATTATAATAACAGTATGCTCTGATTCCAGTGAATGAGAATCTGAATAGTAATCTAAGTCTTAACTTCCACAACAATCACAGTTGCTGTCAATACAACAGCTTTGAAATTTGTCCGTCCCCTCCCCCTCCCCCAAGCAATCAAAGCCCAGTAAAGACATTTCAAGTTTGGATGGCTGGTGGTGTCAGGATGTCCGGGCTAAGTACTGGGATCACGGCATGGAAGGAAAATTCAAGTCTCTCCCAGAGATCACCAGTTTTTACACCCAAGGAAACCTACGTACTAGTAATTATTCAGCCGACGCCATGTTTATGGGTTTTTGTTTGATAAAATATCCCCATTCAACATTTCAGTATGTTGTAAAATTGTCTATGTGTCCTGGGAACGAGATGGGAGGTGGGACCCTGAATTCTCAAGCGCAGAGAAACGTCAGGGGTACCAATCTCTCATCAAAATAGTGAAAATACAAATTTTCTGCCTAAACAAAATCAAGTTTAGCCAAAAGAAGGCTAAATAAAATACATGGAAATGTGAAAAATGGACTTAAGATGCAACTAAAGGTTCAGGATGCAAAAAGGCGCAATTAAGAGCCCAGGATGCAAATAAATGTTATGTGCGTAAGTTTGAGAACACTAGTGATTACCTAAACGGAAAGGAAACCGTTGTCTTTGCTAACAGAATAGCTATTTATACAATAGCGGGGGGCCTTCTTTGCATGGAGTTTATAAAAGTGTGTCTTGAAGAATGTCGACAAGGTCAAGACACCTTGAATGCGTTCACCATTTCATGCCGTTGAGTTTGAAGTGATGAGCAAGGTCTTGCCTGAGCTTCTCTTAACTGGACAGGGCATGAAATGGCAAATGCATTTTAGGTGTTGATGGTAATCTAGGCTTTTTTGAAATCCAAACTTGAATAAACTTGCATGTACAGGCAGATCTGAGCCCAGTTTTTAGAGCAAGTACTTTGGAGTTAGAGGCTTGTAAATTAACCGGCATGAACATACACCTGGTAGAGTGTTGAGCGGATGCTCATTCTGGGTGGCTTCCAAGCCTAAACTCAGAGGTACAAGCGTTTATAAAACTTGCCTCTGTTTATGAAATACGCATTTTTTATGAGAACCGGTTTTCAAGGTATGATTTTCACTCAAAACCCTTCGAAGCCAAATTTGATGAGTGGAAATCTTCTTTTTTTTCATAAGTGCCACTCACGAACACAGAGTCATGAACTAAAGGTTCTAACCGTGGCGTTCGGTTTCCTTAGCGTGCATGAGATTGAATATTATACCTCTGAAAACCGGTCCTCATAAAGAAAATACAACGGGTTCATGTGGACAGAAGTTACGTTTCCTCCACTTTTCCGTCTCTGTCCAGTGGTGACGTTGTCCTTGACTAAGTGAAGCCATCAGAAGTGCGGTATAAGCGCTAATTTCAAGACTTTCCTAAGAAAGTTACAAAAATCGATTCCGGCGTGTCAAGGTTAGAAAATACGCAACCTTATAAAGACCATTGTCAATCTAAACCACGAGTCTCCTTGTCTCATATGAGAATACCCCAGACACAGCCGTGAATTGCTAAAATTACTGAGCCAAAACTTGGAGGTTAGAATTCTCATTTTATTTTATGACATTGGTAAATGAGTTTATCTAAGAAAACATTTGATGTCAATAACTTTGGACTCAACTGTAGTATACGTTTTTTTTAAATTCTTTCTTGTAATGATAAAATGAAACAAGTCTTCAAATGATAACAAAAATCATCACCAAAACCGAAGATGTTAAATTTCTGGCCTTTAGCATTTCTTCCCTGCATTTTTGAAAAGAATTCTTTTGCTATTGTGAAATTGACTTACATGTTCTCAATTCTTATAGGAGATCGTTCCATAATTCAATCACCTTTTTCTAAGACTGACTACTATATTTAATTCGCTGACCTTAATCTAAATCTAGCATTTTGACTCCCCTTGGATTTTAGGCTTTGTATAACAGAGCTTGAAAATTAGCAACAAGAGGTCTTGTTTCTTTCTGATTTGGAAAGATAGCAAGATTTGACAAACTCAAAAGAATGGTTCTACTTGCTAGTTTGAGAATTTGCTGGCCATGAAATGTAAGTTCAGGGAGATGATACCTTTGCTGAGTTAGAATACAAAAAAGGTCTTCAGACTGGTTTGAGGTGACCTCTTGTGTTGTCTGGACTTATTGAATTGTTCCATAAGAGACTGAAAAAGATGGTATTTCACTAGTTAGTCGTAGCTGGTTTTTTTCACTTGATTTAAATAAATCTGCAATTGAAGAGGAATGGCCGTTTCTACTTGCAGGAAAATTGTTCTTGAACGAAACGTATAAGGTTATCCGATTCTTTTGGAATGCACACGTATGCAGATATCATGAAAGCTTCATTTTTCGAAGTTAAAACTCATTCTTTATCATTAAATTAAGCTCTTTCTACCTCTTCCTTTGTCTTACATGGCTTTGTCACATGTAAGGGATGCTTTATTTATGAACCACAGGGTGTCCACTATTACGGCACCATTTAAACTGTTTCTTATTGTTTAAACATATTGTTTTTGTTGAAATTTCCACAAAGGATCATGCCTCACAAATGATTAGAAATGACGTAATCGAACCCCAATATTCCACACTTTGTCCCCTGAACACAGATCTATTGGGTAAAAATATATTGTTATTAAGAACGCTTTCGTGTTCAAACGTTCTCTTTCTCCATATTGGCCGAAAACATAAATCACGCAAATCATGAGAAAAAGTTTCAACCTTGACTTTGTAGCAATATTACAATTGTTGTTACACACATGTGCGAATGAGTACAATTTTCCAAGGACCTACGAATAGGCGGTCGCATACTTATCAGGCACCCTGTAATGTTGGCCGAAGAATTTACAACCTCTTGTCATGATGAAGCAATAACCCCAGAGGGTGTAATTTATGGCACACGCCTCATTTCATGGACAGTATTCATACTCATGAAAGAAAGGGCTTACTGGTTTGAGATCCCATGAAATTCGTCCTGGAACAAGGAAGGATGAGTAATACAGTGGATGAATATAGCTTTAACAGCACAGCCATCTAGATATATAGAAAAAGAACTGTTGTTGAAAACTCAGCCTTAGGAAATGTTTGGAGAGAGTTCTCATGAAAAAAAGGAAGAAGATATTGTTTTTCAAAATTCATCTGTGGAGCGCGTTGATTATTGGTCCAGTGGCCTGTTCGATCCGGAAATGCTCTCTGAGATATGCACTAGCTCATGAGGAATTCACGGACAAGAAGCAAAAAGATTAGAGAGCATTGCTCTGTTTCATGTGCGCTTTAGAAAACTCCAAGTGGGATCTTTATGAGCAGAGGCGTCGGAAATCCCTTGAAATTGGACAGTGTTACACTTTCTTGAGCCCAAGATCATAAACCTATTTGGAATGGATTACATTAATACGAACTCTTCAAAGAGTTCGGACCCTCTCTTTTAAGGGCCTTCGAGCTAGACTCTTTTCTACTGTTCGATCCAACCAAGACTTCCATTTCTAGATTGAAAGAGGGAGCAACCAATCAGTTGCCGAATTGAAGGAAACGTAACTTCGAATGAAAGTTATTGGATTTCATTCCAATGTATTTTTTTGAAATGCAAATTATCCTATTCGAATGACGTGTACCGAACTTTAATGGAGAATGGTATTCCCGGAGTGTGAGTCATGCATACTTTCATAACGAATAGATCTATTTGCATAAAACTTCGTCATGATGTTTCAAGAAACTGTTTTTTTTTTTTATAAAAGTTGCAACAAAAACGAAATTTTACATAGGACACAAAATTGGGACTACCCACGGCCAGTTAAATCTTATCTAAGCTAAGGATAGTTTTCTCATTCTAATTGGTTTTGATCTGGGTCTGAGACGTATGACTGAGAGATATGAAACGTAGATCGTTGGAACTAAAGGCAAGTCCATTTTGATTAAAAGTCACATCCTCAAAATTCTATACAGATTTTCCAGTATCAGACGAGGGTTCAAGTTATGTATACGAACGTGTAGTCATTTATTTGGCAGGATGTTTGATCGTAATAAGTATTCAGTTTTGGATAAATTGATGAAAAATGGGGATATCAAATTGTGTCTTCCTTTGTAAGTCAATTTATCAAGGTGTCTGGGGACAGCCAACTAGAGCTTGCCTTGCGTTCTGAAGAACATACTAAAAAGTACCGCCAGATTATCTACTTCTTTCCTCCACCATAATCCAATTATATGCCGGTTGTAGAATATGAGTGATCGAAGATCCTGAAGTTGTTTATCTTTTACAAGCTCGTTTCAGCACGAAACATTCAAAACTTGTGTACTTTATATGGTTCATCGTTCTTGGTCCTTTTTCACTCTCAAAAGAGAACATACTGTTCGGCCATTTCCAAGTATCACACCACCACTTCTTCGTATGACCAAAACAATATCTTACCTATTCCTCACAGATATTTTCAGCGCAATTGAGTGAGTTTATCACGTCGCATAATTGAAAATTGAAATAATCTGGTGTTTAAAGTTGCACGGGATAACTCCTTGAAAAGCCCTGATTTTAGTACAAAAGTAAATGAGACGAACCTTGTTAGATTTCTAAAAAAACTTCTCGTGACATGAAATGAACAAGAAAACTGCTGTCAGCCCACTGTCTGAATGAAAGCCCTAATTATTTCTAAAATTTTGCCAAGGGCAACTCGAACAACTGTTAATTTATTTTGAGAAATCAGCTCAATTGGGCCTCTATTTGCTGGAGACAAGCTCACAAAAACCAAAAAAGAGCACGCTGACGTAAAGGACATCAAGCAATTTTCGTTGTAAAATTCCAAGGCATGTTTTACTTGTTTGTTTGTCAAATACTTGCCTTTTGAATTTCAAACTGTGCGACAGATTAAAAGCATCTTCGAATCACTTTAGGGAAAGTCAATAGGCGGGAATTGACAATTTCTGAAAAATACCAATGACCTTTTTCCAATCTCAAGCCTTCACTTTGGCTTGAGGTTTCTAAAGTCAGACGTCGATGCAATCGGGAGCAACTATCTGAAAAATCGTGCCATGTTTCTGGAAAACATAACTTTTGACAGATCCTCAATATTTTATTGGAATCGTTTCCAAGAATAATAGACAAACAGAAGAACCCTTCGTGGCGTTTGTGGAAAAACAAATGGCTCGAATTTTGCTTACTATATCCAGGTAGCAACCATAATTAAAGAAAGTAGCTTCATCCAAATGTCATCAATGCCTCATTTTCTAAATGGTATTTTCTTTGGCAGCGTTGGCACAAAAGTATGATGAAAGAAACCCAAGCACCATTAAGTGTTGTCATAGAAATGCAGAAATCAGATCTGTCACAACTCACAATTGGCCGACACGGTACGGCTCACTCCATTCCTCCATTTTGCCGCTTTTTTTTCTTGATAAGTGCTTGTTACATTTAAAAAAAAATATCCTGGTGATCGAGGATCCTCTCAGGTATTGGTGGATTATTTTAAATACGCAGATAAACTCTGGCTGGAATATATGGAACAACAAACACACATTTGATCTAACATTACGACTTCTGAGCGCTGAAAGGCTAATTGTTCCGTTCCTGAGAGAGATGTTCGTACTCAAACATACCGTTGCGTGTTCCCTATTTGTCTCTGGTTAATTGTATTGTTGAATACATTTCTCTGTTCCAATTCTGAGTATGGCACAAAGTTTTGCACCTCTACCATTTGGTGTTCGGTCAGGATGAAATTTTAACATCCCTCAAACCTATATTGGCCACGGATCAAATCAGAGAAGATATTTATTTGATTTTAGAGACAGGAAACTTATGTTGACTATCAGCGTTGATTTGGAACATTTAGACCAATTCTTTCGAATCTTTACATTAGTTTTGTTTGATGACTTTAATCATAAATGAAATAAAATGAAGACAAAAAAGACTATAATAGTGTCATGAGTTATTGTAGTACGCAATTAAGATGACAAATTCAGGAGAACAAGTTTGGATCCACTGTGCCTTTGACAGACCCTAAAGTTCTGGCACAGCGTTCCTACGTATATTAAGTCAAAGTGCACGGCTCTGTTCTGGTTGTAATTAGGCATGTCATTATGTATACAAGCGAGAATATGTTCCGAGTAGCAAAGTCGTGGTTGGGCCTGTGAAAAATGTTTATTTTGATGAGCTTTAATTTCCCACGGGATCCGACTCATCCCTCAGATTTGATTTGTGACACTCCTGGCACAAATTCCTGGTCGTGAAACGAGAGACCATGCTCCCATGCATTAGCTTTGTGGGAATATTGCTGCTTAACCGATATTGATTTAGAGGCTAATCATTGTTTTGGTGCTATTAGTTAGGTCGATCTTTATGACATCCTGCCAGGTGCAGCACTCGTACTCGCCTAAAACAAGGGGCGTTGACCGTAAAATACGCTTGATTAATTTGGATCCAAATGAGGCTGGCTGGCAAACAGTTGATGGGTTGGACCAAGTTTAGCCTCCAAGCACAATGCTTGATTGCACAGTGTACAACATATCATGGGCTAAAATATGACACATTCATGGAGGAACTGTTGCGTTGTCTTCCCCAACAAACAAAATTATTTCAATATCAAACGGATATTTTTTGGAGCACTGAAGCGCGATTTATCGCACAAAAATGTCAGCCTTCAGATGGCCACAACAATGGACGTACTAGGTTGGTGAGACTTGAGTTTTCTAGACACACTTTTGAGCACAAGAAAAACCCTGGGAAAATGTTCTCGGGCTCATTCTGCTGTTCTATTTACTTTGGCTGGTGTCCTAACAATAAACATAAAACCAACCATAGTCGTATGTTCTGGAGGTTATTTTTTGCCAATTGTGGTCTTAACCCCAATTCGAGTGATTTGTACGGCATCTGATGAAACAACACAAATCTTTCTGAGGGATAACGAACACAAGGGAATCCTATACCAACAATTCTCAAGCTCTCCAGCTATCGTACTACAAAGTTCCAATTGTTCCACCAGAAAAGTATGTGCATTCATTACTTGAGGATTGTGGATGGCTAAGAAACTTCTACATACATGCTGTACATAGTAAGCAATTGTTACTCAGAAGCTCATTTCCACCCTGTTAAGACTTGACGCAGATAAACGCAATAAATTTTCAAAAACATGTTCACATCGTCCATTTCCAAATTCCGTTAGGCAATGTCACGTGCTGCATCAGTTTGGTTCTCCGTCTGTGAAATTCCACGGACCTCTCTCATTCCAGAAAATCGAGCTACGGCACGTCTCCCGTTCAATGATAATTACAAATAAGTCATTCTAAGCGGGTCGAAAGCCATTAAATTTTAGCCAGGCCTTTTAGGGGCCTTAGGCAATTTCATTGCTTGAAATCAGACAAGAAGATTATTCATTTTCTGTTATTTCTGTGTGGATTACATATTTTATGTTAAAGTGTGTTTGCAAGGTAGTGAAAAAAATAGCCGCCGACAAAATGTAGCATATGGAATAGACCAATTGCATCAAACACAATAGTAATGGGTGAAGGAAATGGACTGAAGCACATTTTAGCCTTTTTTTAGTAGATTGTATAATGTGTATAATCTATTTCCATCGAGCAATATTACACACATGTTAGCTTTTCCGAATGTCATTCGCGTTTCCATTGTCTATGGGCCAAGAGAATGCAATTCTATCTTTTTAATAGAGACCAGATTCCAATCAAATGATAGCTATTGCTCTACAAATATGTTTAAACGTTAAACATAAAACACCTATTGATCAAATAGATATTGTGGCACAAACATTGTTGATCTTATCGATATTGTGGCACAAACGTTGTTCCGGCTACCCTGTTTTGAATGTTATTTGCGATGCAACATACAAACTTGATTCCAATTTGATTTTTGATATGTGAGATACAAAAAAGCCCAACATTTACCTTCTCAATTAACCCCGGAACAATCCCTAACATTAAGGTTTAATGATTTAAACGTACAGTACAATAATACGTATGCTTAACATCCTCCGTTGGTATTACCTCGCTCCGTTTTGCAATATGTTGCGCTCTAATTGTGATTGATAGCTGTGCTTGCTGGAGGGTTTACGCACGCTCCGTTCAAAGAATCGAATTCCCGACCTTGATAGCTTTCACTTCTCTTAGTTCACTTTCCGTCTACGTACATCAAGGAAGATACGCACACTGTATGGTTACCATATTTTGAACATCAAACTTGACCAACGAGAAGGTGCCGTTTGGATGGTGGTGTCTCTCGCCCAATCCATTCATGTCCATGGTTCCCGTTGTCCGCTCTATCCTTTGACGCGAGGACACGACGTTGTCGCCGCAAACACTGGCGTCGATTTGTCCTCGGCTTCAAAGCAATGCCAAAGGGCCCCTTCACCAACGCCGTCGGGAATCCGAGAGTCTGCCATACCGGGAACATAACTGGGAAGGAAAAGCTTTAAACACTTTCAGTGTGGATCCACAACGAGCTACAGGAGGAACCGATCCCAACCATTTCTCTGTGTAGCAGTGTACCACCCTTCGTCAACATACGTGATTTTGTGTCTGGAGAGGGATCTTCAGCTTCGATTTTTGATGCAGACGAAAATCCAAGATCTCGTGCTGCCGTGACAGAGGTCTGTCAATATTAGTGGATTAAATGTTCCATCGTGCCATTTTCCCCTTTCCCTTGCACCCCCAGAGTGCGTGTGTCAAGGTTTCCCTTTGGCCGGAGGAATCGTCAACGGACTTGATTAGGCCTTAATGAAAGAACCCTACTTATCTTTTGCGCCGAAGGGCCTCTTTGCTTCGCGTCTTGGTCATTGTTGTTGTTGTTGTTGATGATATCATCATTTCCGAGGAAAGAAGTGAAGCCTCTTCATATCCTGTTAAGCTCACATGTTTTTTTCCGGTCATTGTTTGGACACACGGGCCTTGAGATGCCTTGAAGGTGATATCGCAAGGCAATGAAATCGAAAGCTGCCGTGGAAACGTTCTTTGCATTCGAAACGAGTCTGCCACCAGCTTAAAAGAAGTAGCCTTGAAATGCCCAGGACAAAATGGAATTGTGCCTGCTCCCCAAGCCTTTCAATTGATGCATGACCATGACATATACATAGTGCACAAAGTGCCTGGATTCCCCACACCTTTAATTGAAGCTTGAAATGCTCGAAAGACATGGAGTGCCAGGTGGCGCTACACTCGGATCACAACCGATCCTCCTCCCCTGCATCCCCGTCCACGCCCAATAGGATCGTCCTCAATACGGAAAACATCTGCTCTGCCTTAGAAATGCCCACGCAAAATCCGAGAGTTGAGAATTACATGGTGACCAAGGTTCGAGACTCGGAGCTCGGGAGTCAGTTTTCTGACAATCATTTAGATCCTGAGGGATTGACAGATGACTCGGATTGCGAGAGCAAATCCGCCCAACCCAAGCGACCCCTTGTTCAAAGGATTTGGAAATATATCAAGGCGGCATGGACCGGAGTGACTGGATCAGGTAGGGAACTCCATCCTCAATTTGGATGGATTTCGACTTCCGGCACGGGAGGAGTTGGTTAAAGACGAACTCTGGTGGAAAGTTTTAATTAGAACGGATGGAAAGATAGCTCAAGTGTTTGTTGAACATTGGAGACCATCCATTACATTTTTCTTGTTAGTCAAAATGCAATTGTTGGTGGCATTTTGTTCCATTGGTTTGCCTTGCTTGACGTGGCATTAGGATCGCGAATGAAGTGACTTTGTATTGAAGAACGTACGAAAATTCCAGAGAAGAGTCTTGCTCGCCAATTTGCTTGGCATCAATTCAGAGATTGTGAAAAGGATGCTTTGGAAAGAATATTCAATTTCTAGGTGACTCGCGCAAATGCGTCAAGCAAAGTACTCGTACCATTTAGAAAGGACTTTAAACTATTGACATTGATCAATAACCTAACTAAAAAGTCCAAATGTTGTTGGACAAGAATTCTTGAACGAATTACATCCCGTCATTCATTCAAAACGATCATCAGTTGTTTTTGCATTTTTGCACATAACGTTTCTTTATTTGTCGAAAATCTGACTGCAATTAGTTCCTGTCCATTAAAAATACTTTTGACATTGTGCATAAATGCTAATTGCTTTTGGCCTCATTGTTAGGCCCTAATGAATATTGCTTGAGCTGAAGAATCTTGAGCGAAGAGCAATTTCCCACGAAAGAAAACAAAAACCTGACGAGGCCTTAATTAAGCCTTTCGAAATCGCTATCACTTCTGTCCCGGTTGAACAATCTCTGATTCCCCTCTTAGTGTTACACTGTTGACAGACTAGTGAAGTGGTTACCATTTTATCCGACGGAAGCGTCGGCAAGAAGGACACAGAGCTTCGGGGAAGCAGCCACTTGAAAGAGGGATCTCGTTTATGGTTGGCAGATAAGTCAGTCTGCCACACCAGAAGGTCTAGTCTTAAAGAGAAAAACCATTTGATTGTGGTCTTAGGTTTGGTTTGGATACCGGCTAGAGCTATGCCTTGGCATGGATCGCTTAACGAATGGGCTGGCCAATCACATTATCTCCGTAATTCCCCAGCGGTTTTATGGCTCAGATCTTATCGGTTTGACAATCCTTTTGAACGTGTCTGATTGGGAGAACATATGTCAAATGCTAAATGAGAGAGACCAACATGCGATGAAAGCTTAATTCTTCTTTGGCCAACATCTATTCTAGAATAATCTTTACTGTGAGATTTCACAATCCTGGATAAGTATGGTTGTACAATATGACATAACACTTGGGTGAATCAATTCTGGGGTTTTGATTTGTAGATTGGAATTCATTTAAGTCATTGATTGTACTTACTTTAAATGTTCATTTTTCTTGTATCATGAATTTGCAGTTGTGCCTTTGCTTGTTTTTGCTCTATAAACAGGAAAATCAGAAGAGTTGAAGTCGGAATTGCATTGTTGGAAGAAATGTTTTGCAACCCGGACAAAATTAGCCTTTTGAATAGTTTTGTCTTCTTTTTTGTAGACTTTTTGACACTTACTTCACCCTCGAAAATGGCAATATCATTACGACGTGAAACGATTGGTCGGTATCAGACTTTTTTAAAAAAATCTTTTGCCGTATTTGTTTTTTGAGGTAGCAAGACGCTTTTGTCGTTTCGGATCTAATCAATTCTTTGCAGTTGGAAACAATGTGATTTCTTAATTTATTGGTAAGAATCAAGCGCAGAACGCAAGAGGAAGGTACGCTACTCACAAAAAGCTCTGCGATTATAATATACTCAATTCCTTAATTGTTCTTTCTTTAACTTTATTGCGACTCTTGGTCATGTCAGATTGTAAAATGTATAAAACTGTATGTATAAATATCATATACAAAATCGATTAATAAAAGAATAAAATGGTCAAGACTGATAAAATAGTTGACTAGAGTGTGGTATCACAGTGAGTTTGACTAGTATTGGTTCAGTGCACAAGTTTCCTTCCACTGATTTAATAATCATGAGATCCAAATATCTATAATTGAGATTTCAGTGGCAAAGAGATCAACGTTCTGAATCCATGGAATAGAGATCCCTTAGTGACATACATGATGTCAAGTCGGGTGTCCCTCAGGGCTCCATTTTGGGTCCTCTCCTTTTCATTATCTTCATTCCTCCGCTTCAGAAGCTTGGTAGTAGTAATGTCAGTATCTCTTCTTATGCTGATGATACAAAATTGGTAGTTGGTAGGAATGGTCAGGATTCCGGTTGTCTGGCAAAGGACCTAGACCAAATTTATTCCTGGGTTGCTGCGAGTAACTTGGCCTTGAATGGAATGAAATTCCGTTCAATGACCTAACGCCATTAGACACACCACTATTAGATGATGAAGGTAAGGACATTGAGCAGGTCTCGTCCATGAAGGATTTAGGTGTAGTCCTCCAAGATAATGGAAAGTTCGATGAGCATATCCAGTTGAAAGTTGGTAAGGCTTTTCAAACATGTGGTTGGATACATCGCACGTTTAAGTCCAGAGATAGTGTCACGATGCTAACTGTGTACAAGTCGATTGTTCAGCCGCATCTTGAATATGCCTCTCCCATTTGGGCTCCAATATAGCTCAGCAGGTTTGCAAAAGCTCGAGCAGGTCCAAAGATGTTTTACTAGAAATTGAAGATATGAGAGAGCTCTCGTATTGGGAGAGGTTAGAAAGGTTGGGATTGTACAGTACTCAGAGAAGGTACGAAAGGTATTTCTGATATTGTACGTTTTCAAAAGCATTCATGGCTTTGTCCCAACCCAGGATTTAGGGTCAATTGTAGTGACCGTAGAGGCTTAATGTGCGTTTTGAGAGCACCTTCAAGCCCTCGAGAATCCAGGCTAATTAAAACAATGAAGTCCAACTCTCTTCTTTCTCGGGCCCTTCATTGTTCAATTTGCTGCCCTCAAATATTCGTGGGCTTATTAGGCGTTGATCCAGTAGCAAGATTTAAGTCAGACTTGGACAAGTTTTTGACTAAAATTCCGGATCAACCTTATACTCAAGGATTAGCCAGATCAGCCAACTCCAATTCGTTGGTCGATCAAATAATATATATAAATAAAAGTCAAGGATAATAAATAATCTTCTCGTCTTGAACTGCTGGGATTTCAATCCCGGTAGCGGTAAGGAAGTCCGCACCAAAAAAAAAAAGATCCATTCGTGACCACCGACCTCAACCATCTAGCTTCGACCGTACATCCCACTGAATTTAGCCCCTTTAAGGCCATTCTTTTGACGGACCACGGACATCTAAAAAAAAGACTTCTAGAAATCCATGGACGGACCAACCAATTTCACAAGATCTTGGACCATCCTCTCTAGCCATAAAACACTCTTGCTAATCAACAAAGATATGTTTTACTTGAGGCAAAACATGAGCTAATGGGGAAGGTTGGATTTGGGAAATGGATGGGGTAGTTACATTTGAATAGGAACGTATTTTGCGAATTGGGGTGGGACAAGGAATGAATGGGAAAAGTGCGTTTAGAGGAATGCTGGTGGATTTGATATTTAAGGGAAGAGGAGGGAAATGAGAGAGGGAGAAAGTAAAACAGGTTAGGAATGGGTGCAGGGCGGGGTTAAAAAGGTAAAAAGGATGATAAGCTCCAAAACTGCAAGACTAAACTTGTCTGTATCTTTGCATCCTTTGCGCCCCGTCTACATGGAATTACATTTTCAATTGCAATTAGGAAGGCCTCAGAATGAGCTTTGACTGAAGTTTTTCCCAACCCAGATTTTAGGGTCAATTGGAGGTCGGCGGCTTCGAAAAACTCATCATTTTCCAAGGGAGACTAATTTTGTTTTTTACCCAATTCTTTAGTGAAGTCATATTAGGGAAAACATTCCCTTTTGTAATATCACATTCTAGTCAATTACTTTATCATTCTGACCATTTCATTCTTCTATTCTTTTATTGATTCCTGTGCATGATATTTAAACACGCACTTTTATATATTTTATAAATTGACATGGCCGAGAGTTGCAACTAACGTTATTGTTATTTATGGTCCTTTTGTGAGCTGATTGCAAACTTGTTCCAATCTCGAACAAGGTAAGAGAAAATGAATCAAGTAGCCCCCCAAATAACTGCAATTACAGTGAAGAAATCAGTTCGAATGCTTAGAGGACAAAGGCTTTCAATTGTATGTCCACTTCATTTCTGCAGTTCATATAGTGCTGTCAAACATGAGACAACCTAAATTGATCATCATAATCCTTTTGTGTGCCTTTCCACCACCGAAGAGTTCGAGTACGATAATTCGGGGAACGACAGTTGCACCTGGCTACCACAGATTAGAAGGAACTCTGGTAAATTTCACCGGTGAGGTTCATATGGTCCAAGCTCTAAACATTACTGTTACGTTGATTTTCTGAACATCTTTTTCTAGCATGCTTTCATGTTGATGTAGGGTGTCCTGGGCACACCGTCACCTCTCATAGTGATGTGGGCGACGAAATGGAGTGCCAGAGCTTCTGTCAAGCTAACCCACTTTGCGGACTCTTTTGCTACATTACAGAAAGCTTTCCAAATCCAATTAATCGAAGAAAATGTTACTTAAAAACGGATCAAGCAGTACTTGCGCCAGCATCGGACATGGGAAGAATTGCGGGTCCAAAATGTTGTGATGGTCAACCTTGTAATTGATTGTAAGAGGACAAACTAAATGTTTCCAAAGTATATCTCCTTTTCAATTTTTGATGTGACACCCTGCGTATAGTTGCGAGTTCACAGAGTTTTGTCACTTCATGGGTTGCATCTTGAAGCAGGGCCAGTTTCTGTTTTACTTGAAGTTACCTCCTGATTGTTCCAATCTTTGAAGGGCATGGCGATAAAATTTCTCCCTTCCTATGTGGTCCAATAGGTTACAAGGAGGAAAGATAGGAGGGCTTGGTCTTAAGCCAAGGGAATAAAGCATAGAGTCCCACATAGATGTAGGCCAGCATTACACAGATTGAACGTGATACTTTCCTACAGTTGGAGTTGGAGGATTAACCACGTTTGGCCCACCCTCTCGAATGATTTGGAGCAATCGACAAAGCATCTGGTCACTCTCCTCTTATTGCTGATCTTTGAGCGTACAACTTTAAACAGGAGAGGAGTTCCGAAGGCAGTAGAGCGGGTTCTCCGAAAACCAAACTGGAATTTGGGAAGTATGAAAGACAAGGCAAGATTTATTTCTGTTTATTTCTTTGACAACAGCGAGGAGAAAGTGCGTTCTAGCAACTAGGAGAGACATCTGGATCCATCAATTACATTGGGTCTTTTAACCAACAGCTTCACTTTTACTTCAAATAATACTTTTTGTTCACACCACACTTTTTGGGCGATTGGAAAATGGGCCTTAATATTCCTCGCAATTTCAAATGACAATGGGGGCAAAATACTAATGGCCAGGACACAGGCCTAGCAAAAGAGCATAGCTTGCAATCGAGAGTCTTATTTTACTTGTGGCCCACCCAACTTTTGATGAGCTCCATGGGGCAAGCGATTTAAGGTATCTTATTAAAGGAGAAAGATGTTTGTGACTGAATGTTGGGACCACTCGGTGTGATTGCTATTTCAAAGAGATTATTTTTTTCACTTTTACACCAAAACCTTTGTTTGTGATGGTTTGTTTTGGTTTTCTAAAAGAGTAAGAGAGTGTTGTGCCATTTGACATGACTTGAAGACCATTTTTTTGGCTTGAAAAGGGCCATACAATGAATTTCAATTCAAACTTGCTCCAAAATTGCGTGCAAAGCAACTGAAAATTTATCAATTATGCAAAAAAAAATATTTGTATCGTTTGCACATCCTTAATAATGTCCATTTGCCATTACATTATAATCAATGTAGTAATTTACTTACAGATTGCAGGAAAATGACTTGTTGAATTTTGGTTCCTGTTTTCGGATTGTTTATTGATTCTCTTAAATTATTGAAATCTTGGAAAATATTTGGTGCAGTTTTAATTCCTGAATTTTCATTTTTATTTATTTTTTTATTTGTTTTTTCACGGGCTTTTCTAATCACTACGGGGAATGTAACCCTCAGTACAGTATTAAAATGAAAGGTTCTAATTCGCATATCTATTACCTGTCATTCTATATATAATATTTGCTCTACCAACGAGTTTGACTTGGCAGACCCAGCTAGTCTGAACAATCGATTTGTACAGAGTTAGCATCGTGATGCTATCTCTGGACTTATACGTGGGATATATCCAACCACACATTTGGAAAGCTTCACCCACCTTCAAATGGATATGCTCATCGAACTTTCCATTATTTTGGAGGACTGCACCTTGTTCTTTCATAGATGAGACCTGCTCGATATCTTTCCCTCCATTGTGTCATTGTGTATGAGTGGAGTATTCAAAGGAGTTGACCAGAAGGTCATTGAGCCAAATTTCACTCCGTTCAGGGCCATATTACTCTCCGTAACCCAAGAGTAGATTCTTTCTAGGTCCTTCGCAAGGCTAATGGAAGCTTGGCCATTCCTACCAGAAACTACCTTTGTATCGTCAGCATAAGAAGAAAGACTGGCAGTAATACTAAGCTTTTGAAGTGGGGCAACGAATATTATAAAAAGGAGGGGCCCCTAAGATGGAACCCTGGGGAACACCTGACTTGACATCATGTATGTCACTAAGGGATCCCTCAACCTTAACCAATTGCTTCCTATCATGAATGAAGCTTCTTACCCAATTGAGAACATTGCCTTGGATCCCGATGTCATAAAGTCTATTCAACAAAAGGTCATGATCTACTTTATCATAGGCCTTGGTGAAATCAAGATAGACAACATCAACTGACTCATATCTCTCTATTTTGATTGACTTAATTGTGATGAAAATGAGCCAATGACTTTGCAAAAATGAGATACTCGTATTATCGTTGCTTCTAAATTGGCATCTTGATGTTGCCTGGGGAAGAATAACTTAGGGTTTTCCAAATCAGCAATGTCGACGGATTAACGAAGTTATTGCCCTATTATCATTGGCATCGTGAACTGATTCAGGATTGGACGAGATCGGTATCAAGCCTAAGAATATCGCACATTTCGCCAAAAGAAGAAATGTGGAGATGGATTGGCTAAACGGAAACCTGTGTTGCAACAACAACGTAGATAGAGAAGGAGTGAAGAAGAAGAAGAACAAGAAGACACCAACAAAATGTGTTGTTTCCACGTCGAGCAGAAATCGCAGAAATTTGGCGGTTCGGTTTTGCGAAAGAGCTCAACCGAGAGATTGGGAAGAAAATTGGTTTGTGCCACCCCCTCAGAATTCGGCTCAACATAAGAACAACACTTTTTGCGGCAGTCTAGTGATGACCAAGGTTCATAATCATAAGCAATTGATCAGAAAGGCAACAATAGGTAACTTTAATATGTTGCTTTTCGTGTAAAATAAATTTGATATTCATGGGACACAACATTTAATTTCCTGTAAAGGCGCGGATGAGAAGGATCATTTTAAAAGTTTCTGAGGCCAATGAGTGTTTGCGTATTTGCATTCGTTCTGGTCATATCTATTGACAGCTCGTGAAAACACTTCATAAATATAGCTTTTGACGCAAGCTTCCGGTGTATAGTTGCAGCAGTAGCCAACCCCAAACTCTTGTCACCCATTGGAAGACACCGGGCATGTCAAACAAAGGCGAATTTGGAACTTTGAATGGCTGCCGAAGATAAGGAGATGGAAGGCTACAAACTGAGTTGTCCTCTAGGATAAGAAAACTTGGGCCTAGTGCTAATGGATCCGACGCGATTACTTAGAGATGGTAGTAGACCCATCCGTCAGCTTATCAACCACATTAGCCGAGCCATAGATTTCTAGACCCTGGATGTCAGACGACCGACCACTTGTGAAATGTCATAATGAAAGGGCTCAGCGTCTTTTAGTTTAAGGGTAAACCCCAGGCTTTACTTCTTCTCAACATCTAGTTCATATGTACATAAATTTAATACTCGGTGATGGTGATGGCACCTGCACAATTGGTGCTCCCCTGTTTTGAAGGCCCCAATGGGCGTCTCTTGTAGCTTGTGCACTCAGGGGAGGGAAGTATGCCTTGATATCCTGGCGGTGTCAACGGTGTTGTTGTCCCTCCTATCCTGCAGAGTGAGGATGGGGCCCTTGATGTCGGTGATGGTGACCGGTTCTGGGATGTATCTGCTTTAGAGCTTTGTTCTGTATTTCCTTTTTAGCAGTACTTTCTGTCCTGTTTGGATGGTGAGGTCTGATCAATTCCCAGAGTTGTTTTGCTGCTCTACTGCTGACGTCCTGGTATCCCACTCCCTTTATCTTGCTTTCACAAGGCCATCACTGGATGCCCCATTGATGTTGGCCAGCTTGTCCCTGGAGTGTGGGAACATGAGGGCTACAGGTGAGCAGCCTGTGGCAGGGTGTGGTGTGGAGCGGTAGTCATGCAGTGCTTGACAAAGTGCCCTCCGCCATATGTGGGGACGCAGCTCAACTGAGGAAAATGCCTTGGTGATGGTCTTCATGATGCACTTGGCTTGATTGGCTTGGGGATGGTATGGCGGGGTCAGCTCGTGTTCAATCTAAAGGTTCTTGCAGAATGCGGCAAATAAGTCTGAGGTTAATTGTGGTCCCCCATCAGTTTGGTGCCCTTGCGGGAATCCAATGAGATGGTATATCCACCGTGGCTTCTGTGGTTACCGATGACAATATAGTTGCCATCAGAAAGCGTGTTAGGTCGTCCCTCACCACCAGAATCATGGATGGACTTGTCTGGGAGGGGCCCATAGAAATCAAGGCTGAGGGTGTGCCAGGGATGAGGAGGTTGCTGGTGAGGGTGAAGCAGTGGCAGTTTGTTGGATTTGGTACCAGTTTGCTCCACGCTACAACCAAACTGGTTCCCCAACGAGTTCAAGATGTGATGGATATGCGCCTGGGTGATCAGCGGCCGTCTGAAGTGCTTCACATCATGCTCCAAGCCTGGCCAGAGGACAATCCTGACGAATCGGTCGGCTTCAGACAGCTCTTTCTCCAAAAGGTCTCCAGCCTGGACTCTCCACGGTGCCCGGGCTGATGGACGATTTGGCCTTGTTGGCCGACACACAGGTGGCCAGGCTTCGCAATCTTGGAGCTCAGGCTGGGCACCTGGCTGGCGCTGTGAATCTCCTTTGCTCAACCTGTGAGGTATCTCGGAGGGACAACACCTTCTCCTCCCAGGGTGTCCTGGCGGCTTACCAGCATCACCACCAGCAGGCTTCGCAATCTTGGAGCTCAGGCTGGGCACCTGGCTGGCGCTGTGAATCTCCTTTGCTCAACCTGTGAGGTATCTCGGAGGGACAACACCTTCTCCTCCCAGGGTGTCCTGGCGGCTTACCAGCATCACCACCAGCAGCAGGGAAAGCCAGACAAATATTCGCGTAAACCCACCCATCGTCCGGGTGAATTGCGTTGGTATCATCGCATGTGGGGTGTCAAAGCTAAGAAGTGCAATGGGCTTGGATGTGCCTTTCAGCCTCGTCCTCAAACGCGGGAAACGCCTAAGGTGCCCGTCAACAGCTGTGCAAATGTTGGTTGGGCACCCGCCTCATTGAGATGTTGAATTGTCTTGGCTTCATATCCCCATGGACAACCAGTTGTCACGCACGTTCTACAATAATACTTCTAAGTGTGTTAAAGTATTTGACACGCCTCTGGCCGCTCCGTGGCGGTGGACAGCGGTGCCACATGGAGCATGGCTCCAGCCTCTAACAAAGACAGCAAAAAAACTGCCCATTCCGACCTATTCAAAACAACCTCAGGATCTTCTGTAGTCACATATGACTATCGTGAGATTGAGTTTGACATTGGATTAGGGCGTGTTTTTCGTCACAATTTCTTTATGGCCGATGTGGAAGATACCCTGCTTGGGTTTGACTTTTTGGCCAAACATCACATTTATGTAGACTGTGCTGTAAATAAATTGTTCGACACGCTTCAATTCCATGAGCTCAGGGGATTGGCTTGTTGTGTTGCAGCTGTGCACTTGGTGTTAGAGATACAGAACCCCTTTGCCCGGTTGCTGCAAAACTACCCTGATTTGACTGCTACACTTGAACCGCCTGTACACATGTCTGCAGTCAAACATAATTATGTCCACTCCTTGGAGCTCTGTCCTGATTTGCGTTTGTTCAAGTCCTCGGCACAATGGCTATTTGGAACAAAATTGGACATTGCTCAAGCTAAAATCACTCGGTTGCTGAGGAATGACCTAGGAATCATTCCCCCATTAAGTAGCGTATTGGCAAGTCCTTTACAAGTGGTGGCAAAACCGGACGGCTCCCGGTGTCCGTGCAGCAATTTCTGAATGCTAAATGCCATTACGGAAAATGATTGCTATCCGTTACCATATGTGGAGGAGTTCTGTCTCTCCCTCAGTGGCGCCACAATTTTCAGTAAGATTGATCTAGTGCGAGCGTCTCATCAGATTTTTCTGGCGGAGAAATCAATCCCCTTGACCGCTATAGCCACACCTTTTGTCCTACTTGAATTCCTTAGAATGCCATTTGGACTCAAAAACGCAGCACCACCATTTCAACCGTTCATGGACGAAGTGTTGAGGGCACTCCCAAGAGTTTACTGTTAAATTAGTGATATTCTTGATGCCAGCACATCAGAGGATGAACATCACCATCACCTTCTAGCTCTCTTTGATAGACTTCATTCCTTTGGACTTCGCATTAACAAAACCAAAACCACTCTGGGCCAGTCCACCGTGAACTTCCAGGGTTTCCATTTGTCTAACATGGGAGCACGTGCTCTTGATATGCAAGTGGAAGCAATAAAAGCATTCCCTGAACTGAAGACCGCTTGTTCCCTTCAGGAATTCTTGGGTCTGGCCAATTTTTGTAGGCGCTTTACTCCCCGTTTTGCTCACAGTGCCCAGCCCCTGTATGTCCTGTTAAAGAAGCATGCTTCCAGGCGTCAGGGGACGAAAAAAATATGGAGCAGGTATTAGAGTTAACTACAGTACAGAAAAGGGCCTTTACAGCCCTAAAACAGACTTTGGATGCCCAAGCCACGGTGTCTTACCCTGATTCCACACTTCGTACCCGGCTAGTCACGGACGCCTCCAATACAGCCGTTGGGGCGGTGCTTGAGCAACACACAGGATGGGGATGGCAACCCATTGGTTTCTTCAGACAAAAGTTGGACGACCGTGAGCAACACTATGCCACATATGATTGGGAGTTGTTGGCAATTCATCTTACCGTCAAGAAATTTGAGCATCTGATTGCAGGAATTCAAGGCCACCTGTTCCACATCCAGACTGATCATAAACCCCTCGTTTTTGCGTTCGGCCCAAGGACAGCCCCGAACATGTCCGAGAACAAGCGTGTTGCCCAAATGCTCCGCGATTTCAGTGAACTCTGCACGGATGTGCAGAAAGCAAAAGTGTGGTCGTGAACTAATTCATGTGTCAAATGAGTTAGACGTGATTCAAAGAACCCGCCTCAGAACACAGAGTCCCCGACCGGTAATTCCGGCGGCCATGGCCATATCAGACCACCCGCCATCTGCTAAGTTTGCAGGTTGACTTAGTGGGCTCTCTACCAGCCAGCCAAGGATATACAGTAGATATCTACTCACGGTGGGTCGCTTTTCCCGTTGGGCTGAGGCTTACCTCACAGCCAATATCAAAGCTGCCACGTGTGCTGATGCACTGCTCAGTGGCTGGGCCCAGCAGTACGGAGTGCCTGTATCTATTGTGACAGATCCTGGACGTCAATTTACCTCTGCACTTTGGAGTGAGTTGATGAGTCTACTTGGGACAACGCACAACACCACCACGGCATACCACCCACAAGCCAACGGTATGGTCCAACGCTTCCATCACCAGCTCAAGTCGTGCCTAAAAGCCCGTCTTGTGACGGACAGGTGGACCCAAAAACTGCCTCTGGTAATGTTGGGAATTCGGGCTTGTGTCAAGGAGAACCTCAAATGCTCATTGTTTGATATGGTGTTTGTCTCTCGAGAGGCTCCCCGCCTTCTTGCTAGTTTTTTACTGCCCCGGAGCCTCAGTCCCACTATGAGTACCTGATAAACCTGCAAACTACTATGCGTTCCCACAACTTCGTCGAACCAAGTGGCATCCAAGGGTCAACCCAGGTGATGTTCGTATAGCCCTGGAGTCATGCACACACGTGCATGAGAGGATTGATTCTTTGAAGCTGCCCCTACAACGTCTTTACCCTGGTCCGTACTTGGTTTTTTAGCGGCATCCAAAATACTTTCGTATCCAACAACGCAGGATACCGGACAACGTCTCTCGTGACCGCCTAGAACCCGCCTTTGCGGTGGACAGTGCGTTGTCCCTGGAAGAGGAAGCCTTGCGATTTTCCTCTCATGGCCGACCAATCTGTACCCCAACACGCTATCAGAACAAGTCAACGCTCTCTCAAATCCACGACCAGTCTATGAATACTACACGTTATCTTGTCCTACAGGAAGCCAAGTTATTTCAGCATATGGAACAAGAATATCTCTCTGACAATGGGACCAGTACCTTGTTTCACACGGGGCCCCCCCTTGCGTCTGGAATGAACAGTTGTGCTCTTCTCTTAACGCAATAGTCTGTGTACGTTTCTTGTTTCTTTCATCGTTCCCAGTTACTCCATCCACGGGATCTGCCCTCGGTGGGGGAGATTTGTAGCGCCTGGCAACGCTGAGTGCCAAGTGTTTTTAATGTTCGACCGCTCTTTGTACGTGTATATTTGTGAAAAAAACAAGAATAATGAATGTTTCCTGGGAATAATTCAACTTGCCTTTAGTAGGATTTCACGAAATATTGTTGTCCTATGACCCCCATTGTCAGTAAACCTGAGCACCTGCTTATTCAGTACAACGCCTGTTGAGCTTAATCGTTCTAGACCTTTCGCTTTATGTGTTTTACCCAACCCAGTGGTCAGTCGACCGATATTCAGGGTCTAGAATCTTCAGTTGATACCAAATCCTTAAGACCCATCATTACCTGATGTAATTCATTTATGCAATTTTGCGAAGAGGATAGACCTGCCAATCCGCAGAAGCTCCGATATCGCAGAGTTGGAATATTTCCGGGACTGCAAGATGCAATTTGAAGACATTACCCGCGGCGACTTGACTGCACTCGGGCTTTGACCTGGTGGCTTCTTGCTACCCTTAGATCGGCACTCCAGGAGGAGCAGACAAAAATGTAGATATGACCATCGAACTAGCATTGTACGCTGAGTTAACCAAAATAATTGAAGCCTTTGAGCCTTACCTGAGACGACCCACTCATGTGCTCTTCAGTCGAAAGAATTAAATCTATTGAGATCAGGCGACAAGCAAGAATGTTAGTCCATACTGCGGCACCCAAAGAGCACTAGACCAATGTTGTGACAAGGACGGCTACCCCTGGACGGCAATCTCCCTTTTCTGCATAACAGAGGAAGGCCGACTTCTCCTCAACTCTGGGTGCTTGAAGTTCTTAACTGGCATACATGTAACTGGCTTTAAACGTACTATGCAACAATTTAACAATGAGTAATATTTAAAATGACTCTCTAATACGGCAATTCAATGCCTAATAAAGTAATTATTCCACCTATTTGTAACAAAAATGAACAATCTGGAGGATAGCATATTTTTTACGCTTACTGGCAGGATTACATTTAGCTGTCTTTCAATTTTTTCTGTGGCAATCATGTACGTACAATAATGAAAACTGTGTTCGTATTAAACAATACTGATTTACCATTTGTACATGTTGCTTTAGATCTTAGACAAGCTTTAACTTTTAAACTGAATTGTGACAACATTCATTCATAACCTTAGAACATGATTGTCAACCCTGTAGTCAACTGCAATTACATTATTGCAACCTTTTATCATAACATTACAAATATGAATATATTAGAAGATGGCAATCAAGTTCACATTTAGCAAACACAAAAAGAAAAGTTTTCTTTTACTCAATTCTAAGTTATGACCAATGTCCTTGTAGAAGGTTTCTATTAGAACATGATTGTCAACCCTGTAGTCAACTACAATTACATTATTGCAACCTTTTATCATAACATTACAAATATGAATATATTAGATGATGGCAATCAAGTTCACATTTGGCAAACACAAAAAGAAAAGTTTTCTTTTACTCAATTCTAAGTTATGACCAATGTCCTTGTAGAAGGTTTCTATTTTCAGTAAAAAGGCGTTATAGGGCAAAAAGATAGGCAAAAACAATTTTATACTCACATGGGTTTATTATGATTGGCACAATTTCAAAGGAATAACTTAATTCGCATTTTGATGTCCTTTCACTGATCTTTTCACTTTGGTGTTCGCAGATTATTGTAGTTCTACTCTCCAAAACACATTGCATAGAATAGTACATACAGTTGGAGCTCCTGGATTGGATCTGCAAGGCCTGAGTAGCAATTGTGACCTGGACATGGTCCTTCAACACCGATTATTGAACAAAATGGTCGCAAATGCACTTGAGAACTTGGGTTACAAATCATTCAAAGTTCTTTATAACACAATGTTCCGGCCAACGAAAGCTATAATTGTTGTTTTATCTAGTAGCGTGGATTGTCAAGTTGGCAAATAACCTGGATGGCTTTCAAAAGTCAAACTTGACTCCAAGTCTGGTGGAGAACTGGGATAGTGGGCTTGGTCATCAATTTGTAAGCTAATCAGCCCAAATAAACCAAACAAAGTTCATCATTTCTGAATGTCACTTTGGCCCCCAATTGATCTGTCTTGGGAGGCCTTCATACTTGAAATCCGGGGTAAATGACACTCCACCAGCGGCACAAACCAGTCAGGTCTTTCTTGGAGGGAACACGGCCTTTGAAATCTCCGAACACTATCACTTTTTACGCGAAATCCACACTTACATTGATCGTATTCCGCACGCCATTGCTATGAGGGGTTTGTTGATCGAGTCAAAAGTCGGCCTCTCGGTGTTTTGGCGGGAAAGATTTGAAAAAGAGTATTCCGTCCGCGTTAGCCCAGCTGTCCCTAGTTGGGACTATGCCTGTTCTTGTCCACAAGCTTCAGAGCATAGTGAAGAGGATCACACGGTCAGTGTCACTGCTACCCTTCGCAATGCTTCTCTAAGACAGGAGGTTTTGAAGACCCCACTGGATAAGCCATAGATATCTAGACACTGGATGATGGACGCAAAACAGAGCCGACCGAGTGGTTGTCTAGTGCTTTACAGAGAGCAACATGGATTATTTTTAGATGAGTTTCCTCCCTTTTTGCGGTGATATATGTTTGATTGCAACTTTGAGCATTATTTTCTCCGTTTGTTTCCCTGTTTTGTTGTATTTCTGTTCATTCTAGTCTCAAACTATTATTTGTTGTTATGAAATGGTCATAAATGAATGCATAGCAATTCCTTACTCCTTATAGGTATTTATTCATAAGGTACCGATATTACAGGTTAGATTAGAGACCCGTGACCTTAGAATAAGCTTTAGCTTATGCTATAATCATAATATTAGACATGGGTACTCTCCTTCTATTCACGTTGTGGTCGATTGCAACTTGGCAATTTTGCGAGATCCAGACGCATTAACTGCTGCATTGGTACGTTTTTTGCTGCATGTACGTTGGAATTAATGTCAGCACATATATTCCTCGCAAAGAAATTGGTCAAACGCCGAGCTATCTCACTCCAAAAAGCCTCAAACTCATGGCCATTGTCGCAGCTGTCTTGGAACAAGGGCGTAATGAAATTGACGAGCTCAGTTTCTTGCAAAGAGCTGCAGCAAACACATCTCGCTGGTTTTCGGATGTCATCAATAATTCATGGGCACGCGAAATCCTCTGAATGGTCTTCAAAGAATGGCCTCCTCGGTTCACTTGTGCAAAAAATGTAGCTTGTAGGATTCGATCACTTTCGTTGTTTGGACATTGGAACTTCACGGCATGTTCTTTGTCCTTCACAAACAAGACCTTACAGCCTTCACAGCTCTTGCGGTTCGCCAAAGACCTTCCAAGGTTCTGGCTACGTAGTAGAGGATATTGTGATCCTCGTCTTCAAAGCTAATGTCCGCATCTGTTGGAACTTGGTCCAAAATGACTGGCGCTGTTCTGGATCTGTTTGGTCCACTTTGATCACAGACTTGAAAACTACTTTGAGATCTTCCAAGTTGAGTTTTGAGAACTGCACTAAAGATCGTAACTTGATGGTCTTTTCAGCTTCCAAAATCTGGCGTAGAGACACATAATAGTTTCCTCCGGCTAGCTGGCGAACCCAACCAAAATGAGATTTGATAACATTGGACTGAAGCTGGCCAAGGATTACAAATTGGAAATCCTCGGATTCTAAGAGATGTTTGGCAACTCGGATCATAACTCTTGTGGTCTGGATTGTTGCCAGGAATGTCTCTCTTGTTATGCCTTTTTTTCAACTTGTGACATCCATCAAGACTCTCCCACGCTCCCAACCATGATTCAAAGCTTTGAAGAAAAACAAGACTCTCCGACTCAGGGGATTTAATTGGTTCTTTCCGCGGGTCCAGTTTTCGCCTGCCAGCACTTGGAGTTTTCACGTTGACTACGTTCCAACATTGACGAACAATTTTCAGGAATATCACAGTATCTTTCCAGTCAGGCTTTGTACCTTCATTCACAAAGAACTCCATGGTGTTGATGGTTGAATCGTGAAATACGGCATCTGCCAGACCCACATTCGTTTTTTTCTATGGAAGACAGATTGATCACCTTGTTGGTCAGGTTTCAAGCCATTTTGATTGGCTTGCCTTTCTTCGTTTGGAACAATTTTTCAATGTGGAGAAATGAGGGATGAATCACGCCTGGTGTCTGGAAGAGTGGACATTCCAATTTTTTTCGGACTTGGAAGTTGCAGATATTTTTGAAGCAATGTACGGGGTCAAACAGCAAGAAGAGGGATTGGGATAGTACTTTTACATGAGGGATGGAAGTGCTAAAATTCCATGGCAAAGTTCTTGAACATATAGCTTTCTGTTTGCGCTGGCATTGTCCAAAGACATTAATGTGACTCGGCACCCAAGGCCTTGAGAGTCTGAAGGACTTGGTACGTGGTGGTCTTCAAAATTTTTGAGTCGATCGTAGTCATTGGAAACAAGGCAAAGGTATCTCTGTAAGGGCCTGCCACGGATTTGACCATGAACACAAGGACGGTTTTGACTGGTTGCTGCTTGTCCATTAATCCAAAGAAATTTCCACCTATGAACTCGGCACGCTGAGCACAATAAATCTCGTCGGCCATTAGAACCATGACCTTCTTGCGTTCATTCAGGGACTTGATATGCTCGCCAAGGTAATTTTTGTTTTCTCGCTCAGCCTAGTATCAATCGACTAATAAGGATTTTAAGATGTTTTATGCTTGGAAGGCTCAAAATATCCTTAGCCAGCAGTTGGCGGCACAGGGCGGGGGGGTTATTGTTTGCCATAATGAGCATCGCGTAAGCAGATTGGGAGAGTACCGTCTTTGTTTCTTGTTGCTTAGCATAGCCAAGCTGAGTTTATCCATCATAAAATGAAGCTTACGGGTGATGACCTCGTCCAAGACTAATTCAGAAACTCTGGTCTTAAAATTTTCCACTAGACATTCTAAAGCTCGAGGATGAATTGGAAAGTCTTCAGAATAGGGCCTTGATGGCGCTGAGAATGTAGGTGAGTTGAGAGCATTTCCGGATCTTTCCATCACAAATCAAATGAGCCACCACGACTTCAGGAACATTAACATTTTTTCTCTGCATAATCACCGAACACTCTTGAGCGAGGCACCACCACATGCCAAGTTAAGTCAATGTCACGAGGCTGTTCCTCAAAATATAGAAACATCAAAATACAGGCATCCCTGAGCACAACAATTCACGCCCATTTGGCTTGGGTCCTTGGAGGTTCCGAGTCCCCAATCCCCTTGCAAATGCTGAAATTTCGAAGGGTTCGATCTTTTTTTCTACTAAATTCGTGTTTTTTTTTCAAAAGGAGGCGGGAAGGAAACAAAAATTTAGGGCCTATTGAGTTTTGGCTAGCCAAACTGTGTTTTGTCGTACCGTGTGAGATGTTTTAAGGTTCTTACTTTCTAACTTATGCACACAAACGAACAATTGTGTCTATTTTTAAATGTTTCAAAGATGTAGCATGTGGTGTTTTTCTATCAATCCTTCCGCTTTAATGCCAAAATAAACTCGAGCCCTTAACGTTCTGATTTCTTGCCAGTTGGGCAGGTCGAGACTAGAGCGAGATTTTCTAGACAACCACTCGGTCGGAGAGGTTGCGAGAATCCAGCTCGATGGTTGTCCACCGTTACGATGTCCATGGATAAGCTCATGTTGGGTAGTTCCGTGGTTCCTTGTTACAGGGGCCGATTGTAATTATGCTATCTCTGCGCATATGTTTTAGATGTTCAATCAACATGCACAATACATGGCTCTAGTCGTTTCTCAAAAGAAGGAACGGTTTAAAAGACTCGTTCTTTGGCAGAAATGAGAATTAGTTGTAAAAAATGTGCTTGCGAAAGCCGTTACAATTGATTTTCATCAAGTCTAAATGGACAATATATCAGTGTTACTATTTCATTGTGTCGACAAATGCAGTTAAGTGAAATGCATCCCATGAAGTAAATATTTGCCAAAAGACAAAAGTCTCCACTAACCAAAAACAGTCCAAGGTTTGCAACAACACAAGAGGTTGTGATGGAAAAACCAGCTTTAATATCAACGAATTTTCAAAGTCCTGGAGTGTGGAGAATTAATAAATTTTGGTAAAAAAGACATGGGCTAAAGAATCATTTTCTGCCAATAAATTGCTTTTAGGGTTTTTAGGGTCTATTCGACTATTTGGGGTCCGTTGGACCTTTTCCAGCTTTTTTACCGTTTTCATATATTTCGTCCATTTTTCGCATTTTGTCTATTTTCGTTCGAATGCTACAAGAGCAAACAAAACGCAACGAAACGCAAAAGATAATGACAGACGTCTAGATCACGTTGTAATATTTCAAACTAGGGAGAACTAGGGCATACTCTATGGCTAGGGCGTTGCTCGAACAAAGCTCAAAGCTACACGGCGTACCGGTAGGACTGCACTTAGTCGAACGCAACGCTTTGTAAAGGTACTTAGACATTTCTCGCTCTCTTTTTCTGATGTATTAAAGCCTTCTCTCCAAGACCACTTGAACCTGATATTGATGGAAAGCTTCGCATAAGCATTAATAACTTCCAAGTAATTTGCTAACAATGTATTCAGTTTGACCAGATTGAGGGGAATACCCTTTGATTTCGACAGTGTTAGGAAAGCAATTTCCAAATTAGCTACCTTTTTGGGCTTGTCTAATGTCCAGGGGGTTTAATTTGGTATTGTAGCTCCTTGTACCTAAAGCTCTAGAAAAACACCACTTAATGCTTCTCTACTGCATGTTTTATCAACTATTTGCCCAACTATTTCGCCATTTTACCAGCTTTTTTAGCCGCTATTTTTCCCAATTTAATCGACTATTTTTACTGCTCTACTAATTATGCATAAGATTTTGAGGCAATTAGGCAAGCACAACTCAACTGCATTATGATTCAATAAAGGGGAATTGGCCCAATTGGTAAAGAATAACTCAAAAAGTGAAGTTCGGAAAGCTGAACGTAAAACATATTTTGGGAAGCGCAGGAAGCCGTTTGTCGTTGTTCAGGATCAAGACCCAACTATGACGAAATATTACAAATTCAGTGATATTTACCCTCTGAATGTACAAGGAACACCATTGTATATAAAATTGAGATGAATTACGAGCTGGAGTTTCGAATAAAGCTAAAGTTGAAACCACGGGATTATGTTAACATACAATTTCTTGAAACTTTTAATTTTCCTCTATCCAAGGATACGTCAAAGTTATGCAAAAAAATATCACAAGCACTAAATGGTTCTAACTCTTANATACGTCAAAGTTATGCAAAAAATATCACAAGCACTAAATGGTTCTAACTCTTAGATTTCTCTGTAAATGTGCGGCTATCACTTTGAGACCCTTGGCCATGAACCAATAAAATAGGTCCCCAAAATTCAATACCATAAAGTGATGTAAATGGCTCAGAGGACAATTTTTTATTGGAACTTTTCCTGATGGTGCCATAACAATGACTGGTTATACGCTGTTTCACAGCAATGACGGAATGATTTTTGGTCACATTTTTCCACTTTTCCATTTATGGCAAAATAAATTTAGAAACGCCTTTTCAAGTTCAAAAATCCTTAATGGATAGTTCGTTCTCTTTCACGAGGGGAAAGAGGCATAAAATGGATCATGCAAGAATGGGTAGCCTCTAGTCATCAGCGTTGCATTGACAACATGGATAGTTGCCAAAAGTGTCATTTACTTCATGATCGCCCTAGACCTTGATGAAAGATTTTTTATGTTTGTGCAGTGTCTTTCGATAAATCAGATGTTGGTTAATAATGAATGATTAATGACTCAGTTGGCGTAGCTTTGACTCCCATGCCAAATTGGAGCCAAGATGTTCAACATGATACCTGTCTTTGTTTTTTCACGGCTTAAATTCTAACTGGTACAAGGAATGTAATCCCCAGTACTACTTAAATGAAAAGTTGTATTTCGTCTATTTATTCCGTTCAAATCTTTATATAATATTTGGGAGGGCTTCAACTAAGGCGTCACACTCAATCGTGCTTGGAGTGATTCTGCCAACGACAAAGTCTCTCACAGATCGCAGAAAGTTGGAGAAGGTTCCAAGTCCAAACCGTGAGACTATGAGTCTAGAGTTGTGTTGTTAGTCGCAGTTTTATCGACACATTGTGTGAAAATCTGTGTTGTGTAACTGGACCATAAACGAGATGCTGCGATGCGGAACAAGATGGCTTCACAATTGCAACCCTTTAAAAAGAAATCAGACTTTTTAAACTAACCTTGATTTGATTGTAATGTTATAGCGGGTAGCATAATGTGTGTTTGTGATTTGTATGTGCCCTTTTTGTCACGTATTTTAATTGAGTTGTCTAGTTGAAGAAATGCCGTTACTACATAAACTTCAAATTGATTTGCCCAGACCGATTAAAAAAAAAACCATTTCACTACATGCTCTTCTTAGTGCAAAAGGCAACATATACAACATTACCTCAAAAAAAATATCTAAGAACACGTTGTTTCGACCTAGCCTACTACGTAGTAACTGGTAGCGATTGTCACAAATTGGTAATTTATCACATGAGTTTAACCAACCTAATCAAGTGCTTCCAAATCATTTTCTTGCCTCAACTCGGGTCTTTCACGTCCAATATATCCAGCCACACGTTTGAGAAGGTTTATCTACCTTCAACTGGATATGCTCATACACTTTCCACTATTTTAGAGGACTACCCCAAAGGCTTCGACCGAAAGGTCAATGAGCGGAATTTCATTCCGTTCAAGGCCATGATACTTTTGCCGACCCAAAAGTAGATTCGATCTTAGGCCTCAACCAGACAACTGGAATCTTGGCCTTTCTTAGCAGAAACTGATTTCGTATCGCCAGTCTGAGAAGAGATTGTTGCCAGAATCGCCGCTTTTGAAGTTGAGCAATGAATGTCATGAACTAGAATATTCTAAAACGGGCCATGGATATCCTTTGAATATTTTTAGGAGAAATCCTCATCTCATCCAACGAAGTGGGCAGGAATGCAAATATCTTCGCATATATGACTTATGGAATGTTGACAGAATTGTCAATATTTTAAAAGAAGACGTTGAGATGTTTGAGCCAAAAATATCGCCTCATCCAATCGAGTATCCCATGTGCGACTCACAGTCATGTCCACCTTGGTATAATGAAATAGAATAAATATGTAAAATAGAATAGGTCAATAAAAAGGTGGAAATGGATAAAAAAAAGAGTCAAATGCGCTCATATATTAGTTTCAGCTTTTTATGCAATGAATCATGCCCTTGAGATAAATTCTAACTATTTTATTCTTCTTGATCGTAATTTATTTGATAACTGACAGCTTCAGGGGCTGAAAGTGGTAAATAACGAGTGGACTAACTTCGCCAATTGTCAAGGTGAGCCCTCCACCATCCTTGTATAGCAAGATTTCTCCGGTCTATATTATTTCCTGTCTTTCAGTGGGCACGGAAATCCTGGACAACATTTTGGTCCAAAAACTTTCCCGACCCAAGATCGCCGAGACAAGAAAGCTTCGCCGCTCTTTAGGTTGCAAGACTTTAGAGCGTTGGGTCCGACGTAGTTAGCTTGCGTGTACACAAAGTATTCACAAGATGGATTTTTTTGACACAGTTGCTGACATTCCATTTCATCAAACACATTTTTGAAATGGGCGACATCATTGCCAGGACTGAGAGTATCAAATTGAAAGCAGTCTGAAAATGCAAGAAGATTTGCAACAATAACAACTAGCTTCAACCTGGAGGACAACAAACCCGTTGCTTTGAAGAAGTTTCCGACGAAATTAGGCCGCATTGTTGTCCCACGAATAGTTAAGCCCCGTCTACCTGCAATACTCAAGTTCAAAAGCAAAAGGAAACTCAAGCTAAGCCTAGACATGGCTATCGACATCTGATATAAGCTTTTTAACGCCTAGAAGAACTCTAGGTATTAGCAAGCTATTGTGCAATTCTGACAAATAATCTTGATGTAGGTATATACTGTGCAAAGCTTTTGAAGACATCTCCACAGGGCTGCCACATTCAAAATGATTAACTGACTTCTTGTAAGTATTATTTTATTTGAGCTCAAGCACTACGTTTCGATTGCTTTCCTTTCAATGTCATGATGTCAAAATTCGACATCGACAAGCAAAGAAACCCTTACCCAATCCTCAATAATATTTCTGAGTTGGAGAAGTAAACATAGAAGAGGACCTGATTCACAGTCTTGAATTTTACCAAACTCTTTTTTGAACACCCTATGGTGCGAGTTGAAGCCATCTGACAAGCCGTTGTGATGGGAGGAACTGTGGTTTCGGTCCTTCTGTGAGCCCTTGATGGTGCAATGCCATGGGTTGTCGTTGCAATTAGAGTACGGCTTCTGCGATTAATGCAGCTACTGTGCTGAATGCAAGGACCTTATAGATCTTTGTGAGATCTTTGATCTGGGGGGAAAGTGTAGCGAGATGGTAATTCGAGCTACTGCGTTAGCTCCAATCCCTTATAAATAGAGTTGTATGTGAAATACAAATCTAGTATGAACTTAACCAATCTACTCACTGCACCTTGAGTGGCCTTGCAGCCCTCATTGAGTTACACTCTCCAATTTTGGGGTAAAATACAAATAAAAATCAGACTATATCTCGTGGTTCTCAACTATACTGAAAACCAGTCTTGCAAGTAGTGAACAAATAAGCCGTCATTTGATGTGGTGGAAATAAAAAAATGCACTGAAAATGCGGACAGGCCAATGGGACTTCTGTTGTTGGGTTGGCACAATTGCAAATCATAAGAGGTTCATCATGAATAGTGAAAAGCGTTTAGACACACACGGAAAAACAACTCTCTATCTTGCCAAGGAAAAATTTCCATTAAAAAAGTCATTTATATAACCTAGAGGTTTCACTTCTTTGAATACATTGGAAATCATTTAAAATTGATCGTCTGTCCAAAAATTACTTCTTTACAATTTAAAAAAAAGATTTTCTTTGACGTCATGATCAACCAATCAGATCGCTCCGCTTTGACGTATCGTGGAAAGATGGTAAGCCAATGAGAAGGCGTCAGCTGTTTGTTTTAAAATTTGCCTGAATTTAATCCTAAAAAACCGTTGCTACATACAGTTTTGCTCAGTTTTCCATCGTTTTTGCCATTGAGAGGCTTGAAAAATCCCGGGGTGGGCTCTGTTTGGTGTATGGTCGTTAAAAAATGTACTCTGAGATGATAGCTCGGCAGCTTGCATACACTAGAGGTTGCGTTGCTTGCCTTTCGAGCATGACGTAGCGTATTGTAAATTTTGAAGATTTTCTTGGTTGGAATAAAAAATGTTACGGGTTCGAATCCACAGAAACCTTTTATATATTAAGTTGATTTTATGATAAACTAAATGTTGGGAATTGATATAAGAAGGCAAGTTCGTGTATGCCAAATTGTAAGATCCATTCATCTGACCCCCACAAGAAAAGGACTTAAGCAATAATGGTTCAATACAATAGTTTTAGTTGGGCTGGGTTGAAAAGGGCTCAACCAATCTCTAAACACACAAACAAAGCCCAAATGTAGGTATAAATCCATGTAGCATTCATACTGGTGCAACAAGCAAAAACGAAAATGGACTTCATATAAAGAAAAGCATCCCACCACTAATACGTGTTTCCTAAAATTCATTTAAATCCAAAAATCGTGTTGTCTAATCCGATTGGAAATTAATTAGTCAATCAATAGTTGGAGGCAAATTGCCAAATCGGCCCCAGGCAGGTCCATGAGAGATGATGAGAGACTTGTGCCCTGAACAAGCGCGCCCAATCGTCGTTGCTCTAAAGTCTCCGTGAATAGGACCTTTAAGCTGATGTCAAACTCAACCTTCTGAGAAAAAGGGTCACGAAACCTCCATTTTGATTCGTCCTTGGGCGGTCACTTGTCACATCTTATTTCCTTATACAACAGCTTAATCAAATCGACGGAGATTCTTGGACAGTCATCTTCCATCTTGACTGGAATCTTGGGTTAATACTTATTGTCAACCATTACTAATCAGACTCGAATCTTGTATTTTATGTAAATAATTGAGCAAGCTGAACCGTTATGTCATTATGTTGCAAAAGGTTTGGCGCGTGAAGTCGAGTATCTTGAAATGCTGAATTTGTTTAATACACCTTTCCACATGAATACAAGCAAGATGAGCACTTGCAGGCAGAAATCGATATCAGAAAATTTGAATTAAATGGTGAGAACGATAAGATACCTGACTAGCATGATATATCACACTAATTATGACTAGAATTGTTTATTGTGTGAACTACTCAAACATCGAATTGATGATAACAGAAGGGGTTTAATAATGGACTTATAATTTGGAACCATGCAGGGAAAAAAGTTTTTTTAAACGCACTCACTGTTCAAGAATGTTTCAGGCATAAGTGTTCCATATACAAGCAGAAAAATGAATGGTAACGTGTACGAGATTTTGACATTTAATTCCAAAAAAGGCCCATTTTCTAATTTGCGCGTCTTCATCAAATCTGATCCTTCACGAGTAAGAAAAGTGATCGCAAAGATTGGTGGTCCCAAAGAAGTGATATTGTTAACAGTCTTAAGCACACCTTCAACATAAGAGGGAAGTCGAAGAAAATACATCTCTCTTTTAATGTTTGAAGAGAGTGAAAGATATTCTGTTCGGATAAGAATTGCGCCACTTGGGATTCTTCTTTGCACTTTCTCTATACGGCCAATATCCCCTGTTAGGAGGGTTCCATACTTTGAGCTTAGTCTACATGAAAAAAGTGAAGAGGAGAATCACAGCCAGTACATCAACAGTTGGGTAGAGACAAACGATGAAAATCTTGATTACTGCAGAAGATTGGGTGGGTCAGATTAACCAGATCCTGTTTTTGCTCCGCCGTTGATGACATTTGGACCGGAGCCGGAAAAACGTGCGTGACCGCCATTATTCAGAAGGGATGTCAGGCCAAGGACAGTTGGGTGTTAGTACGTCCTTGACCAAGAAGGACAACTTGTGTCCGACGTCACCTCCGGAAAGGTCAGGTTCCCAACATTGGGACACTAACCTGGCCAGCCCGATTTTTGGCTGTAAAAATACCTCCATGCATTTTTGGCATATTGGGGAACGCACAGAAATCGTTTGAGGAATTTGGTGGAAGGTGGCATCGGCGGATTTGAGGGCGGATTGGGCGGAAGGCAATGGAGAAAAAATTGGGTTGTAGGTCGGAAGAGATTGAAGAACTATTAGAGAGGGAAGATTCTTAATGGGAAGTCTATTGGAAATGTTTTCGATCCTGGCCCTAGCTTTGACTATTGATGATTTGAGATGGTTGGTGGAGGAAAGTTGGGTTGATGGTGCTTGAGGAGAGATCACCAAAGATTGGACAATTTCATAGAGGAGAGTAACTGCCGAGGTGGTAGAGCGACTGCTCTGGAAATCAAATTGGAATTTGTGAAGGAGATCCCTATCCTCGGCCAATCCGGAAAAGCAGACAGCTAAAAGGTGGGTGAATATCATCTTTCAGAAGAGTGGCCACTGCGATGGCCTCTGAATAAAAATTTGCCCCAGTCCACTGATTGTAAGAGATTCCCGTGGATGCGATTCATCCATCCTTCTAGAACTCTTGAACGTTGAGTGTAATGGCAGAACAGCTTCATTGAAATTTTGGAGGAATGAATGCTAAATGTGTTCAATAGTCTTAGTAGCGCTGGAAAAGTGACCGTCCAGGAGATTTGTTTACCTTTCCTTTTTAATATGACGTCATCAGTCAGCTGTAGCTTAAAGGTGCCTATAACGCTAGAGTATGTAGAGCAGCTTGACAGCTGTCATCTCAAAGTTCACTTTTTAACGACCATACTGTTTGGTGTGTTTAGACCAAGGAACAATTGCCATTGCTGATACAATTTACGTGGGGTTCATTGAGAGCTTCTTAATGATTGATTATGATGTGGAAGATCCTCAACTCCCATGTGCTCTGTGTAGCTCATGTGCCAAAAAATTGCTAGCTATGGGGGTTGAAGACGACTTCACAGTTATTCTTCTGAGGCTCCCCGACCTTTCTGAAATGCTACATTTTCGTCCTCGTCGCGGGAATGCCCTTTGCAAGTGCTTTTTGTGCAAAACTCGGCAATTGGTGGGACTAAAATCATAACTGAAGAAAAACAGCAAAGCCAAGAGAGGACGTCCACCTACAGCTGACCAACAAAATAAAGATCCTTAACCTACCCATGGGTTGTTGTGCTTGAAATGTCTTGGTCTTATTTATCGCGGATGTTGCCATCCATGCATGGAGTTCAGCCGGCAATCCAACATCCAACGACATAGTACTCAGTGGGATCTTGAGGTTGTAGCCTACAATGTACTACAGGAAAAGCAAAATAACAACCAACATATCGTTCTTGCCACCCGGGGAACTCCTGCTACATTTGTGCCAGCAGACAAGAAGTGCAGGGAAGTACTTAGGAGGAGTGCGTCCTGCATATCCACCAAGTCCGTTCTTGTTGCCAAGCTCAAGACTTCCATCAGCAACAATAAAATGAAGAAGGTTCAATCTGGTATTCGTGAGTCACTGATCAGACAAAACAAAAAAATAATAATATCATAATAATCTTTATTGCGACTCTTGGTCATGTCATGGCGTAAAAGTAACTATAAAATAAAATCTGATGTATATACATTATACAAAATGGTAAAACAAGAAGAATGTCAAAAAGGTAAAGGCAATAAAATAGTTGACTAGAAAGTGATATCACAATGAGTATGCAACTCACCTCTTACCTTTTTTCATGTGCATTGAACCAATTCTAGTCAGATAGTACAAAGACAGGTAGGTAGAAGTAAGTGATGAAAATCTTGGTTATTGCAGTAGAGTGGATGGGCCAGATTGAACAGATCCTTTGTCAACTCCCGTCGCTGATGGCATTTGGACGGGAGCCGAACAAAGGTAAAAAATATCTGGCCTCTTCAATGTTTGTGAGGAATCATTCAATGGAATTAATTATTCCATTGTGTATTGCACCAAGGCAATGGAGTTTTTTGCGTCCATCGTTAATGCTTGTGGTTCAAAAAACAAGTGTGTTCTGCTCCGATTGTCAATTGCCAAAGGACGAGGGTTCTTGAAAGTGAGGGGTAATCTTGTCTACAAGATGCTGCTGACGAACATGGGCGCTTCAAATCTTCAGGCGTCAAGAGAACCTTTCTACTGGCAATTGTTCCTGTGAAAGAGTGTTACAAGACCATCAAGATGATGCTCTCCAAGCTTGACTTGGCGGTTGATGATGACCTGGAAGATATCTTTGCTCAGGATTTGAAATGTTTTAACATTGTGTGTGGGCTTGGAAATCATCAGAGCACATATCCCTGCATTTTCTGCTTGTGGAAAAACGGGCATTAGAATGAAATTTGAGAGGAAGAGAGGACACTGGGAACACTCAGAGAAGACTACAGCCGCTATACAAGCAGTCCCAAGGCCGAGCCCAAGAAGTTTCACTCACTTACACGTCAGCCAATTTTGATGGAACATAAGGACCATAATGTGCAAGTTCTGGAGGTGTGTGCGCTCCCGTGGTTACATATATGACTTGGGATAATCAACCTTACATACAGCAAGCTTCAAGGTGACGTTCCTGAGGCCAGGCAATGGCCCTCCAAATTACACCTTCACAAGGAGAAATACCATGGGACCAGTTTTGAAGGGAATGAGTGTCAAACCCTCCTGAACAACCTTGACTTCCTTCAAAGCATTGTTTCGATTAATGGCAAGGAGAATGAGGCCGACAAATATGTGCAAGTGTTTGTTGCTTTTTGTGCAGTGAACCACGAATATTCAAAAAGCACTGTGGACCTACAGGTTTTGATGGACTGGTTCAGACATTCAAAATAGCCTGGAAAACCTCTGGCCTCTCCCTTATGACAAAGGCTCACTTGATAATTGATCATCTCGTGGATTTTGTGAATATCCGTGGCTGCAAGAACCTTTATCAAGTGGCTGAGCAAGCCCACGAGAGCCTGCATGCGGACTTCCACAAAACCTGGGAAAAATATTGTGTGAAAGAGACAACCGGAGACAACCAATCCATTGTACAAGGAGTGCCTTTTGAGGAGTGTCCTTGACTTCTCTGGCTCTCATGCCAGCTCTTAAATTATTCCTGTGGAATTTCATTCATCTCGTTCGTTGATTACATTGACATGCTTGCGCTCCTTTCTTTTTTTAAAGTTACATTACAGTGTTTATTGAATACGAAGCACAATGACACCAAATTTTTACCTTTTTTTGACAGAGGAGCAACTCAAAATGTGGCTCAAAACACTCGGAACCATCCCTGGGCCAGAAAAACACTATCATCATGCATGGAATTTCTTTTGGCAAAATATAGCCTCGTTTCTCCATGCACAGACTAACAAAACGTCTACTATGTCGATGAGAAATTGGTCCAGTGTTTAAATTCTGAAAGCCTGGTCATAGGGCTTGCCAAGTGAACGCGCTCATGAACAACTGACGTTATTCCATGGAGTAAAATCAAAGGCTCAGCCAAGCCGTACTGTGCACGCATTGAATTTAGACATTTATTTCATTTTACCTCCTTGCCTAAGACAATAGCATTTTGGTATTGAGCCAATTTGATAGTGCGATCACCAAATTACACCAATCATGTGCATTTTGTTGAGTTGTGTAACGCACCTCACTCAAAATCATTCAATTTTTGAAAATTCAATGAGCGGATGGTGGGAGTGCCCAAAATGCCCAAAATCAGGGTGACAGACCACATTTTTCCTTAAATGTTCATTTTGTTGGGTTTTAAAACACAACTCAATGAAAATCAATCGATGTTTGTCTTATGGTCCAATTCCACCGTGTCCAGTTACACGACATGAAGCAGGGTTTTCGAGGGCTGCTCTCTCCCAAACAAAAAGCACCATTAATTGTTGAGTTGAAAAGATTCAAACCATTTGTATGGCAACGCTCATTCATGCAAAAGAAATGAAACTCTTCATCATTTTTCAAAATGATTTCTAACTCAAAAAGACTTCAGGAAAAAATGTTTTGTAAAATTGGGAGCCCTGCTAAAGTACTTCCGTGTGATCATCATCTTGAGTTGTTTGCGTGTTTGAGATTCGAAGAGTGAAATGTCAAAATCAAAACGATTCTCACGCTAGTGTCTCTTAGCAGGGTTCCCAATTTTACATCAAATCTGGTTGCTCTGGGTGCCATTTCTCAAGGTGAAGAGACGGGGCAAAAGAAGCAAGTAGTTTTATATTTGACCTTTTTGTGTGCAAAGTATAGGGATTCTAGTTGCGTTTTCGGGAAAAGGGTGAACTTTTGCCAAACAAGGCAAGCAGGAAAAATGTGGGAATGGTGGAGCTATTGGGACAAAACGGGAAAATTGGGACTATACAGTATTAAAAGAAGGTACCAAAAGGTTGCTACAAATAAATATAGGCATGCATTTGGCCTTTGTCCTTAACCATGTTTAAAGGTCAATTGTAAAATTGAAAAACCAAACCAAAAAAAATTAAACAAATAAATAATGATTGTAAGGATCTCATACAATTTTAAGCCCTCCACATTCCAGGCTAGTCATAGTCAAAACAATGAAGTACTCTTTTCTCAAGTTCCTTCAATGTTCCATTTGCCATTGACTGATTCAGGCATGAGGGCCTTCATGCGAAGCAAACCTGGAGAAAAAAGGGAGAGCACCCGCCCGACTCCCTGCGTTTTCTTTGCCTTCCTTCCTCTTTGAACTAGAGCTGTGCATGTGCAAATCCGAATCCAAGTCCAAAATTGCACGATGAACTAAATGAATGTAACTTTGTTTTGAGAATGGTTTCTTTCACAACTCTCAGAATGTGAGGGAAATCAAAGAACAGCAAGTTTTAAATCTGTGAATGGACCTACTATCTTAAAAGTTATCATTAGGCTCTGACAAAATGTGTTGGTTTTTTGGCCCAAATATGTCATTTTTACACGGCTTAAAAGAACCCAAATATGTTGATTTTTTGTTAACCAAAAACGTTTTGGTCTGTTGTTCCTGTCCTGTTTATTTTTCCTAGCATAAAAACTAGGGTCGGCCAAAACTTGCAGATAAATATGGTATATATTGACAGTAAATTTGCATATAAATCAAGCAAATTTACCCAAAAATTTGCATATAACCTTGCCAAAACGACAACAATACGTTTGAGGGGGGGGGGGGGGGGGGGGGGTTATGTAGGTTTTCATATCAAGCAATACATAGAATAAAAGGAATATTACAAATGAAAATAAAATATGTTTCGGAATGAACCAAAAAGGCAATGATCTGCAAAAACGTTCCCTGCATGGCCACCTGCCATGGCCAAAAGGTCATTCATTCACTCATTGTTAGTCCTGTTTACTGCCTTTTTTTGTTGCCAAACTCTAGAAAAATGATTGCCTATACTGGGTGGTCTATTGAGCTTCTTTACTTTATTGACAAGAAATTAAATCTTCTTTAGTACAATGCTTGACAATAGGACACATTTTAAGCGATTCCGATGCTATTATACAGTATACAAATGATCCTTTTTGTGAGTCTAGTCCAATTGCTTAGAGCACTTTTGCTCACAACCAATGGTATTGGCATTCGCAAAGTGTCTGGTCCTCAAATTCTGAGTACAATCTCCAGTCTAAGATTAGGAAGTTACAACTGACGTAAATAAGTTCTTTGAATATTGCCGAATTGCCAATTTCCCTAATCTATTAAGTCAGTTTTTGATGTTGTGACCATCACTGCCGTTGCCGCTCGTTGTCAACGGTCCCTCAATGGTTTGTGATTGCGCGCACTTGTGCCCCCCTCACCACCTCCTCTCGTCTACATACCTTACTGCTGCTTCTGTGTGTCCCCTAAAGTGTAGTTTAACCGATGTGGATGATGACCTCTTTCTCCTTGTAGCCAGTGGTGATTGGCGGGTTAGGACGCGACCCATGGGGAATACGGGGAAGAGGAGAGGAAGAGCTGCTTGTCACACGCACATCCTATTAGGACGGAATTTCACGAATAATGCCGTGCAGCTAGCCTGGTTGGCAAAGTTTTTCCCTCAAATGTTAGCTGTCATGCCTTCTCCACCTGTTCATGAAGTCTGGCCGTGAGTAATATTAGAGTGCCTGATAATCAGTCATTTCGATGACTTATTCAGTACTGATGTGAAGCAAGCACCGACAGGGCAAGTAGTCCGGTGCTTAACTTGCCCAAGTAGGAACTTGCCCCAACTTGGGTTTGCACACAGACACTTGAGGGGAAAATGGTGTGGCCAAACTTATGCAAGAAATTTTATACCAGGGCAAATTAAATCAACTTATATAGGAAAAGCAATAAAGTGCACCAACAGTGACGCAGCAACGTGGCTTTGGTTCACTGCTTGGTTTGCTTCTGGCAATCTGACTTTAACTACGAACAAACAATCCCCATTTTGCGGTTTTCCTGAGCTAACCATCTGGGCTCGCTACGTTAGCAGCGTATCCCTGCTTGGGTTAAGCTTGCCCAAGTTCTAGTACTTGGCCAAGCTTTGCTTGTAAACAAGTAGAACTTGGGTGTCTGTGATGACTTGCTACTTGCCCTTTTCCCATCAGTATTATTCAGAGATAATATGTTCTATTCTGGGTCAAAAGGTGACTGATTCTTACTCAAATGTGTGACATCGACTATTGTAGATAATCAGGGTTACCACAACTTATTTGACCCTCAACAAAATCAAAATTAAATATTCACCTTTGTGTCATGGGAATCATGAAGACGAATAATTATGGAAAAAAAAATGAAAATTGACATCTGTCAACACAGCAATGACTCACTCCGAATCATGAATTTAGAGAGTCACGCTGCCTAGAAAAAGTAGGACATTGTTAGATTGGCTGCCTTCTTCCTTACTATAAGCACGTTGGAAGTAAGTTTATGGAAACAATTAATGGTGCTTAAAACAAACTTAATTCAGCACAAAATGCGATGATGATCAATATCAATGAAAACATTTTTTATTCAATCAGCAACAATTTGCAAACGTTACTCTAGTGTGGAAGCTAGTGTGAGGAATCAGGGTCAAGATGGTCCCCAAAGCCGGCTTTAAGTATTTTCTTAACCAAGGCACCTCAATCCCAACCTTGTTGAAAAGAATAAATGATTGCGCAGATTTTTCTCTAATTCCTTTTTTAAGCATGCAGAAATTTATAGCAAACTTTGGTATCCAATTGGAAGTGAAAAATCTTCTCATAATCACAAGCATAAAATGTCAGACTTTTACCTGCCAAACTTAAACAGACACTTGGCTTGTTGGGTGTGTGCAGCATGGCAGCTTAAAAGTCGACTTCATTGCTCGGGAAATCCCCATTGACGGACTGTTATGTGGGGATTTCATAATGACAAAGTCATCTGTGGTGGAGTTCCATTTTACGGGTTTTACCATGGCGTGCCTTGGCAGAGTTCACCCTTGGCGGAATTCACCATTTACGGAGTTTGTCATGGTGGAGATTGCCGTTGGCAGAATGATCCGTGGCGGAGTTAATAGTGGCTGGGTTTACCATGGTGGAGATTGCCGTTGGCCAAGTTCACTATGTCGGAGTTCCCCGTGGGAAAGTTCAATTCTGGCGGAACTCACTATGGCGGAGATCAGTTGGCAGAAATCCACTGATAGAGATTATTGTTGGGGAAACGTATGGGAACTGGATTGGATCTACACTCCTGTTTTACAGAACAAGTATCCAATTCTGAAGGAAGATCTATTGTCGACATTCATCCTTTCCCCTTACCATATGGCAAAGTTGCTCCTAAATATGGCTCTATTGGATGATCAACAACCCTTTCAGCTCATGGACGACATGTTGGCTCTCATCAGGAAGCAAAATCCTAGTACCCTATTTTGCACTGTATTCATTGAGCTCTTACCCACTGAACTCACAGAAAGGCCACATCTTATTCCGATCTTGAAAGTGGGATATCCCAGTATTGAGCATTGAGCTTATACTCATGTAAATGTTTGGAATGTTCTTATTCCTAGTTCAAAGAGGAAGAAGGTAAAGAAAAACGTAGGGAGTCGGGCGTGCACTCTCCCTTTTTTCTCCAGGCTAGCTTCCCATGGAGGCCGTCATGTCTGAATCAGTCAATGGCAAATGGAACATGGAAGGAACTCTGAAGAGAAGAGAGAAATTCATTGTTTTTCCTTTCATGGATAAATGATTTGAAACTGTGTTTAATCCCCTAGCAAAGAGACTTTAAGCCCCAAAAGTTCAAGTGATCACCCAAAAAAATCCCGCTTCAACACCCAAGTAATAGGCTTTTCACCTTCTTTCTTATGTGACCAAGCCACTTGGTGGTAAGGATTTCATTATGCAACCCCTTATCCCTTGTTTTTCCCCTTCAGCCTAAGCCTATACTTTATTTTATATATTGTATGTTATGAAGGCCATTCAAAAACGCAATGGGTACCCAGGAACAAGGAGCAATAATCTGTGAGCATCTCATCTGAAACAATGATGCCACACTAGTAACTACAAGTAGTCGTGTGTTGGAAACATTTTATTTTGCCCTTACAATCAAGCGCAAGGCTGACCAGGAAAAAATTTGGACCTGCAATTCTTCCTATTTCCCAAGTAGGCCCAAGTACTGTTTGATCCGTTTTTAAGTAGCATCTTCTTCGATTAATTGGATTTGGAAAGCGTTCTGTAATGTAGCAGAAGACTCCGCAAAGTGAGTTAGCTTGGCAAAAGCTCTGACATGCCATTTCGTTGTCCACATCATAAATAAAGGTGACGTCGAAGCCAGGACAACCTACATCAACATGAAAGCATGCTGAAAAAATATTTTCAGAAAATCAACATTGATATTGTGTTTGGAGCTACAAACATTGACTTTACCGGTAAAATTTACGAGACTTCCTTCCAGCCTGTGGTAATCTGGTGCAACTGTGGTTCCCCGAGTTATCGTACTTGAACTTTGGAGGGCGCAAAGGCACAAAAAAGAATTGCAATAATCACTTTTACTTGTTTCATGTTTGACGATAATTCATCAACTATGTTTAGAAGTGAAGTTGATATTCAATTGAAAGGTTTTGTTCACAAAACATGTGAGCCGATTTGTTCACTATAATAACCGTCATTTGAGGGCTGCTTGTATGGATTTCTCTAATCTGGTTCAAAATTTCATTGGGTTTTCACTCCCCAAAGGACGACATCATCACTGGAAAGATATGGTCGGTTGGCGGAAACGTCCCTTTTATCCAGATTAATCGAAGCTAGATTTTTGGATGATCAACTTACCCCTCTCGTCTCACTTGTGAGACGACTGACACAATGGTTAAAAAGTCATTTTGAAAGTTGTTAAAAATATCCAGACAAATCTCGGCAATTTGAATGAATTATCTCTCCCAACGGCTAGTTCTTCTAACATCTTAACTTTCGTACTATCTTTTTTTGAAATCAGACAATGCACGTTTAAATATAGCCCCTTTACGGGCCTTTCTTTTGACGGACCAAGTTCACAAGATCTTGGACAATCCTCTCCAACGTAAAAATCCCGCTTATCAACAAAGCTACACGTTCTACTGGTATGAGGATGAAAGTAGGACTAGTGCTGGAGCGAGTCCAGACTCGAGTTCGAGTCCTTCCTAAAAGATTCCAGTTTGGATTTGTGGATAAAAATACATGATTAGAGAATTTGCACATGGTTTTAAACGAAAACTACAAATTATCATTCAAACCAACATGGAACATTCATCAAATAATATGCCTCATTTACTGATGTTCTTATTGCCATCCTGCTTCAATTCCAGTTTCAATTCTGCAAGGAGCGGAAGAACTGGACGGTGGAGGACTGGTGGAGGGTCCTGTTCAGCAACAAGGATAAGGTATTGGACCCTTCCAAATTCATCCTTCAAGGTTTAAACAAAGAGTATTTCAGCTAATGAACACACCTTTCTGTTGTAATAACTTAATTAAAGGTATGATCTTGACTCAAAATCATTTCTGACTTGTCAAACTCTGGATTTCTCAAGAATTTCATAACGTGTTGAACAAAACCTCAAAGAACCTTGTTCCAACGGGTGTTTTCTTATTTGGTCTGGGTCGTACATTCATCCATCTGCCTTCACAGATTCAGGAAAAAACTGCCAAAACATCCCCCTCTTTTGCTCAAACTGAAAGTTGGCCATATTTCTATACTTTTAACTGAAGGGGCGGCCTTTTTTGATAGTTTTCTTTCAAGTTGTGCAGATGAATCGTCGAATGTACGACCCCGTAAAACCCAGAATGGGACAAGATTTCAAGGCACATCATATTTGTAAAACTAACAATCCAATATTCATCCACCTTGTTGGTGACCCCAACATTCCTTTGGCAGTTGCCCCGGTCTCTTGGGCGGTTGTTCTGGACCATTGGGCATTTGTTCCGGAAACCCACTCCGGACCGTTCCCACTCCGGCCCATTCCCGCTCAGACGTTCCTTTGGGTAGTGTTCCGAACTTTGGGCGGTTGTTCCGGTCTCTTGGGCGGTTGTTCTGGAAATCCATTCCGGCCTGTTCCCACTCCGGTGTGGCGAGCATATGCTTGCTCACTTTGAATCATCTGTGATATGTATAAATAGCTAGGAACTCTTGGTAATAAACCAGTCAACTACCATCTCTTGACTCATTGACATGGCGGACCTTGTGTCCGCCATATTGGTGACCCCGAAGTGAGGTTTAGGTGGTTCCGAACTTTGGGCGGTTGTTCCGAAATCCATTTCGGTCCGTTTCCACTCCGGCCTGTTCCCATCCCGAACGGACAAACATGAAATTAAGTCTCTAACAGTGGCTGTTAGTTTCCTTTGCATTGAGAAGGGTCAAAATCCTACCATGAAAACCAATTGTCATGACAGCCACGTTGAATTTCCCCTACCCAACCGTCTCTAACCAGTCAAATGACGTCGTCCTTGGCGGAGTGAAAAAAAAAACAATCAAACTTGAAACAAGATTCACTCAATTAGGTTTGGTTTTTCACGGCTCTTTGGTAAGACGTAATTACTTTAAAACCTAATAAGTTTATTGCTCATTTATGTTTATGTCTAGCTTTAGCAGTTTCTTTCTGATTTGTAGTGTAGTTTTTCTAGTTCCAAATCGTTATGTGTAGTTGGAATACGTAGGCCTTGTTGATCCGGTAGCATCTTTCAAGTCAGACTTGGACAAATTTTTTAGATAGCATTCCAGATCAACCCTACATTCAAGGATTAGCTCGGTCTGCCAACTCAAATTCATTGGTAGACCAAATATCATATAAAAATTGAAAGGTAATAAATAGACGAATTATAATCTTTCATTTTAATAGTACTGGGGATTACATTCCCTGTAGCGGTTAGAAAAAGCCCGTGAAAAACCAAACCAAAAAAAAAAAAATCAGTCAACGAGCCCTCAAATAACAGTAATTACAGTGTAGAAATAGGCTCATATGATTGAGAACAGAAACTTGCAATTGTATATCCATTATACTTCTGCTGTTGATGAATTATACCCAATTGCGAACAAGCGTTTTGCAATAATATATTTTTAGAGGTATCAGCCAAGATGAATTACAAGCATACAACAATAATATTTCCCATACTGTTAGGAGAATGGGTCGCAAGAAAACAATGAAGGCGCTCTTTGAAAGACATATTATGGAATGCTTTTCTAATTCAATACATTTTTCAAAAAAAAATGCTTGCCGTCAAACATGCTTGTGGTATCGTTTAAGACCTCATGATAAGCCAATCGGTCGAGGAAGTTGGTTTGATCCATATACGTATGACTCTGAAGCCACCTATAAGCCCGTACGAACCTCTCGACACCATGTTGAACTGTTTGCATAAAACTCAGCTCTGTTTTTTTGGCAACTGGAACTGTGAGTTGCAACATTTCTTGAGACTTCGTACTCAGCTGAGGTGGACTTCTGTCATGGGGACCTTTAGGCAAACTCTGGCAGGTTCGTTTGTTTGCTGGTACCAGTGTAAGTGATTGCAAGTTTCGGACTTCGAACACGTTTTTGAGAGGCTGACCCTTCTTTCACATTGCTATATGAGGAAGGTCAGCTTCATTAAAACCAGTTTGAAACGCCAATTTGCATCACTGGCATTGGCAGGCAAGTTTGTTTGCTGGTACCAGCACTTACTTAAATGTCCGAATAGTACAATTATAGGGCTTTCCAAACGTCGTGCGAAATTGCCAACTTTGGAACCACAAAAAAACCACAAAGACTAGATAAATCTTTCAACTCAAAATCTTTGATAGAACTAAATATCATTTAACGACTAAAATTAATGAATAGACGAATTATAATCCTTCATTTCAATAGCACTGGGGATTACATTCCCTCTAGCGGTTGTGGTTTTGCGGTTCTTCTTTCTTCCCGTCCATTATTTTGGGCCATTCACTTTTCATGTGATCCACTTGGATTGCCAACAGAGCGAAGGTCGAATCAATTGTTTTTGCCTGCCTTTCAGAACAAAGATCAATGCTCAAGTGTGCGCTTGATGCGCCATGCAGTTTGTTGGATAGCACTTCATTGTAGTCCCTTGCTTAGAGAGTCATAGTTAATTCAAAGAGCGGGTCACGGCCCAAGGACCCCGATGGCCACGTTGGTGTTGGATGTGTTGCCTAACTATATGGGATCACCTGATGTTATCCATCCCCTTGTGTCTCATTCACTCCATGAACGAGTTTGGCATCAAGTGAGTTTCTTGAAAAAAACTGCCATACTTTCTAGATGAAAACTTCCTTTCAATAGAAGTACAACTAGTTTGATGACGCTAAAATGCCTTGAAAACGAGGATAAATGTCCGTTCTGACGGTTGTGAGCTTCAAAATTTGCCCAC